>NC_081448.1:14366774-14390618 GCF_007210705.1 Tigriopus californicus
ACCGTCAATATCTATTTATGCTTGTGCATCTCTTGTTTTTTTGATATTGTGGTTGACTTATGCATCATTTGAATTGGTATTGTGAAAAGAACCACTGTAGTCGATCCACCGCCTACAGAAGGGATTGCAAAAAGCAGATTTTTATTGACTCACGGATTCCTCTGAACGGAGTGCATAGCCAATCCAGTTTTCGAATAGGATTGTTGTCCAGTGCTATTTTTGTCGCCCCCACCTTCTTGTTGGGGTTTTTGGGCTGACATAAACTGTTCATACAATATAGTACAAAGCCTGGATATGTCCTTCGATCCAATTCAGGTAGCCTACTGGACTCACAAGTTCGCACTCGGAAAACAAACACCGTGAGGGTAACGATTCGCTTTTTGGTAGCCAGATGATGGAGTGAAGAGTGACATATTTCCATCAGAGGCTAGAGTTTTTTTTTTGGTTCAATCAAAGCCATTCAAAAGGTTCATATCGAAGCCTCATATTATCCCAAAGTGGAACTGGCACTTCAGTTGGGAGAAGTTTGATGTGCATATGCAGAGCTGATATGTGCACTATATAGTACCGTGCGTAGTAGGATACTGGATTGCTGAGTCTGAGACCAACCAGACAAGCTTATCAACAATAGCTGGATCTCTGCCTCTCTGGTGACTCGCTACAACCGACTCAAGGGAGGCCAAAGGTGACAGCTGGCAAATTTTTGGCCTGCCATCGAGGACGATGTTGGATAATGTCGATTAGCACCCCATGCTCTCCAAAAACAGGGTGACTTTCTCAGGCCATTGAAGAATCACCCAATGTAAGCTTGTCGTCCGATGTTGATCTACCCGGTATTGGGGGTTTGTCGGGTGACAAAGGGGGGAAATTTAGTCAATCCTTAGCTGGCTCTTAGGAGTGGCAACAATATTGCTCAGAGGTTCACAGATTGAGAACGAGGGGATGATGATTTCCACGATGAAGAGAACGTATAGAGAGAGCACACTCCGCCATGGTAAAACAATTTAGAGACGTTGGTTGTTATCTTAAATCAAGTGCGGCGTCAAATGAGATGCATACCAATTGGGACTCATTAAGTTTTCTTGCCATTTCAGATTGGAACTTCATTATGAGGCGAACCAAACGACGTCATCATTCTGATGGGAGTAGGCCTTGCTCCACATCCTGGACTCATATTCAATGGTACGACAAGACTTTCATCCCATTATTTTTACTTTCTTTGATGTATTATTATTGCAGCAAGTTGATGGCTCTTTGGCCCGGGTTTTTAGGAAGTCGCTGAGTCTGTTTTTTGTTAGTTCTTCTCGCAACACGTCAGCAACGAAACGTCAAATTCTTTGCATTTTTATCGAGTCGAAATCGAGCTTGCCTTAGTGACAAATACTCCAGAGAGCTCCATGTTCTTGTAAATCCACTCATTCATCTTGGATGAAATTTGTGCGGTTTTCCATACTAAGTCATTTGGGTATTCAATTCTTTAAACTTAAAAATGCACACCCTGTGTCACTGCGTAATAAGCTGTCATTTCAGCTGATTTGGCGTCGAACTTAGCCGTGGGCCTGCCCCATCTGCCATCTTCTTGTCCCGCGCTCAAGCTCAAGTAGCAACATCCCGTGATCGTGTGTTTCCATTTGGAACAGGGGTAAATTTTGTTCCTTATATCAATACACGAAAGGCTAGACAAGTACAAAGGTGTATTGGCAAGACTTCAGGAGAAATCAGCTGGACCGACAAGGGTAAACGAGTCGTCGTCCCCCATCCTACGAGAGATCAAGCGAGCAGAGCTTTTTCAAATACTGATTTTTGAGCAGAAAAATTGTTTCATTTGGAATTGGGCCAGAAAGACATGAACATCGACTAGAGCGGAACAAGTATTAACTGCACCTGGAAGATATAACTGACGAACGCAGAGAGAACGGAAAAAAGATAGTACATGTAGACAGTATGAAGCATCCGTCAACGCCGATGCCCCATTTGTACTCCTATTGCTTGCGAACACACAGTATTGTACTACATAGTAGTTAGCCAAACTCGGGAAGTCGGAGCATTTGCTCGCTCACCTTATGCATGATGGATGATTATGTATTTAAAAGCGTTACCCATGTCTGATCAAAATAAGACCCAGAAGTACGTTGGGTTTTCGGTTGAATTGCTCCGTATAATATTGGCAGAAAGAGAGAGTCGGGAAAGCGATTCATAGCATATTTGAATTTCACTCCCATGGAAAAGGCACTTTGAGCAAAATGCAATGATTGTGCACAAAACCAGGTCAAAAAATTCTCCTTCTTCAAGGAAAAAGCCCGAGCTGCTCCTCGGATCGCTAAGTGGTCCAGGGAGAGGCAATCGCCAACCACGAAACTCCATTGGTTGAACACTACAATTCAGTGGTGTGTCTGTGTGTCGTCGTACGTACCCTGTTGTGTGGTAAACGTATACTTTTGAACGAGGCACCTTGCTACATACATACGTACGAACGAACGAGCAGATAGAAAGAGAGAAAGAAAGAGAGAGAGAGATAAGTTCAAGTCAAATGTTTATGAGGACGAGTTTTTGAGTTTCTCACTCACTCCTCCTTCTTCTTCCTCTTCTCCCCTCCGAATGTTCAAGTACACTGTATAGACTCACTGCATGCATGTATGGAATAGTAGGTAGTGTGTACGTACGTACACACACACACACTACACTACACTACACACACTAGTTCGTAGATCTGAAAGTCCTCGGAAGACGTCGTTGCGGCATGTAGTACAACGACGAATGAACGCCATGACAAAAGTTTCTCGGGTGCTCGAAAATTCCTGGCGGCCTGCTTTATGAACTCACACAAGTTTTGAATCCAACATGCATTCAAGGCTAAATGAGCAGAGATCGCACTGTATACTATGTCTTCTCTGCCTTGTGGAGCACCACCACCTCTACTACTGTACTGCTATTACTTCTACCACTACTACTAACGTAATGCTATTTCGACTACGCTAAGCCTCATTCAAACGATTTCTGGTTGTCTTTTCCTGAAACCAAACTGAACTATTCAATTTCATTCGAATTCCACATCCTTGTCCTCATTTTAGAGACGAGACTTGAGAGGATTTAGATTTATTCAATGAATACTTTTGTAAGATTTTCCATTTGGCGTGAGATAAATATTGCTTGAGTTCCAAATCTCGGCATGAGGAGATGAATCTGTGAAAACACATGTAAAAACACTTGTGTGTATGTGTTTTGTGTGGCCACCATTTTCGTGACTTGTTATTTGAACTCGTTCATGTTGCATGCATATATTGCTCTGTAGACGTCTTTGTTGAGGGTAATTGAATGTTGTGGGGCTATCGTCAAATTCCGAAGCTTTTACTCGAAGAGGAAAAAGCCGTGCGCCTTTGTTTGTCGATCACTGTTTTTCTCCCTCCCCAGGGGTGTCTAATGACAAGATGGCAACCCTGATCTTGGCCCCATTTTACGTGGCTTGTTTCCGGGGATTTTGGTGCAAAACTTTTCTGGAAACAAAATA
Source organism: Tigriopus californicus (assembly GCF_007210705.1). NCBI lineage: Eukaryota > Metazoa > Arthropoda > Copepoda > Harpacticoida > Harpacticidae > Tigriopus > Tigriopus californicus. Next base: position 14,370,283 of record NC_081448.1, read on the forward strand.
TTGAAGAGCCATGGGAGAAGAGCACTCCCCCAAATGAGTCAAATCGCAAATGGATTGGCTCGGATTAAGCGAGTAAGACACGTTGTAGTTAGTGAGGCTCCGATTTATTCTGGGGAATCCTGGGATCTCAATTTGACCCCTTACGTATACGTCTGAAGTATCTTGACAAGGAGCTGAAGCACTGAGTTAATTGGCTTTTCAGATTAAAAGCAAGCCGTTTGCTCCCATTCTCCAAATCTTCTCCTTCCTCCGAAACCTTCTCTCCGTCAGTTGCCTTTCTCTACATCTTTTCATTGGAACAAGCCCCGAATCTGAAGATTGGGAAGGAGACTCTCGGAACTTTTGAGAAGGAATTTTGGCGCGCTTTTTCTGCCTTGGTCCCATTGGAACAGTACATGGAACAGCTGGTGAGACAAATCCCGCCTGCTCTCCCTCTTTTTCCGTCCCTTTCTCTCCCATTTCCTTCTTCGCCGTCCGTCCGTCCGTCCGTCCGTCCGTCCGTCCGTCCGTCCGTCCGTCCGTCCGTCCTAAAGAGAGTTCCCATTCACGAATGACGTTCGTTCCACTGACGGAACTGTAGCTAAACCCGTCGCAGTTCTCCCATTCCTCGAACTTTTCCTTCTTCGTTCGTTCGTTCGCTTGCTTCTTTCTTTCTTTCTTTCTTGCTCTCTCTCTCTCGCTCTCTCTTTTTCTTTCTCTTTTTCTCTCCCCTCGTTCTGCTTCTGTATGGCTCCCTTTGTCAGCTAAAGTAGTGGATCAGGAAGGAAAATGGGCCCAAGTTTGTACCAAGTGTGGATCTTTCCTCTCTTTAGTCGTCAGGGTCCCTTTTCATGTTTGATTTGAGTGGGCATGACTGACATGTCATACTCCATCCAGGTTCTGAAAACGAATTTATTGTGTGCTTAGATCCTTTCAATATAAAATATGATGTTTTGTGCAGCCTTTCTCGTTCAGTACACTGACGAGTGCCAAATTTATTGCATGGAACACTGAAGAGCAAAGGAAGGAAGGACCGAACAAATGAGATCGATAAGATGCTGCTTATTCCCACTTGAAGGAATGGTCTGGCCCAGGAAGGAATTATACAAGTGTAAGTTTACACCCGGGTTCTGCACTTCGGGATTGTTAGTACGAGTATTTGGGAGTCGAGAAATCTTTGTAGAATCAATGATTGCTGAGAGAAGAATAGTTAGTCAGAGAAGGAGAGAGAGGAGGGAGAAAGAACGACACGAAGCAACGGAAAGAAAGAGAGAAGAGGAGTGTTCCATGGAACAAACCGTTCCATGCTTTATTCGTGGAAAGAATGAAGAGGAGGCTTTAGTGGAAAACTGGATCAGAGAGCCAATAGTGAGTGGCAGCAAGCGTCGCCAAAACGACCGTAGCATTTTCCAGCTTGTTCGTATGCTCAGGTTCACCCAGAAAGAAAGTACACATGGTTGCAATGTGTTAACCTTAGATCAACTAATGTGGTGGAAGTTTTTGGGAAAGAAGAAAAAAAAGGAAAGTTTGGGAAGGATATATCTTATGAGCTCAAAAAACTTATATGTCATTACGTCACGTAATATTTAAACCATTTGAGCCACGAGCATCCCGGTCAATGAAACCTTTACGACCAAGGCTTTCTTTTTGAATACATTTCTTTTTCATCAGCCATAATGCCATTAAGGGCGAATGAAATCTGGTCGGAAGTGCGCCAAGATGGCCAACCTGTTGGCTGAGAACAGAACTGAAGAGATGGGTCGGTTTGCTTTTGGTGCGAAGTGTGCAACTTTTATTGGATGATGGGCAGCTACAACAGTAGAACCAGTAGAAGTACCATAGAGGAGGAGCTAGTGAAGTCCATTACAGTGTGGATCCTTCTTCGTTGCTCTTATCCTTGGCTTCGAGGAAGAACCATATTTAGATTGCGTCTTGGAATGAGATCACAAAAGCAAATTGACAGTTCCTTCACGGGAAATGGAACTTTTCCTGATACCCATGGAAAACGGATACCCACCTTTAAATCCCAATATGTTGTGAGAGAGCTTAGACCGTCGGTGGACGTTTGCAGGGGGTCGAAGGAAGGAAAATTGACTCAGCCCCTGTTATTCAGTTTTCTAAAGATTGGGTAGAATGAAGTAAATGTATTAAGATGAATTGACCAAAGACCAATTCATGGATATATGCCAGCAACCCACCGCCGTCAAATGTGTTCGAACAAATTGTTTTGGGAGAAGGACCTAGCGATTTCGCTCGTTCCATCGTGTTCCATATCGTTGCTCATACATTTTTGTTCCATCGACTCTTTTGGGGCACTTTGCTTTTTCACGAGCTCAAGCTCGAGAAAGGCTGCATTCTTGGTCCTGGGATTCCTCTCCTTCTTTGGAGGCTGGGTTTGCTTTGTGTGTGCGCTCGTGTGTACGCACGTGTGTATGTGAGTCGGAGAAAGAGAGAAAAAAAAAGAAAGAGAGAGGGAGAAAGAGAGGCCCGAAAACTTTTTCATTTGTAGCCAACTGCTACCATAACTGTGCAAAGGGATGCGTTACATACTCTTCAGAGAGGACCTTTAGAGGTTGGAGTTCCTGATTTAATGTCCTTCATATCCTAGACTTGAACCCGATCCTTCTCAGTTCTCTCTCTCGTCCCCATCTGAGTCTTCCTGCTCCATGCAAGCTCATCCTACTGGTCCTCTCGGTCGTCGTCCTCGTCCTCCTCCTCTCAAATTATTCCCCGAACATTGTCTGCCCCCGAAAAAAACCAAGGGGAGGAAAAGGGAGGGGAGTGGTAGGTAGTTCCAGTTCTAGTTTCTACAAGGAGATCGACGGACCGAGGAGCAACAGCAGGTCCTTCTTGTTCAGGACTCAAGAGTCTCTTTCGTGCCTTCAGGGCAAAATAAAGATGGGTGCTGCCTGCTTACTTACTTAGCTTCTTCATGGATAGAAGACGAAGACGATTTTTGGGGGGAGGAAACAAACGGCAAGGACCTTGAAAATGGCCAAAGAATCTATTTGGGCGAAGACGAGAAGAAAAGGAGCAAGATTTGTCAATACTGGCTGGTTGTTCTTAGCCTACCCAGGCCTGAGTGGTTCACTACCTAGTTATAGGATTTTGTCCGGGAATCTATCTGAAAATGGGTCTACATTCTAAAGTTAGGTTGACCTGAGGAGTTCACGAGGAAAGAAAAGTGGAATCTGAGATGCAGGTGGCTCCAACTTGGAGTCTACCTTCTGCTGGATCTTGTCGATAAATCTGGTATTGAATATGCTGATGCCAATCCAACTTCCATCCTTATTGAACGTACAGGGTTGCTTGCGGGAAATTGGAACACAAAAGGTGTTGGTTAATCTTTGGTAATTCGGTTCCATCATTACCCGCTGATATGCTCGAGACAATCCCAAGCTATGCCCAATCAAAGAGGAACCTTATCCTACATTAGAAGTGAGTGAGGAATGAACCACCAAAGAACCAACGTGCGAACAAACCAACGGGCGAGAGGTGGGGGTAGTCACTCCCAAAGCTTCGTCACTGAGAGAAGAACTTGAAAGAAAGAACGATAGAGAGAAAGAGAGAGACCTTTTTTGCCTGGTCATAGGTAGTTTTGTAGTTCTTTTACAGTTCTGCATCTCCGACAAGACATTTTAGGTCTCGGTAAGGACACCAGGGGGTAGCTCTTAATACAGTTATGTGCTCCAGTTTAATCCGGGGATCAAGGAGTCATCCATTTTCGACGGATTCGATCTAGAATGTGTTGAAAGGCGTTTTACCCGCTTGATGGCATTTCTTGCCAATGAATCAGGTTTTGCGAGTGGTTGTACTTGTTGTTATTATAGTGGGAGAAGTTGCTGTTGTTGTTGTTGTTGTGATGGTCGTCTGGTGGTGTCATTATGTCCAGTGGTGTTTCCTCCTCCTCCTCCTTCTTCTTCTTCTCCTCGTCCTCGTCGCCGTCCTCCTCCCTTGGAATATCTTGGAAGCTGCCTTATTTTCAACACCGCTTGTGATGGAAGAACCAGCCATGAGACGCACCGATGAGGTTCGTTCGCGGTATATGTACGTACCTACGTCGAAAGATAGATGCATAGAGGAGTATCAGAGGCAGCAGTAGTGGGCAGATGAACTCGAAAGTCTCCCTTCCGAAGGACCGACAGGGTACTGTACTGTTTCTGTTCTCTTCTCGTGGATAGAGGGACCTACTATATCGATGAACGGGAAGAAGTAATCGTAGTGGTAGTGCTAGGAGTGTACATGCTACAGCATTGTAGGATGGATGGATGGATGGATGGGGTCCAGTGATAAACACAGGTAAAGCGATGATCAACCAAGGTGGATGAATAGGCTGATAGTGGTAGTGGTAGTGCCACCACCACCACCACGAGAAGTAGTAATACTGGTTGAAAAAAGACGAAGAAGAGAAGAGAAATAGAAGTGGAATAGTTTGACGGTTGTGGTGCCGCACGAGAATCGTCGTCGCCCTCGTTGGTTTTCTTGGGGCTGGATGAAATTGAAAGAGCGAGAGCGACAGACCCACCGACCATCGATCCGGCCAACCAACCAAGCAACCAACCAATCGACCGACCGGCCCACCGACTGACTGACTGACTGACTAACCAACCAACCAACCAACCACCCAACGACCACCACCATCCACCAACGAACGATTCACTCTGACGGACCAACGGTAGAGAAAGAAAGACAGAGAAGGAGAGTAAACGACGAGAAGAAGAAGAACAGGAACCTTTGGGTGACGATGAAATCTGATTTTGCTCTGGAACTCGAGAATGACTTGCTTGCTGCTGGGCGCCATGAGCGATCTAGTGCTACAAGGCATGAGTCCATTATGAATATATCACAAATTGATGGCGACAAACTAACCGCGCCTAAATCATATCCCCTTTCTAGTAACGGTCTTTGGTAGTGACCCCGTCACTTAACATCGAAATGCCTTGGAACTTTGGGACCGGAGAAACGATATATTGTTGGCTTGTTCTGTCTCCGGCTCTTCATGTTAATGATTGCAAAGATGTTCATAGACTTGGCTACCAAGAAAGTTTTTAGTGACGAAGAGGTATAAGAGTTTCTTAAACGGTGCCCAAAGTTCTTGTTTTTTTTGTCTCAGAGAGTCCTAGAGGTCTCTCTCTTGGACTGCATTCCAAGTTACTATCCTCATATTCTTTATTCAAGGAGCATACTTTTTTTCGAGGGCTATACATTGATGAAAAGCTGTACGAGACCAATGCTCACGCACAACGTGTATGTATTGCTGACAGTGGCTGGATCATGGATTCCCGTCAGTGTTTCCTAAGTGTCTGTCGTTTTCTGTTCCTTTCTATTCTGTCTTTGATTTTCTCTTCGTTCGCTCTCCCGGTTTTCTAGTATTCCGTGGAACTTGTCCACTCAATAGATGAGCACGCTAGAGAGCATTGATGATCTAGCCAACTCGCAACTTGAAGTCACTTTGTTTAGACGAATTTCACTCATTTGGATTTCTCCCTCTGGAACTCGACTTCTCCCAATGTTTTTGGAAACATTTTTGAGATTAGCATAAATGAGGTTGGCCAAGATGAGAAGGAAGACGAAGGCTTAAGCTTGATAAGCTTGAGACGATCCCCCTTTGTTCATCATGTTTCTGACGCATAAATTACTAATAGAGTAGTGTGCCACTCCACGCCAGGTCGTTATTATACAACTTTAGGAAGCGCAAAAAGCGCGTGATACTGTGGATGCAAGGGATGCCAAACGAGAGAAGGAACTTATCATATTTGATTGACGAAGTCTGAGCCTTGATTCATTCTCATCAATTACCACGGATTATCGTAACCACTGCTTTATAGTAACACGTTGAACCTTTTCTCATTTCCAGGTGAGAGCATTGGATTTCTTTGAGTCTTGTCTAGGTATTGACCAATAATACCTCCTTGACCACGGTAACCGCGACTTTAGCACGAAATTTCACCCTCAAATATGAAGAAAGAGGTGTCTAAAGTGGGCAACAACGGTGGGCCAGGCTCGAATCGTGGGTCAGGCAATGCCACACCCACGGGTAATTCTACTCCGCCTAGTGTGGGGTCCGCAGGGGGCCGATCGAGTACCCCGGGGCCGTTAAAGAATAATAATAACGCCAACAGTGAATCCTCGACCATGGATAATAATCCCCCGTCGAATCATAGTGTCACTTCGGGCCATGCCACGCCCACCCAGGTCAAGACTGAAGCGCCTGACACACCTTCGGGGACAGTGAACGGCGATTGTGCCACCCCGGTCTCAGGTCAGAATACGCCCCCTCAAGAGGGGGGGCTGAACTCGGTGGGCGGTCCTGATTCCATACAGCAGCCAAATAGTGTCTCCAGTAACATGGAGGACACCAAACCTCCGCACAATCTCAGTGGGGCGAACACGCCCACCCCACAGCAGCAACAACAACATCACCACCATAACCATAACAACAGCATACCTCCGAATAGTGGAACCGGGGAGAATACAGACTTCCTGGACTCTTTCGATTCCAAAGACGGAGGTAAGACACGCTTTTGTTATCCAGCCTCGACACTCCTCCTTAGACTGAAATGGACGTACTGTTTTCCTACGCTAGATTGTACACATGGTGTGGACTGAACATTTTGTCTGTCAAAATATCGATACATGATATCCCCTTTTAACCCTACGAAACCCTTTCCGAATTTTGCTTTGTGCTTGACTCGGTTAGACAGCCGCAGCCTAACGAGATCAATGAAAAACTTCTTCTCGAGACGAGGGAAAGCAAAACCCAAATCGAACCTTAGGCGAAGTTTTATTTTGTCATCTATTTCGAGGCCGAGTTTGTGCAAAACCTGGCCCAGCTCTGTCATATTGTCGCCGTTGGTTGGTTGGCTTACCGCCGTGGTTGCGAAGAATCAAAAGAAATAGTACCATTAGAAGAAGGTGGTCTTCGTCGTCGTTGATGTTGTTGCAGAATTCCACTCCGAACACATGACAGGATCTCTTCTCATTCTGCATTGTACGAGATCAACGACTATTCAGCAACTTGCAGGAGATAGTGTAGCTCTGTTTATAGTCTAGTAGCTATAGAGTATACTGTAGTGTATATCGGTGTGTGAGCAGTGTGGTAGTCTGTGCCGTACTGTGCATGTACAAAACAGTACAGAGCACTCAGAGCTCCTCGTCTGATATGGGGAGCAAGCAACATGTGAGACTAGAATGACTTTCCTCTTTTAAGCCAGCAATTTTCCGAACGACGAACCGACTTGTACGTAAAACTCCGAAGCAGTTTTCCTCACTTGATTTTTTGTTTTTCCTTCCTTACTCTCTTCCTTCCAAAATCGAAAATGTTTGATGTATTCGGGCGACTACTTTGCTTTTTCCAACTTATGTTCCAACAAGTGTGCCAATATTTGTAAATTAGCTGGCCTCGGCAAAGTGGGACCTGTTTATTTGAGATTCTGACGGACATTTTGCTGGTTTTGTGAAACGAGGAAATCGATTTTAAATGCTAAGTCCGAGCCAGTGGTATTAATCTCATCACTCTTAGTAGGTACACAACAAATGGAGGTAATGCTGACTGATTTTCTGTACCTTTGTGCTCAAGAAATCAATAATTGCTTGAATATTTCATGAAGTCGGCCTTTTTTAAACAAACCGTCTTGTTTGGATCGAAGTAAGTCCCACGTTAAGTCTCAATATAAAGTTCGATGTTGTTTCAATGAATGCCACCAAGTTCATAATGCGATCGTTGTTCTTCAGCGGTCGTGCTGAATGATTTCCTTCCCATTGTTATCGTGAATTTCTACACATGTGTTTGCGGGTGTAATTGTCTCGACTTCATTTGTACAAGGTCGAAATTGAAATCACTCAGAATATCCCTACCGATGATGAACCAACTCGATGTAGTATACAAATACAAGATGTTTATCAATGCAGATGGAAAAGATACTTCGTTTGTTGCTTCCGTGAAAAAAGTAACTTGAACGAAGCGGATTCCATCGAGATTTAACTTTGATTTGAAGCGTTTTGAAGAAATTTATTCATTCACGTAAATTGCCCATTGGGTCTACTTGCTAGACCTCCGAATGGTTTGATTCCTTTGGAACTGAAAGTGAACGAGTTATTTCAACAATATAAATATACAAAGAGGTATAAGCACTTGCACACTTGATCACTTGACAGAAAAACACAAACTTGACGATTACAGGTCACGTCATGTTACGGCCAAAAATAAAACAAGAGCCAATTTTCCACGTGTCCTCGAGAACAGACTTGGAGGATTTCCCTTAGTTCCCCATTTGTAATATTTAACCAACATTGATGGGTTGAGTGAGTTATGCCTGTCATCGTTGTGAAGAATCATTTAACTTAAATGTAACGCGTGAGTGACTCCCTTCCTTATTTCATTTGATCTAAACCCAGAGTTTTACTTGAAACTTGTTTTCCTTACAAAATAGTAGAAGGCAGACACAATGAACAAAGCAGGCATGTTTGTTTGTTACTTCGATTTTTTCTCCTCTGATCTTGCCAACAAAACTAATTCATTGGAGCATGATGATATCTTACGTCATTAGAGGGAAACTCCCTTGGTTATTCACATGTGTCGATGTTTCAAGGATTGAACTTTTGAATTGTTGTTAACATCAGCTGGTCTCTCCAGAATAACTCATAGTGGTTATGAATGTTGCCGATCTTTTTATTATCTTTATTTTAACATATCTCTAACGTAGGGGCTTAACCAAAACGGTGACAAAACAATTCGACTCAATGCAAAAAAATAAGCGCAGCATGTTTGCTTAAGAGCAATTCGTATACATGCATACATATGTAAACAAAAGCTGATTTAGTTTTGCAATAGATTTAGAATTGCTTTTATTTGAGAAAAATGTCCACTTTTTTAAGACGAGTTATGTTCTTTCCATTCGAAAAGTGAGAACACTTTTCGTTTCATCAAGATCGAACTATGAATTGTATTTTGATACATTCTTACCATCATTTTGAATAATAGCTCGACATTTGTTTCACAAATATGACATTTTGGAGCAAATATGTTGTGAATTTGACTTTTTGAACTAAGTCAAGTAGATCACTGATTAGGGTTGCCCGTTGTGTCAAATTGTCCTGGAAATAATAATCAAACAAAATTCGCCGTTGGTTATTCGCACGACATTTCCGAGATTGGCCCAAAATGTCCTCCCATGAAATCTGGTTGTTTAATGGATGACAGGGTGTCCATAATCCAAATTGCCAAGGTAGTCTGTTAAAGTTAGCGAGAAAACATGAATAGGGGAATTGATGAGGGAGTAAAGTCTCGCTCCCGCTACAAAGTTGAGAATCTTGGACTCAACGATTCTTACAAATTAGTGGCCATTGTTTACAATGATCGAGACATCGTTTCCGAACAACTACATTAATTTATAATCCATGCTTGGCTGTTGGAATACATCTCGACGTCGAGTTAGTGTTATCCATGCGTTCCTAAATACCTCTGAGCTCGGCTGAGCGATGCGAATACACGTAGTTTCTGCTTGGTCGATTGCGATGACGAAAGCTCCTGGAAAATAAACCAACCAACTAATTATCTCCTTCTCTATATCGATGAATATGAACAGGTTTTTAGCAGGATTATCATATTGCTCCCACTTGCGAAATCGGCAATAACTTAGCTGAAATATGTTAGTGGATGATATATCAAGTGTGTACAAAACGCGCAGAGTATAGTTTTGAGTCTTTTGCCGATTAGTTCGTTGCTACACTTTTTACTAGGGCTGGGGCGAGTCCGGCAGAAGTCGAAGGACTCGCACTTTTTTGACGGGCTCGAGTCCGGCAGACGACTCGAGTGTTTTATTAGAGTCAGGTTAAACAAAAAGACTCGTCTTTCGAAATTCTAAGGAAAAATAAATATGTTTTTTGACGAGTCTGGACTCGAGTCCTTTCTTAAAGACTCGAGCCCGGCCGTTTTCTCCAAAATCGGGTAAAAGACTCGAGTGCACTCAAGTCCGGACTCGCCCCAGCACTACTTTTTACTATTCTGAAATTATATCCTTCTATTTTTCTCATGTACTGTAAGACTGGAGAGTGCGTCTCCTCTTAAAATCCATAAAGATGACTGTAATGAAAAGCTGACAAAGAATCGTTATGGGGCTTTTATTTATTGCTATCAAGGTGGCTTTCTCTCTTTCTTGTGCCTTGCTTGTTGTGTTCCTTGCTTGAGCTAAATAGTGCCTTTGTGTGCGTTATTTCTGGAGTACAGAAATTTCATAAAGGCAAGGGGGAGAAATGCTTGGCTGCCACATATTGCTTTAAGGTCTTTTCTTCGTTTTCTTCCTTTCTCCTCTCAGGACTGGAGATTGGTAATAACGCAAGGAGCACTTTTCCCAATAGGGTTGCTTGCTGGCTCCAGGCATGGGTGGAAGCCATGTGGAAAGTCACTGAAGAGTTATTATTGGAATAGTTAGATGATATTACCTCGAGTTCTACTTTTCCTTGATCTTTAAGCGGCATTTTCACTGAAGCAAGAGGAGGACGAGATATCCCAATTGGTTGCTTCCTGGCACATGATTTGGAACAAAGTGAAGGGACCAAGAGGGCTGAGGCGGCCGAGGGGCAGTTCCATGGCAAAGAGGTTTCAAGGTTTCTCTGAAAATTTAATGAATTAACTCCCCTAGACATTTGTGGTTGGATGTTTCATGTTACTAGTCCAATCGTTGGTCCAGAATTTTTCCGTTACTTTACTTGAACAACTTCGAGATGTACAGAGCTTACCCTACATACATCTGAGGCTCGAAATGTTCCAGCCTTTGTTCATCCATTGGTCACGCAATATGAGCGATTGTTCTTTGGACGCAATAGCTCTCCTAGAAACATGTTTGTTTTTCACTAAATATGGGTGACTCAAAATGAAGCTGTGCTAAAGAATAAAGAAGGCTCTTAGCTCACACATATAAATGTTTTCTTTGTAAGTGTGCTTACGTTGGTGTTTCTTTATCTTTTTGCAGTTAAGAGCGAATCCTGTGATCACGATGGCCTGCCAAATCTTCCTGATTTCAAACCCGAGGACATCAAGAATTTTGATAGTGACTTCCCGGATGGATCATTCGGAATGGGACCCAACACAAGTATGGGTATGCCGATGTCCAGTATGGCTGGACCCATGAGCGGCGGAAATATCCCCATGAGCTCAAGTGCACCGCAGGCTCAACCTTTACCCAGCAATGTCCTGGGAAAAAGTGGGGATCGCACTATGGACCAACAATACATGCAGCAATCGAGCCAAATCTATGTGTTTTCAACGAATTGGGCAAATCGGGGGGCTGAAGCCGTTATGCAGGAGCAATACCCCTCAATTATATCTTGGCACGAGTCCCAACCGGATACCAAGAAACACTTAGAAACCATGGCCAGGCAATTCCCAAATATGGCCAAGACAATCATGAACCAAAGCATTCGAATGAGCCAAATGAATAAGATGATGAAGGGCCCCAAAGGTCAGCCACTCCCTGGACCCGGAATGAGGCCCATGGTGATGAGAGGCAATGCTCCGATAGGATCAGGTCCTATGGGCCCGGGTGGTCCAATGGGACATATGGGTCATGGTCCTGGCGGCCCACCTTATGGCGATGACCTCGCCGGACACGACCCGTCAATGAGTGGACCTATGCCTGTTTCCATGTCTGATGACAAATTGTCAGATATGAAAGGTACGTGGAATTTTTGGACCTAATGTATTTTTTGCTTAGATTGCAATTCATCATTTTCTCTTTCATAGGTGGCAAGCTATCAAACGAAAACCTCAACCCCGAACAGAAGAGGTTACGAGCTCAAAAACTTGGATTCCTCGATCAGCTCAACAAGCAACTTTTCCCCGATGAAGGATCTAACGGTCCAATGGGGCCTGGTGGTCCAATGGGGCCAGGCATGCAAATGGGTCCTAATGGTCCAATGGGACCGAATGGTCCAATGGGCCCGAATGGTCCAATGGGTCCTAACGGTCCCATGGGCCCTGGTGGACCAATGGGTCATATGGGGCCCAATGGCCCTATGGGACCTGGAGGGCCAATGGGTGGGCCTATGGGAGGACCTGGAATGATGGGGCCTATGGGACCAGGGGGACCTCAAGCTCAAATGGAGTGGCAGAAGATGCAACAACAATTTCTTCAAGAGAAATGCAAGAAAGGCGGAATGATGCCAATGATGATGGGCCCAGGGGGACCAGTCATGGGACCGCGTGGCATGATGGGTGGAGGTCCCGGAGGACGCATGCCGGGACCCCCTCCTCCGTACCCTCAGTCTGGACCTCGGGGACCTCCTCCAGGTGCCATGGCCAGCCCAAATCCCGGATCTCCAGCAACGTCATTACCCATGTCGTCTCCCGCGGGGATGATGAATTCTCCAAGGCCAATGGGTAGTAATCCTGGAACGCCAGTATCTGGTGCTCCAATGACTTCCCCTGTGACATGTTCAAAGAATTCTCCCGGCTCTCAGTCCAATAATACCATGCCAAATGCTCAAGGTGAGATCATGCGATGTTGGAAAAGCCCCTCGAATGTTTCATATGACGAAGAATGTTGCATTACAGATGGGATGTACGGTAGATCAATGCAATCCTATGCTAAGCAAGGTCCACCGTCTTCCAACAAAGAAGCCAACCTCATGCCAGTTCCTTCACCGCAACAGATTCAATTTCTTAATCCGTTAGAAGGACAGGAGCTCACTATTCAGAAACAGCCAAATACCAGCCTTCGAGACAACGATATCATGTCCCCTTCGTAAGTATATCACGTTTTAAGATATGTTCAGAACTTTGGTTTTTCTTGTTGCAGAAGTGCAGGAATGCCCTTTTACTATGTACTTATGCCAATTGGATTTTTATTTTCAGTGTTCCTGGTCCACATACTCCTCAGCCTGATGGTATTAACAAAGGTCATGGAGGACCAGGTACTCCTCTTGGAGGTCCACCTACGCCATCTTCAATCGTCAATGAAATGCCTCCCAAATACAATGGGCCTCATACCCCCCATACTCCAAACAGTGTCAGTGATAGTGGTAATATGAACTTTCATGTACCGAGTCCACAAGGAGGACCAGACATTTCAGGTGGTCAACGCATGGGCCCAGGCACCCCAATAACTCCTGGTCCTGTCAGTGATAAAAATCAGCGATTCCCAGTGCCCAGTCCTGGTGGTCCTAGAACCCCTGGGATGGACAACAACAGTTCAAGATTTCCAGTGCCAAGTCCTCAGATGGGTCCAGGAAATAATCGGTTCCCTGGCCAAGGTGGAATCTCTCCCAACCCAATGCATAGTGGTCCAAACAGTATTCAAGACAACATGCCTCTCAATCCCTCCACACCTACCTCATCTGTTGGGATGGGCATGAGTAAGAGCTTTGATCCAATTTCATCCATGGCTCAAATGAGTCAGCAGCTCACCAGCAGCAACACGTCAACACCTTGCAGCACGCCAGGGGGGATGGATGGCATGAACACAATGAACACCATGTGCAGTATGGACAATGGAATGATGATGAGTACCATGTCCCGAAATGGAAATCCTATGCTAGGTCCAGATGGAATTCCAGTGTCACAGGGAATGGGTGGATCGCCAGGCCCGATGGGTCCAATGGGTCCAGGAGGGCCGATGGGACATATGGGACCAAATGGACCAATGATGGGGCCAAATGGACCCATGATGGGCCCAGGTGGTCCAATGGGCCCTAATGGTCCTATGGGCCCAAATGGTCCTATGGGTCATAATGGGCCTATGGTTCACAACGGTCCCATGGGTCACAATGGTCCCATGGGTCACAACGGTCCTATGGGGCCAAACGGTCCTATGGGTCACAATGGTCCTATGGGGCCAAATGGTCCCATGGGTCCTAACGGTCCTATGATGAGCCCAGGGATGCGCTGCTCTATGATGAGAGGTCCTCGACCTGGAATGGATCAAATGGGACCTAACGGCCCAATGATGAGCCATGGAGGGCCAATGATGGGACCTGGTGGGCCAATGGGGCCTAACGGCCCTATGATGGGACCAAATGGACCAATGATGGGACCAAATGGACCAATGATGGGCCCTGGCGGGCCAATGGGCCATGGGGGTCCAATGGGACCAGGAGGTCCAGGTGATAATCGAATGATGACTCCACATAGTGAAGGAGGAAATTCAGGACCCGGTGCAACATTTGCCACAGTGAAAGCTAGTGCTCCCAATACCATTCAATACCTACCTTCAAGGCCACAATTCAGTGACTCAAGGCCAAGGGGACCTCCAAGTCTGGACTTTCTTCAAAGGTTCTCCAGTCCCAACAGCAATGAGTGCATGGACAACAACATGATGGGCCGATCAAATGGAAGCATGATGGGTCCAGATGGTATTCCAATCTCTCAAGGCATGGGAACCCCTCCAAGCAGTATGGGTGGTCATATGGGGCCAATGGGACCTATGGGACCAAACGGTCCAATGATGAGCCATGCAGGACATATGGGACCTAGTGGGCCTATGGGACCGAACGGACCTATGGGTCATAATGGACCTATGGGGCCTGGAGGACCTATGGGACCAAATGGGCCAATGGGACCAGGAGGGCCTATGGGACCCAACGGACCTATGATGGGTCCAAACGGTCCTATGCGAGGTATGTCACCAATGATGGGACCTGGCGGGCCTATGCGTCCCGGAATGGACATGAACTCAATGGGAATGGGAATCCCTGGACCAAAGGGTTCACCAATGGGCATGGGCCACAACGGCCCTGGAAGTGATTCGCCATCACCAATGGGGGGCATGTGTGTGCCTGGTCCCAAGGGGTCGCCCATGGGAATGGGTCCAAGTGGACCTGATCCAACTCAACCTCTTCCGCCCTCCGGTGGAAATGGCCCCGGTAGCAACAATGGCAATAGCGGCAACTTCAAACACTCTCCAATTATGGGCGGTCCCACCACAAGCGATCCCAATTATGCTCAACAGTTTCACAATTTTCAGCAGCAGCTCTACGCCACCAACACTCGTGGTAGCCAGATGGGGCCCAATGGACAAATGTCGAACAATGGACCTCCTCCAGGGAGCCAGAACTTCTTCCCTGGCGGTGGTGGCCCACCAGTGAGTAGTGGTCCCAACATGATGGGTCCAGGCAACTCTGCACCCATCGGAGCTGGGATGCCAGGCAAAGGTTAAATCAACAATTGTTGAAGCCGATAGACCTCTCTCATGCAACTTGGCTGTGATTCATGACTGGTCTTGCTTTCTTTCAAGACCCTCCCTACCTATCTATCTACAAACCAACCACCACACAACCCCAACTACCACTACAAGAACTATTATTATCGATTTTACCACCACCACCAACATCATCACCACCACCATCATCATGCTGCTGACCCTCGCTCCATGTTTTAAGGCACGTCCAAACATTTCGTCGCAAGGCTGGTGTGTGATACAACTGATGATGACAAAAGACATCACTGATCTTTCCTCTCATCCAAGTGAACCCTCGTCATCAACAAACACTACTCTAACATCCAATACCATACCCTGTTCCAATAAGTATTATGCATATTCATAGTTAGTCACACGCGATAATTAGAACAACCACAACAACAGAAACAGCAGAAGTGAAAGTGTTGTGAGCATTCTTGTCCGAAACAATCCTCGGTTTCGGACTTTGCAAGGGGATCATTCCACTCCAGTACCAAAAGTGATCACGACGCAGATTAGAGTTTCCAACTTTACAGGATTGAGTGAGAATCAAGTCATTCTCTTTATTCCTAGTGTTCCAAACTCAAAGAGAATCGGAAGAAATGTCCTCCATTCAAGAAGAGGGCACCACCTTGGTGTCTGACCCAAATCAAGCTGGAGAGCTCAAGAAAGCAACCCTTATTTTCATTGATTGGTCCAATGTCCAATCAAGTTCTGAAATGCCATGATTAGATTTATATAATCTCTCTACACTATTGCCGAGCAAAGTTCAAACATTAACAGTACATGGAGATGATACTTTGACAAATATCAAATAAAACATGCCAAAAACATGTTTATGGTTGCTTTGCTCCGTTTGAACAACCATTTGTGTCGTCGTTGTTCTTAGCTTAAGAGTACAATGGATTTCCAATTTCTCTAATAGAAAAACACGATGACGGTGATTTTGTTTGATCACTGTATGGAACTGATTTACATACAAGAGGTATCCTTTGACGTTCAAGGTATGTTTTTCTTTCTTTGTTTACATGTTTTATGTCCTTGAAATATTAATGTTCATTAGCAACTTATAACCATCGGTAAAAAGCAATTTTGATGCTACTTGTAGGCTTAGCAATGTCAATTGTGTAACATGGATTCAAACGGCGGATGATTTCTCGGACCAATTTACGATTCAAAATGAGCCACACCGCCAAGACTGCCATCAATAAACAAAAAAAAAAAACTGGCGAAAAACATGTTGATAGTATGATAAAGCTGATTTTTGACTTCGTTTTGCCTGTCGAAATCAAATGCCATTAGATATGCTGATTTCACTAACAAACAGACTTTGATACAGAATAATCATAGCATGGTTTGTTTTTTTCACTCAATTTTCTTACAAAAGCGTTATAGCCGGATCCACGGGTGGCAAATTCTGGCCTTGCCAGAACAGATTGCAATGACAAGACGGAGTAGTCTCGTTATTGTGTGATTACTGTATGATATGCCTTTGGCTCTATTTGAGACTCTAGACTCTGGTCGGGAGGTCTACGGTGAGGCATACAAAAACCTCTCCAATAGACTTGGAGAGTAGTGAAGAATGGAATAAATGATTTAAGTTGATTAGAGATATCTCTCGTGTTTCTCGTATTTCAATATTGATAATCAGGTCTGTCCTCAACCTCACCAACCTCGTCTGCAAAGATTTCCAGCACCGAAATAAAGTGTTGTGGCACGGCTTGCTTTGTGGAGCACTTGCCCTATAGAGTCAAATTTTGATTTAACGCTATTGTCCGTCAGCTAAGATCATATAGTTAAATCCAGACTTGTTCTGAAGTAAATACAGTATATGGTATTCAATAAAAATATGGTTACATCGAGATTCGTTACATCAAAGTTCGACTGTATTTACTTTTTTCAAACCATGAAAAGAAAAATGGAAAAAATATTTGTCAATATGGGAAGTAAAAGTGAAAACAAAGATTAAAACCCAAAAACTCGTAAATCCTCGAATCGTCAAATCCCCGTTTCCTTGTTCCCTCGTACATTCGTCATGCATTTCTCGTCATATTTGCAAAACGTTAAAAATAAAGCATAGAAAATTCATGAAAATATTTGTTTGCAGTTTTAAGCCATCATTTTTCCTCCAAAAGTTACGGTAACGGTAACAGAAGTTTTTCTCGCTTACGGTTCAAGCCCTCTTGATAACTGATGAAAAATGGCACGCTATGATTATGATCGTCGTGCAAATTGAATATGTTTACAATTTTTCAAATCAAATGTAGTTGTTGAACCAGGAGCATCCTTTAGACAGACTTGGACAATTTTTTTAATAAAGATACCTGATTAACCCCACATTCAAGGGCTAGTCAGATCCGCCAACTGTAATTCGTTTGTGGATCAAATATTATATGAATGTAAAATCAAGTAAGATTAATACCTTTTTCCCGTCTTTAGCTGTTAGGGATCCCATTCCCAGTAGCGTTAAGGAAGTCTTCAAAAAATGAAAGTTGGATCTGATTTAATGCAGAATTAAGACCTTCATTGAGGGTGACCAATTAAATAAGAGTAGAACGGTCCACGAGGTCAGGTTGAATCCGAAGGCTTATTTCTCTTAAGCAAACTCAGAGAACGATCAAACACCCTGTAGGGCCGTTAGAGGTCGATTGTGAAGCAATGGCAATCTAAAAGTTATGACTTACATGCTTGGAGATCAGCTGTTATGTGTGATTAAACTCCACAGAGTTTAGAAGCAACAGCCCATTGCCCTAATGGTAAGTCTCAGACCAAGATGCTTTTAACACCATGAGTGAGTTCGAGCTCTCCTCGTCCCGATGGTACTTCTCGTACTTGATGCGTTGTATCCTGGATCAACGCAAGCTTCAATCTACTCTGAAGTTGGAATAGGTTGGTTCACTTTTTTATAAAAAGGGGAGATAAGTCGCTCCCCAATAACTGTAGGCCGATTTCTCCCAGTTGGAACATGGCGAAGGTGTTTGAGAAGATAATGAAGTTCAATCTTGTTGAGTTTCTTGAAGTCCATGAAGTCCTTCCTCCTAGATAGCATTGGTTCCGAGCTCATTTCAACATGGTTGTCCAACTGATTGAGAATATAGAGCAGATTATTACGGAACCAGAGAGACACGATTCAGCTGATGTTGTCTATCTTGATTTTGCAAGGCCTTTGAAAAAGTAGGTAGATCATGGCCTTTTATGAATAGGCTTCATGACATTGGGATCCAAGGCTAGGTACTCGATTGGATTGGATTCGATCGAATCCAGGCTAGTTCGAACAATGAAGTCCACTTCTCTTCTTTCTCGGGCTCGTTCATTGTTTAATTTGCTTCCCTCTAATATTTGCGGGGAATACGTTGGCCTTGTTGGTCCGGTTGCATCTCACAAGTCAAATTTGAACAATTTGTTGAGTAGCATTCCAGATCACTCTACATACAAGGACTAGCTTGATCTTCTGACCAAAATTTGTTGGTAGACCGTATATCACATAAAAATTAACAGGTAGATAAATTGTTGAAATGTAACCTCTCACTTTAAAGGTACTGTGGAGTCCATCACCTGTAGATGTAAGAAAAGCCCGAGAAAAAACAAGATAAAAGTAACCATACAATTATCTAAAACCGACAATTTGGAGGGATTTTCACCATGAAAAATCTGGGAGAATTGCATAAAATGACATCTTTTTACACCTTGTTCTACAATAAAAAACCTGAAGGATGAAAACGTTGAAACGTATTTAGGTATTCTCATATTTATAACTTCTGGATTTCTAGAGAGTTCCTTTACATCGATCATTTTCTTCCAAAATTCATGTGTTGAATGGTGTTAACAAGTAAATGCAAGCGAAATAAATCATCATTAACTTAATTTTTGTTTTAAGGATTTCTCTTCACCGTGTATTCTTGTCTTACGACCCTGGATAAACTCGAGACATTAAAATTGAAACAAGGTATATTTTACACAACTTCCAATAACACCCACTGTTCAAAACAGCATACTCTCGATGAGTCTTTTTTTTGTCTCGCTATCATACCAAAAAAACCGTTACTGTAATGTAACCCTAGAAGGCCATTAAGAGTTTATATTGGGGCAGACGAGCAACCACAAACCGAGCCCATTGTTAGATTCTGATATCGTCGGAGGAACCTCTTTCTACTAACTTTGCCCCGAGTCGTTTGTGTACTAATGTTTTAGATTCTCACGCAATGATGATACTAATTTTACAGACCATTCATTTTAAATCGTTTGCCCTATTGTGATATTAGGATGATTCAAAATATGAATCTGAAGTTAGCAATATTAGTAGAGTCTACTTTGAAATTCAATTTTTTGTTAGCCTAAAGGCAAGATGATATTTCTAAACATGGTGTTCAAAAATCCCTATCTAGTTTCCAGGGAATTCCCAAGCACATCTTGGCAACTTTCTAACTCAGAAAATCATGAGGAACAAATTTGATTTCATTGCTTTATGGTATTCTAGCCCAAATAAAAACACACATGACTAAAATCATTATAATAACTAAAATTTTCAAAAACCTATTGAAAGAAAATTGGGCGCACATTGAGTTAGCACTTGATTTTTGGTTTGGTTTTTCACAGGCATTTTTCTAAACGCTACCAGGAATGTTTTCCCCAACCATATCAAAATAAAAGGTGGTGATTCGTCTATTTATTACCTTTCAATATTTAAGTGATATTTGGTCTACCAACGAATTTGAGTTGGCAGACCGAGTTAGTCCTTGAATGTAGGGTTGATCTGGAATGTTATCTAAAAACTTGTCCAAGTCTGACTTGAAAGATGCTACCGGATCAACAAGGCCAACGTATTCCTTACGGATATTAGAGGGAAGCAAATTAAACAATGAACGAGCCCGAGAAAGAAGAGATGTGGACTTCATTGTTCGAACTAGCCTGGATTCTCGAAGACTTGAAGGTGCTCTCAAAACGCACATTAAGCCTCTACGGTCACTAGCATTGACCCTAAATCCTGGGTTGGGACAAAGCTCATGAATACTTTTGAATTATAAATTATAATATCATCTATTACATAGCTACTTAGTTACATGGGATTTAATGGTCCAAATTTCATGNAATGATTCAATCTTCATGTGATGTTACTTCAGATATTTTTTCTTGGACATTTTTTTGGAAATGTTTATTCAATTTGCGTTTCCTTTCTTGGGTTTG
>NC_081448.1:14390650-14390739 GCF_007210705.1 Tigriopus californicus
ATTTCATGGTTTTTAGCCCCAAACTGCCCGGTTATGTCTTAACTTTAATTCCCAAAGAATTGATACAAATTTTCAATAAAAAAAATTAC
>NC_081448.1:14390772-14391467 GCF_007210705.1 Tigriopus californicus
GTACAATTTTCATCGTTTTTAGCTCCCAAACTGCCCGGTTATGTCTTAACTTTAATTCCCAAAGAATTGATACAAATTTTCAATAAAAAAAGTACCAGATTAGTTTTCTTTTTCTAGTATGATTTCAAAATACCTCAAAATGTTGTACAACCTTGATAAAAACGCTCCAAAGATACAAAGGTTTCGAAAAATAATTTCATAACTATTGAAAGAACCTTGAGTTCTAGAATCATTGTAAATTTCACAAAAGTCATTCATGCCTCAAGGAAGTAGATTTTAAACAATTTTAACAAAGTCTTACAAAAGCCAAAATTTATTTAAAAAAAAGAGCCCAAACAGATTGCCTGTTTTATGAATTGTTTTCATAATTCAGGTGAATTTGTACTTTTGATGATTGTAAGGCATATTTTGAAAAGGATTTTAGGTTAAACATTTACGCATGTCTTAAACAATCTCTTGTGTGTGGCATCTACTGCCCGAGTTTTTCAACAGAAAGGGCCAAATAGATACATCTCGCATTGCTTATTCGCTTAAACAAAATCAGAAGCAAAATTATAATAGCGCAAGAAAATGGTCATAAGCAGAAATTGCTGGATAACGTGTGCAAATGGCGAGGTAATCAAGCCCTTTGGGAAAAAAATGATGTACGTTTATGAGATTTAAAAGTACTGACATGGGCAAAAGAGGAAAACATG
>NC_081448.1:14391503-14399266 GCF_007210705.1 Tigriopus californicus
TCGGGCTCGTTCATTGTTTAATTTGCTTCCCCCTAATATTTGCGGGGAATACGTTGGCCTTGTTGGTCCGGTTGCATCTCACAAGTCAAATTTGAACAATTTGTTGAGTNTAGACGAAAACGGTGAAAAATGCAGAAAAATACAAGTGAACAACGTATTGCAAACAGATCGGGAACGTTTTGAACAGCCCTGCTAATGTAAATTGAAAATAATCCATGCATTGATTTCTCCTTCTCTTTCCTAAGATCTAAGGGGTCTATCTCAATTGAAACTAAAATAATGGGATTATTTTTAAAGAAAAGTTTAGGACGACAAAGCTGTGGTTTTGAAATGAGGTGCAAAACTGTTGTGTTCCTGATGAAAAATGATTCAATCTTCATGTGATGTTACTTCAGATATTTTTTCTTGGACATTTTTTTTGGAAATGTTTATTCAATTTGCGTTTCCTTTCTTGGGTTTGACGCTGAGGAATTAGAAGGCATTAAGCCTTTGTGATCATATTCTTTTCGCGAAACAAATATTTTATAAATAGCTCTCAAAACCGGCATTCATGCTCTACAGGGTGCTCTACTGTAGAGGGTTGTACAAATATTTTTGGGCAAGATGCAGGAAGCGTGCTATAATAGAATTGTTTCTTTGCTAATAACTAGAGCTAACGAAAAGTTGGACCTGAAAAAAAAAATGTCGGCCTTTTTGGCGAGAAAAAGTTTTTGTGCCAAATTTCCATTTTTTTGACTTAGCCATTATTCACGTTTTCAACTCTTTACTTACCTTTTTTTTCATTTGAGGACATTTTTTGCCTGTTTGCTGTCATTTTGATCCTCATCTGCTTCCTTCTTAAATTATCGTTTCTTGCTTGGGACATTTTTATTTACTTCTGTGCCGCATAATCAGATGAAGGATTCAATTAAATTCCCGGCCAGAACTTTTTATCAATTTTTTTGCATTGGGTTTTCATTGGCTTTACTAGCCGCTCCAAAGAATTTAATCCCTGGTATAATTAAAATGAAAGATTATATTTGTTTAGTTGTTGCCAGTGTGAGTTTATACAATATTTCTTGGTTTGGGAAAGTCTGCAAAAAAGAGAGCTCCAGTTGAGCTTCATCTGCCATCATGGGTTTGATCCAACCCAAAACCATTTTGTGGACAAAAGCACCTTCAACAGCAAAAATCTTAGGCTCTGGAAGAGAATCAATTGTTTACCATGATATCTGTAGCAATTGGAAATGTGTTTTGATGTTGAGCATTGCAAGATTTTTCTTTAATTTCTTGTAAGCTTGATGGATTACCTAAAAAACATAGTTTTGTGCTTCAATTTTGCCGCAATTAAAAATGTAGCAACGAGGCTAAAAACAACCGTTTCCCCATTGCATCCATTCTTTATGCGTTATTGCCAGGGCTTGAGCAGTTACCAGAAAAAGTAACGCGTTGCCGTTGACAATACATTTTAGAAAAAGTAACGCTTTATTGTTACCCGTTACTTTTGCAGAAAAAGAGGATCTAAAACTGCCAAAAACGCTTATGCGATTTTTTAACGTTTAGTGAATATGACGTGAAACGAATAACTCCTGTGTTTTTAATTTGATCCATCAGTGACAAGTAAGTCATGGCATTTGAGAGGAAATAAAAAAATCGCTTGTTAAGTGGCGAAGAAAGTAACAGTATTGGGAAGGCTAAAAAACCCGTTCATTTACCGTTACTTTTTCAGAGGAGTAACATGTTACCGGTTGCGTTACTCAAAAGTAACGCTGTTACTTGTAACGCGTTACTTCAAGCCCTGATTATTGCTATTTGTTTTTGACTACTTTTTTTTCTTTTTCCTGTTTTTCGATTTTCACTACTCTTTCTTGAATTTGACATTTTTTAAACGTTTTTTTGCATTTCTTTCAACTTCCTTTGAGGTCAATTAATAGTAACACATATGTGACCTTTTGGACTTTGAACTTTGTCCATGTATCAAGAAACAGTCGTTCAAACATGCACATTGCTTCTTACAACAAAAAATGACCTGACAAACCTTGCATCTGTCTTAGACCAAGAAAACAAAAAAAATGTCGCATGTTCTTGATTGCAAGGCCACTTTTCCCATACTTGTTTTGAATTGCGTCATTCTGAAAAGAAACGATGCAAAATAAATAATTCCATGTGTGTATCTTTTTTACCGATGTTTAAGGCCACATAAAAGGTGATAAATTTTGGTGTCTTGGTCTTGTGCAAAAAGATGCAGTTAGTGGAAAAAGCTTTTAGTACTCTGAGTACGCTAGAGTAAAAAACGAGCACCTAACAAGCTTTGATTGATTGCTACCCGTACTTCGCCGTAATTGTCTGCCATTCTTGCCCCAAAATATACGGACAACGCTGTACACATCGGTGAATGAAACTAGTCTTTGTTTGTTGCAATTGTTGCGTTGGAGTTGTCGACTTTGTGGCTGGAAGTACTTAGCGAAATAAAATGGGAAAGCTTACTTTTGTATTTGCATGCAAAAATTACATAACGGTAAGCATTTTAACAGAATACTGTAATTGGCTTAGTTTCTGAATGTCAGCAAAATTTGTTTTAAAATCTTCGGCCTATTTCATTTGTAACAAAAATTAGAAAATGAAAGGTGGTTGCAATCAATTTTGACATTTTCAGGCCAGTATTTTCCTGTATTGCAAATCTGAAGCCTTGAATCGTTTTACGTAATATTTAGGCGGTATTTTGTTGTGTTGAGCCATTGCAACAACCTGTTGGCAAACCGTTCATACAAAATACTTTCTGCCGGCAACTTAATCTTTTTTTCATGTGAACCGTCTAATGTAAAGAGATGCCTTTGATTGCAACCATATCAGTAGACAAGTTTAACAATCAAGCCATATGTTAGTATTGATCACTTTGAGGGCTTGCCGGTTTCGGACCGGCTTTTTCCACTCGGAACGTTGGAGAACGATCTCACTCCGGTTCAGTGGCGGTGGGTAAGACAGCATTTACTTTTCATAGTACATTGGACTCAAACTACAACATAAACTGTTACTACTTCAACAACCAGCACCAACATCCCGACGCGCTACAAGCACTCGAACTTTACTAGACTGAGACCTCCCGAGACCCCTGAAGATGTTCGGAGGCCCATGTATGCACTGCTACGTACAAAATGTAGCCCAACGAGAACTAGTACTCACTCTCTCGTCTCGACCAACCCGGCTCCATCCAACGATTGGATCAAGCAACAGGCAAATCGTACACCAGTACACTCGCCATGACCGTGGCAGCACTGGATGGAGAATAGCATTGCCCTTACACTGAGACCTCTGGACACAACCTAACCTGATTCTCCATCCAGAGAGGCTTCACTAAGGCAAACCTGTTCTGTGGAGAATCCATCGAGAATATCACCAGTTGCTCGAACGCTTCTGACTTTAGGTGAGTGTATTCAAGATTAAATTAAATATACTTTGTTCAGGATTGGCAATGAAGTTGGTCCGGCTCTTGGGACAGTTTCGTGAGAACAATGATCCACACTTGCGGACTTTTTTGGGGATAGAGTACAGGTGCCCATTTCTCTGCTGGGACAAATAGAGGGCACACACAACAATACACCTAGGATCCATCCTGATGGATAACATGCGCTTCTGACTTTGAAAAGTAGTGGTTAAGTTCTGCCGATTCACCATGGTAAATATCAAATATTTCTTGTGGTTGAAGGGAAACTTTATGGTTGGCCATGACGGCGCGGCCTCAACCAAGGCAAATGTTCACATCTCATTGATTTTTATGCCTGGCAAATGGCATCCGAATTGATTCGCCTTCATTTATGTTGGAAGCCTGAGCAAGGTTAAGGGTTCCATTGAAACCTCGTCGTCATCATCATTGTTATTTTTATCATCATGTTAAAGTGTTGCTTTGATTTCCAGGCTGATCGTATTGCCATCATGTCCCAACAACCCATCGACACCAATTGTATGACCTTGACCCGGTTCTTCTTGGCCGAGCAGAGGAAGAATCCTTCTGCCACTGGCGATCTCACTCAGCTCCTGACCTCCATCCAGTCTGCGGTGAAAGCCATCTCCGCCGCAGTGCGGCGAGCGGGCATCTCGCAGTTATTTGGTGCCGCCGGGAACGTCAATGTTCAAGGTGAGGATGTCAAGAAGCTGGACGTGCTGTCCAACGAGCTCTTCATCAACATGCTGAGATCGTCCTACACGTGCTGTCTCTTGGTATCCGAGGAGAACGAGACCGTGATTGAGATCGACACCGAGCGACAGGGCAAGTATATCGTCACCTTCGACCCCTTGGACGGCTCGTCGAACATCGATTGCCTGGTCTCCATTGGATCCATTTTTGGCGTGTTCAAGAAGCAGGAGGGCGAGGCAGTGGATGAGAAACTGGCTTTCCAGAAGGGCCGCAACTTGGTGGCCTCTGGATATGCCTTGTATGGTAGTGCCACCATGATGGTGGTGGCTCTCAACAACTCCGTCAACGGATTCATGTTGGACCCAGCCATCGGCGAATTCATTCTGACCGACCCCAAGATGCAGATCCCCGCCCGCGGCAAGATCTACTCCTTGAATGAAGGCTACGAGAACAAGTGGAGCTCGGCCATCAAGGATTACGTCAAGGGCAAGAAGGAAGGCCCCAAGCCCTACGGCGCTCGCTACATCGGCTCCATGGTGGCGGACGTGCATCGAACCATCAAGTATGGCGGTATCTTCTTGTATCCCGGCACCGCAGATGCGCCCAATGGCAAGCTACGCGTCCTCTACGAATGCTTCCCCATGGCCCATATCGTGGAAACCGCAGGCGGAGCCGCCTCCACCGGCACCCAACCTATGCTGGATCTGGTACCCACCAAGCTCCACGAACGGTCGCCCATCTTCCTGGGCAGCCAAGAGGATGTGGCCGATATCTTGGCCATCATCAAGAAGCACGAGGAATAGGAGACCAACGAGAGACCGACGACTCAGTCAAAGGTTACACCCGGCTGCTCAACCTTGAATTCTATGAATTTGTCACTCTGTCGCTCGACATCCCCCAACCCCTGAACCCGCCCGACCTTTCTTCCTCCCTCAATCGAAAATGTGCTCTTTTGACTACCTTAAACTATGTTGAAATACAACCTATATCTCCACCGTCAGTGACATGGGCCGCGCTTTTCTCCGCTCCTGGTTTACATTAGCCGTCAATCCGGTCCATCCCCGTCAAGGTATCAATGCCTTCTTTCCTCACTTCATTTTTCTGGTCAACTTCTCCCCAAGTCTTGGCGCTACTCAGTCTACTCCGTCGACTCAGTCTCCAGTAGATCGAGTTTGTCGTATGTAGCGTACGTACATATAGATATATAGAGAGTCGAACAGAACGAACAGAACATGGAAGAGTAAGGAAGAAGAGCCCAAGCCGATGGAAGGAGCATAGAAGTATTTACGTTCAATCATCGCCCGGCGTCCATCGTCACTTGGAAATAAACCTACTCTATGCTTCTCCTCCTCCTCCTCCTCCTGCTTCCTCCCATCCTCCAGGATGGATAGGAGTCAAGATATACATTGGTCGATCTCGCCCACTTCTCCTGTTAGCCAGCCAGCTAGCCAGCTAGCTAGCTTGTTAGGTAGTTAGTCGTCCTTCCTCACTTCGATAAGGATTAGGAGAAAAGGCCGGAAATTGTGCCCGTTTATCGCGGGAGGGGCATTCGAATTTCCCGCCCATTCCGTGCCTTTGGTGCTGAGTGGCCTCAAAATGGCGTCTTCTTCGGGTGGATCAGGCCCACAATCACGGGCTTTTGCGCAAAAATTGACGAGGTGAGACCCTTATATCGAAAGTGGGGGCGAGGCCCGAACCGCTCTGGACACTAGACACGCCCCGACAGGGTCCATTTGGCACTCGACCAGCCCCATAAGACCGACTGTGGACTGGGTGTCAAAAGCAGAGTGCATGACGTCAAAAGTCAGATTACAGGTTGACCGACTTTTTGGACTCTTACGGTCAAATCCCTTGCAATCCCATGAGAGTTAGGGGAGGCTCAAGGCTCTCTGCCGGCCTATAGCATCCGATGATGACGCCCAGAGTCTGGCTGGCTGGCTTGAGCACTCGTATGCCATGCTCATTGGTATGAAAATGCGGCTCCATGCTAATGGTGGCCTCCAATTGTTCGTATTTGTAGGGCCCACGCCCATGATATCCGACGCCAAACTGCGGCCGAATTAAAGTCCAGCCATGTGAATGAATTGTCAGCGCCCGGATCCGCCCAACATCAACAACAGCAACGTCATCTGGCCAATAAGATTGGGCGGTCTTCGGTCCCCTCCCTGACTATTCTCTTGATTACAGGGATCAAGTGGATTCGACGGTTCAGAATTGCGTGGAGTGTTACACGTCGGATTATGTGGTCGTGACCCGCAAATATCAAGGACTCTCTTCATCCATTCGAACGCGAGATGAATCCGAAGAACGCCTCCGCATCATTGACACGGTGGCTCCGCAAGAATTTGAAGTGGACGACTCGCCGGATGTGACCCCCGAATACGAGCATGTGAGTGAACAGAGACCAAGCTCATGATAAAATTGAACTACACATATATTTTCTGTAATGCATTCATACACGTCGACAACTCTTCTCATGACGAGAGCGGTGTGATGAGGATCCGAAGCCTTTTTGACACTTCTTGCATTGGTGAGGCCGAATATTCTTATGAACCGTGTTCACGTGATAGCTCAAGGAGTTGGCATGGGAATAGGATCGGTCGCAATCCGGGCATTGGTAGTAACCTTTGGCCAGATGCGAGTACTCATGGGTCTTTAAACGATGACGATCCGGACAGAGACGGTCGCAGATTTTACATTTCAATGGACTGTTGGCCAGATGAATGGCCTTGTGGCGTTCTAAATGACCTTGTTGAGCAAAGGTTTTCTCGCACACGTCGCATTTAAAGCGGATGTTCATGTGCACGGTCAGGATGTGTCGGGTCCTCGAGACCTTTTGCATGTACGTCTTGTCGCATTTGTGACACGGATACGGCCCCAGGCCACTGTGACTGTCCAAATGTCGAGCCAAGTTCTTGGAACTGGCGAAAATCTTATGGCACAAATCGCATTTGGCCATTCTTGAACCAAGCCCTTCTTCCCAGCTCAAAGCCCAACTTCAAATGGCTTCTTCATTTACCTTTTGGCGAGCTAACTGGTCAACAAAAAAGGTGACCAAAAATTGTTCCATGGTCAAGCAATAACTTAATTGAACTAATCGCTATCCAACGTTGAATAGACGGAGGCTTAAGTTTTGCATGTTGTCCTAGTTGGATTGACCAGCGATTTATTATCAATAGTTCAACACAACAGAAGTTGGCGAGAGAAAGCAAAAAAAGAAAAAGTAAAATATATATGTATAATTTAATACTATTCTGTTGTAAGTTACTCCGGAGTGATGCAGATATCGCCAAAGTTCGGCGATGGCGGAATAGTTACAATGCTGTCCAGCCTCAAATGTCCATGCCCAATTCTTTGGGAGGAAGCCGACACCCGTCCTTACTTTCGCTATCGGATGAAATTCACTTGCCTCGATCGAGCTCATTGTCCAACATCTCAAGATTCAAATCCACCTCCGTGATGTCATTTGCCAGTGTGAAGGAAGAGGAGGACATCTTTACCGACGAAAACCTGCAATTTCTCCGGAATGCTCACGACGAGGACGGGGTGAACCATCAGTCAGCTTTGCCTATGCGCTTTTCAATTTGACCGTCTCTTAAAAAGACAGGATTGACCAAATAAGAGGGCTTTTTGCTTCATCAGGATAGTA
>NC_081448.1:14399293-14422671 GCF_007210705.1 Tigriopus californicus
ATACAAACGTCATCTGGCCAATAAGATTGGGCGGTCTTCGGTCCATTTCCAGGTCAACCCTCAAACTCTGTCGCCCAACCCGTCGTTGAACCATTCGTTGGCCGGGGATAGCCATTCTGCGGCCAATGTGGAGCCTCTAGACTATGAGGAGTACATCCACAGCCAATCCGGTCGTTTGGGTGAACGGGATCCTTTGGGCCATTTGCTCGAGTTTCCCAGGGATGACATCGAAGTCAATGTGGTGGCCAAGAAAATCCGAACCATGGGACACATCATGCCCGAGGAGCCCATGTAATCAATGCCNAGCTAGCCAGCTAGCTAGCTTGTTAGGTAGTTAGTCGTCCTTCCTCACTTCGATAAGGATTAGGAGAAAAGGCCGGAAATTGTGCCCGTTTATCGCGGGAGGGGCATTCGAATTTCCCGCCCATTCCGTGCCTTTGGTGCTGAGTGGCCTCAAAATGGCGTCTTCTTCGGGTGGATCAGGCCCACAATCACGGGCTTTTGCGCAAAAATTGACGAGGTGAGACCCTTATATCGAAAGTGGGGGCGAGGCCCGAACCGCTCTGGACACTAGACACGCCCCGACAGGGTCCATTTGGCACTCGACCAGCCCCATAAGACCGACTGTGGACTGGGTGTCAAAAGCAGAGTGCATGACGTCAAAAGTCAGATTACAGGTTGACCGACTTTTTGGACTCTTACGGTCAAATCCCTTGCAATCCCATGAGAGTTAGGGGAGGCTCAAGGCTCTCTGCCGGCCTATAGCATCCGATGATGACGCCCAGAGTCTGGCTGGCTGGCTTGAGCACTCGTATGCCATGCTCATTGGTATGAAAATGCGGCTCCATGCTAATGGTGGCCTCCAATTGTTCGTATTTGTAGGGCCCACGCCCATGATATCCGACGCCAAACTGCGGCCGAATTAAAGTCCAGCCATGTGAATGAATTGTCAGCGCCCGGATCCGCCCAACATCAACAACAGCAACGTCATCTGGCCAATAAGATTGGGCGGTCTTCGGTCCCCTCCCTGACTATTCTCTTGATTACAGGGATCAAGTGGATTCGACGGTTCAGAATTGCGTGGAGTGTTACACGTCGGATTATGTGGTCGTGACCCGCAAATATCAAGGACTCTCTTCATCCATTCGAACGCGAGATGAATCCGAAGAACGCCTCCGCATCATTGACACGGTGGCTCCGCAAGAATTTGAAGTGGACGACTCGCCGGATGTGACCCCCGAATACGAGCATGTGAGTGAACAGAGACCAAGCTCATGATAAAATTGAACTACACATATATTTTCTGTAATGCATTCATACACGTCGACAACTCTTCTCATGACGAGAGCGGTGTGATGAGGATCCGAAGCCTTTTTGACACTTCTTGCATTGGTGAGGCCGAATATTCTTATGAACCGTGTTCACGTGATAGCTCAAGGAGTTGGCATGGGAATAGGATCGGTCGCAATCCGGGCATTGGTAGTAACCTTTGGCCAGATGCGAGTACTCATGGGTCTTTAAACGATGACGATCCGGACAGAGACGGTCGCAGATTTTACATTTCAATGGACTGTTGGCCAGATGAATGGCCTTGTGGCGTTCTAAATGACCTTGTTGAGCAAAGGTTTTCTCGCACACGTCGCATTTAAAGCGGATGTTCATGTGCACGGTCAGGATGTGTCGGGTCCTCGAGACCTTTTGCATGTACGTCTTGTCGCATTTGTGACACGGATACGGCCCCAGGCCACTGTGACTGTCCAAATGTCGAGCCAAGTTCTTGGAACTGGCGAAAATCTTATGGCACAAATCGCATTTGGCCATTCTTGAACCAAGCCCTTCTTCCCAGCTCAAAGCCCAACTTCAAATGGCTTCTTCATTTACCTTTTGGCGAGCTAACTGGTCAACAAAAAAGGTGACCAAAAATTGTTCCATGGTCAAGCAATAACTTAATTGAACTAATCGCTATCCAACGTTGAATAGACGGAGGCTTAAGTTTTGCATGTTGTCCTAGTTGGATTGACCAGCGATTTATTATCAATAGTTCAACACAACAGAAGTTGGCGAGAGAAAGCAAAAAAAGAAAAAGTAAAATATATATGTATAATTTAATACTATTCTGTTGTAAGTTACTCCGGAGTGATGCAGATATCGCCAAAGTTCGGCGATGGCGGAATAGTTACAATGCTGTCCAGCCTCAAATGTCCATGCCCAATTCTTTGGGAGGAAGCCGACACCCGTCCTTACTTTCGCTATCGGATGAAATTCACTTGCCTCGATCGAGCTCATTGTCCAACATCTCAAGATTCAAATCCACCTCCGTGATGTCATTTGCCAGTGTGAAGGAAGAGGAGGACATCTTTACCGACGAAAACCTGCAATTTCTCCGGAATGCTCACGACGAGGACGGGGTGAACCATCAGTCAGCTTTGCCTATGCGCTTTTCAATTTGTCCGTCTCTTAAAAAGACAGGATTGACCAAATAAGAGGGCTTTTTGCTTCATCAGGATAGTACTCCAACCAATGACGTTACACCCAATCCTCGGACTCCTTACGGAAGACCATCGCCAATGTTGGACTCGAATCATCTTTCGGATTTGTTGGAAGCCATGAGCACCCCTCAGATTGTTCGAGAGAAGAACCGAGCATCGGCCGTAATCCTTGTTGACACTCTTGAGCTTTGAAACTGCTTGACCATCATGATCTGAGAGGCAGTGAACGTTCATCATTTCCGTATTCGTGTTGCAGGAAAAAAACCGCGAAGAGACCCCCAGGGGAAGTTGGGCCACCTTTGACCTCCGGAACTCGCAGCCAGACCCGCCCATTGCCGGATTATTGGACAAGGTCGACCCCGAGACCACCGATCAGACCAACGCCTTGAAGCGGGGCGAGCATCGCCAAAACGAGCTCTTTCTACTCTATCCACCTCAAGCTGATGTTGATGTGGTGGAACGACGATTGAATGCAGAAGAACCCATCGAGCACATCAATCATCGAATCCTGGTTCAGTGCATCAAATTGGAACTAAGTCTACAAGTCGAGCCGATCTTTGCCACCATGGCCTTGTACGATGCCAGGGAGAAGAAGAAGATCTCGGAGAATTTTTACTTCGACCTGAACCCGGAGAACATTCGCCGCATGTTGGAAGGTTACATTCCTCATGCGGATTACTCGACTCAAGCCCGATCTTGCGTGTTTGACATCACTTATCCCACTCAAGACTTGTTCCTGGTGGTCAAATTGGAGAAAGTGCTCCAAGGAGACATCTCAGACGCGGCTGAACCCTACTTGAAAGAATCGGTAAGGCGTCAATCATTGGAGATTGTTCATTTCGGTTCCCGAGCTAACCCTCTAATCTGTTCATCGTAGCAAAACATGGAAAAAACCCGTACCAATGCCATGGAAGTTTGCCATCGGTTAGGCAAATACCGCATGCCGTTTGCCTGGACCGCCATCTGGCTGCAGAACATCATCAAAGGCAAGGAGAACAACCAGGATTCGGGCTCGGATGCCGAATCCACCGCTTCCAACAGTCTGGATCGGAAAGCCAGCACATCGAGCTTTGAGCAGTTTCGGAAGAGCGCCACCAAATCATCGGGCGAGTCCACGAACTCCCTAACACGTCGGGGATCTTTTGATCGGAAACGATCCTCATGGGCTGGAGGAGCCTCGGCGTCATCCACCCTAAATTCGGGGGCGAGTGAGGAAGTGATGGCCCAATTGGATTCGTTTCCTCCTCTCACGTTGACCGTGTCGAGCTTCTTCAAGCAAGAAGGAGACAAGTTGAAGGATGAGGATCTGTACAAGTTCTTGCTCGACTTGAAAAGGCCATCCACGGCTCTAAAACGACTGAAGTGTATCCGGGGAACCCTGAAGTTGGACATCTCTGTGGCTTCTGACCAGATGAAGCATTGCTTCACTCCCGAATTGGCCAAGCTCATCCCTTTTCCCGACCTAAAATGCCGACCGACCAAAGAAGTGCTGGAGTTGCCTCCGAAGGAAATCCTGGCGCCTAATTATCACTTCAGAAACTTGCTCTACATTTGCCCCCGAGACCTGAACTTCACCAATCGTTCGGGAGAACGGGCTCGGAATATCGCTATCAAAGTCCAGTTCATGGGACAGGATGAAACCGAAGGGATGAAGGTCATCTTTGGCAAATCCTCGTGCCCGGAATTCACCACCGAGGCTTACACGGCTGTTACTTACCATAACAAGTAAGTCCAAAAATGGGGCTTGGTTTTTGTATTGAAAGAACTTCTGTATAACCCCAAGGGAATATATTTTTTTTTCCAGAACCCCTGATTTCTACGAGGAAGTCAAGGTGAAGCTTCCTTCCAATCTGAGGGAGAGACATCACATCTTGTTCACGTTCTATCACATTTCTTGTCAAGGCCAGAGGAAAGATCAGATCTCCACGGAAATTCCCGTTGGTTACTCGGTAATTGATCTGTATTATTAACCATATATTAAGCACGATTGATTGGAATTAAGTAGGAGCAAAATGCAGTATTTTAGGGGCTATTTTTCTCAAATATATGCTTAAGTCCAGTTTTTACGGATTTAACAAAAAAAAAACATGAAACGCGTTGTGAAACAAACAAAACAACACCATGGCTGAACGGGATCATGTCATCAAACGTTGAACTTCGATGCCCTCAATCTTCATACCAAGATGATGAATGATTTGGAGTGGTGGCGTAGTTCGTGATTCAACTCGAAGCGTAAATTTGAAATCACTTACTATTTTCAGTGGATCCCCATCTTTCGCAATGGGAGTCTCCAAACCGGCCTCTACGATCTTCCCGTGATGCTAGATCCACCCGCAGCCGCTCTTCGTTATATTGCCACGGACTCTGGAGGCGCGCCACCCGGAACCAAATGGGTGGACAACAAAAAGCCCATCTTTTCCGTGGAACTAATTGCTGCCTCCACCATCCATCCCCTTGATGCTTTCATTGACCGATTCCTCAACTTGACCTCGTCATTGCAATTGGGACCACCGTCGGCCAATAATCAAACCAACGAGCGTGCCATGGAAGACGACCTCTTGCGGCGATTACAAGAACTCTCCAGGGCCAGATTGGAGCCTTTGGTCAAGTTCCTGCCGGTGGTGCTTGATAAGCTTCTCTTGCTGATGGTCAAACCGCCCACAGTGGCAGGACACACCCTGAAAGTGTCTCAACCCGCTTTCCACGCCATCGCGGGAGTAGTTCACAAATTATCAACCTCGGTAAGTACTTCGAAAGCCAACACCTGGCCTTCAAATTTTGAAGTACTGTAGTGGCACTGGCTCGTCAAAAATGTTTAGATTTCTTCGGAATGTAGGTGCAGCTCAAAATCAACCGAGATGAACAGGTAGTTCCTTATTGGATTGATCGTTCTCCTCTCTATAAAGTGCCACTTAAAAGGATTTCTTTTTTCTCCTCCAAATTTTCGATTAAGTTTGGTTCCTGGAGGATATTGCTTAAAGTGTATTTCCTCATCAAGCATAGTCCGATTACTTCCTTTGCAAACTCTCAAACCATGAGTGAGATTGAAAATTAGTTCCACGTCTTGTTGTGGTTAAAGAATTAATTGCTCTTAAAAGCGCATCTAAGCACTCCTTAATTGCATTCTCCACCATTCTCTGCAGACTGAATTGCAACATCAGACTGACCGCCACCGCCGGAATTGCCTCCTTACCGCCTACATCCAATACCAAGCCCATTTACCTCATCCCGATTTCCGCGGCAATCCGTCCCAAAACGGGTCGTCCACCGCGCCCGGGATCTCCCTACTCGCCGACGATGAAGTGGGCCACATCATCATGAAAGGCCAGAGTGGGAGTCCAGCCTTGGATAATGTAGTTGGCCCGCGAAACGGTAAGTCGGTTGATCAGATTCACAAGCTATTTAGCTAGGAAGCTCCGCTTCCCCCGCCGACTCTGAACAGGCATATTGTCCCATTCGATTTCGCTCAACGTAAATATTTATACACTGTCCGTGTAAAAGACGACAGAGTCGCTTTTATTTGCCATCACCCGCCTTGGACTTCAGAACTTGAGGCAATCAATTGATTTCATCTCGAACAATCGAGGGAAACCCGTGCTCAATGTGCTCGACATCCCCCAAACCATGGTGCTTGTTGATGTGTGTGATCGCGGCATTGCTTCACGGGGCCATTTTGGTGACCGTCTCGATATTAACGATTCCACAACCGAAGTTGTTCAACTATTTACCCATTCTTCGAGACATCCAAGAAGACTTCTTTGAGGAGAGTCAAAAAGTGGAGATCCTCATGTCTTGTTCGCTGATTTTGGCCAATTTCCTCATCGCCTTGCCTTACTTGGTTGTCGGGGCGTCGGGAACCAAAGAGACCTGCATCCTTTTATTCACCTTGATCGTGTGCACGTTGGACATTATGATATGGATTAGCTTGTTCCTGTACTCGACCATCCATTTGAGATTGGAGATAAAAGACCCAGGAGTCATTGCCCAATGGGTGATCATCTCGAGCATGATTGGAATCCTCCTCTTGACGTGGTTGTTGATCGTCTTCACGTGGAAACGGAGACGCCATGAGTACATGGTGGCCATTCACACGGCCAAGCTCATTTCTGAGCGGAAGAATCGAAAGGAGCACAAACATGCTGTTTATACCCCATGATTTACTCCTCACTCATCATTAATTGTACACATAAATATTGATCGTAAAGCTGTTCTGCCAAACATGCCCTGGAATTGGATGAAATGGTGCTGCAAGTTTTGGGTCGCCATGTTCATTTATTTGTTTGTGTTCGACCCGTTTTAGATTTGCCCAATTTGGGTGCTTTCGCCAAGTTGGTCCATGAGGAGCTAGCTTTGCAATGGAGCATTTCCAACGGACCGAACCGCGAAGTGGCGTTAGCCTCAGCTTGGTTCTTCCTGGAACTGATGATCAAGGCCATGATCGAGCACTTGGCCACCACTTCGCGATTAGCAGTAAGTCGGAAGCATCGCTTTTCCGAACAATTCCACACAGACGTGGTCAGCATGGTGGCCTCGCTAACCTCGGATATCGTGTGTCGACAGAAGCAAGATCCAGAGGTATTTCTTCCTTGATTCTTATCTTACTCTATTGAATGTCCTTCTGGTGAGCTTTGTAAAATCTTATTTGAACCTGTAGATGGTGGAAAGGCTGAACTCCGCATTGGCCTTCTTCTTGCACGACTTGTTGAGCGTCATGGATCGAGGATTCGTGTTCTCCCTCATCCGCTCGTACATGAAGGATGTGAGTTCTCGAATGACTTCCACCATCGCAGAGAGTCTGCCCTTGTGGAACCTTCAATTGGACTTTGTCCGCATCGTGTGCAGCCACGAGCATTTTGTGGCCTTGAACCTACCCTCAGTGAATCCATCGCGGGATTTCCATCATCTTTCCGGTGCTTCCTCGCCCACACCCTCTGTTCGCAGTACAGACAGTCAGTCCTCGTTCATCGCTCACAGTTACAGTAGTGGAATGGAGAAGACCCATTGGGCTGACCTGACCAACGACTTTCGCAAGCGCCATTTTCTTGTGGGACTCATCCTCNACAGTAGTGGAATGGAGAAGACCCATTGGGCTGACCTGACCAACGACTTTCGCAAGCGCCATTTTCTTGTGGGACTCATCCTCTCTCTACTCTCCAACGCCATGGAGCAACCGTAAGAGCTTGGAGATTTATTCGCATTTAGAGACTCACCATACTTTCACACGCACACACTTGACAAACTGTTGGTTTATTGCAGGAGTTTTGAGGTTCACGGTCGGGCCGTGAATGCGGTGAGGAATCTATTGAGTTCGCACGATTCCGATCCTCGGTTCAAGGATATCGATTGTCGAGCCCGAGTGGCCTCGCTTTACCTGCCTTTTATTAGCATCTTAATGGATCACCTCCCCAAGTTGTACTCTTGGCCCACTGAAGGTGAGGTACGAATTGCTGGTCCCAATAACCCGTCGGAACAATTCAACATGATCTTGTCAAGCATCTCCAGCAACCTACCTCACGTAAGCCCTGTCAATTGGGAAAGCCTACTTGCCAATTTGCCAAAAAGTATTTGGATTCAATCTCTCTCTCTCTCTCTCTCTTTCTCTCTTCATCATCCTTCAGGCCAAGGGTCCAATTGTCTTGAAAGAGGAGACCACGAGGCATTTACTTATTTGTTTCCTCTGGATTATCAAGCATCTGGACAAATCCGTCCTGCGATTATGGTGGGGTGAGTTGTCCCATCACAAACTGCAGATCCTTCTCGAAATCCTTCGCCTGACCATCTCGTGCTTCCAATACAAGGTAAGAGACCATCTTGAGCAAAGCAGGTGACGTGATTTTTAATTTTGAGAAGGGTGATACGATTCAGCCCCAAGTGAAAAGGAAGATCAGCGTACTGCTGCTCTCATCGCACTTGAACCAAAGCGAGCCCAATCTCTGGCTGAGCGTCCCTGCTCCCCTGGGCCTACCTCGAAGTCCTAGTGATGGTCTGGAGGATATGGACTCACAGGTACTTGGTTTGAGTCACGGCGATTGCACGATTGGAAAGCCAATGCTTCGGTTCCTAAGATCCATTTCCATCCAATCTTTTTTGTTGTTTTTTTTATTATCATTTGGTTTTGTGCTCGTGTCTCAACACACCTTTGAGTTTGCTCGGGTCAATTTTTGCAGAAAGATATTCAACAATCGACAGATGGTACGACGATTGATCAGAAAGAGCACCTGAGTTCTGGCACTAGCTTGTCTGACGAGGCCATTGGGCACGACAGCCTCTCGTATTTGGCTCTTGAAACGCGCTTTCAATCCCACTTTTCCATGAAGGTTTGATTGGGTCATGTACAAGTACCGGTATTTTAATTATATCTTGGGTAATAATCAGTGCATCATCATTCTTTAACCGGGAACACGGAAGGTGGTTTGGATCAAGTCTATCGAATGTTCAGGGAAGGGGAAAAGGAGAACCTTTCCATGTCCTGGGTGTTTCAGGTTGTCGCCATTTTTCCTTCAGTTCCGTCTGAAAACAATCTCTCGAGGTCGGGGATAAGGAATAGATGTATTATGTCCCCTCTACCTATTCACATCTACATATCTAATGCTCACCTTGTGTTCGTCTGGCACTTTGGGCACTTCCGATAACACCACACATCCAATCAATCTCTATCTCAAAGCTGTTTAGGATGGATCATATGAACACTAAGCAAGTCATCATTTGGGGGATCATAGCAACCTAAGTAGACAAAAACAACTTACCAACAGTCAATTACCAAACAAGAATTGTTTTCGAGTCAAATGAGTCAAACAAAAGTCTGAGTTTTCATACTAAATCCACTCCTAAACTAGTCCCAGATCAATGTTATTTACGAAGCACCCATATGCAAAGGGAAGGAAAAGAAGACAAAACATATCCATGCATCTTCCTCTATTTTAGGGCAAAAAAGCCATTCGTAGACACGCCACCCTTGGGGCCCGGAAGAGCTCGGATATGCGCTCCCGATTGGAGGACATCATCAGTGGTCCCACCTCCAACCGACAAGAAATGCTCTCGAGAATCAGTCGGAAAGATCGAACCTTGCCTCCGTCACCCAACCCCGACCTCCCACCACCACCGCCGCCCTCAACCAGTGGTCCACAGGGCAATAACTCGGGCGTGGGTCGACGATGGCAGCGCACTTCGATCCTTCGACCTCCCGCCCATGTCAATGAGGCCTCTTTTATTGCCTCGGGATCGTCTATAAACGAGGGTGGCTTGCCTAAGATCATCGATCCGGAGACCGACGCTCACATTGAAGGGGTCTTGGCGACCGAAGCCAGCATGCTCGTCTTGGATACACTCGAAG
This sequence comes from Tigriopus californicus, assembly GCF_007210705.1. Lineage (NCBI taxonomy): Eukaryota > Metazoa > Arthropoda > Copepoda > Harpacticoida > Harpacticidae > Tigriopus > Tigriopus californicus. Next base: position 14,409,116 of record NC_081448.1, read on the forward strand.
TCATAGTTCAGATTGTGTCCCAAACGGATCATGCTCCAGGATTGTTGGCCAGTGTGTTGAGAGTTCTCTTGCACGCCCTGGGCACACATCAATCCACATTCTTCCTCCAGCATTTATTCGCGGTCCAAAGGTCGTTCGTGTTCAAATTCCCAAGTCTCCTGTTTGACGATGCTTCGGAACATTGCGCTGATTTGTGCTTGCGACTGCTCAAACATTGCTCATCCTCGATCTCGGCCGTTCGATCTCAGGCCTCAGCCTCCCTGTACCTTCTCATGCGGCAAAATTTCGAGATCGGCAATAACTTTGCCCGGGTCAAGATGCAAGTGACCATGTCGCTGAGCAAATTGGTGGGCACCATTTCCAATTTCAACGAGGACTATCTGCGCAAGTCGCTCAAGACAATTCTGGTGTATGCGGAGCAGGATCATGAGCTCTCGGACACGTCGTTCCCGGAGCAGGTCCAGGATCTTGTGTTCAATCTTCACATGATCCTCTCGGACACGGTCAAGATGAAAGAGTACAACGACGATCCTGAAATGCATATGGATCTCATGTTCAGGATCGCTAAAGGTTACCAGAACTCGCCTGATCTGCGACTCACTTGGCTCGAGTCCATGGCCACCAAACACGAGCATTTAGATCATTTCGCCGAGGCCGGAATGTGCAAGATCCATTGCGCTGCCTTAATTTCGGAATACCTTCACATGCTTGAGGACCGCAAGTACATGCCCACGGGTGCGGTTACTTTCGCGGCCCTCACTCCTAATGCTTTGGAAGAAAGTGCGGTGTCTGACGATGTGGTGAGTCCGGATGAGGAGGGCATTTGCACGGGCAAGAACTTCACCGAAGCGGGTCTCATGGCCATTCTGGATGATGCGGCTCGGTGCTTCAACCAAGCGGGCATGTTTGAAACGGTCAATGAGGTGTTCAAGGCGTCGATTCCGATTGCTGAGAACTCGAGGAATTTCTTGAAGTTAGCGGACATCCACAAAGACTTACACGAAGCCTACAGGAGCATCGATCGTCTTCGGGGCAAGCGCATGTTCGGCACCTATTTCAGAGTGGGTTTCTACGGCGCCAGGTTTGGAGATCTCGATGGTGAAGAATACATCTATAAGGAGAAGGCTTTGGCCAAGCTTCCCGAAATTGCCCAACGATTAGAGGTAGTCAGTGGACGCAAAATGGCATGTTTCGTTGCAAATAAGTACCATGGGTTTTGTTTCAGAACTTTTATGGAGACAAGTTTGGGCGAGACAACGTGAACATAATCAAAGACTCGAAAATGGTCGAGTTGAGTAAACTCAATCCAGAGAAAGCTTACATTCAAATCACCTATGTGGAACCGTTTTTCGACAATTTCGAACTGCGAGATCGCAAGACCATCTTCGAAAAGAACACGAATATTAGTGAGCATCTCAGTTTTCGAGACTAAAGCGACTGTCTTAAGCTTGTTTCACATTGTCCAATACTAATCCTTTATTACAGTTCGCTTCATATTTTCCACACCATTCACGCCCGAGGGAAACCCTCATGGAGAGCTTCACGAGCAATTTAAACGGAAAACAGTTCTTACCACGAGCAACCATTTTCCTTATGTAAAAACTCGTATCCAAGTTGTGGATCGGAAACAAGTAGGTTTCGAGTGCTTGCTTGGTGTCATGAAATTCAAATGTTACTGCCGTCAATTAAGACAATTCAATATCAAAAGGCCTTGTTCTAAACCCATCCACTTGTTTTCGCTTAGATTGTTCTCAGACCCATTGAGGTGGCCATTGAAGATGTGCAAAAAAAGATTCATGAATTGGAAGTGGCCACGCACCAAGATCCACCTGACCCAAAGATCCTCCAAATGGTATTACAAGGCTGCATTGGAACCACAGTCAACCAAGGTCCCGTGGAAATGGCCAATGTGTTCCTGAAAGATCTCATTGATGGAACGGAAGCCCCTACCAAATACCAGAATAAGCTCCGGCTGTGCTTCAAAGACTTCAGTAAAAAGTAGGCCCATGTCAGAGAAACCGCTTTACTTGGGCGAGCATTTGTCACCGGTCCTCAATTCCTTTGCAGATGTGAAGATGCCTTGAAGAGAAACAAGAAACTGATCACTCTGGATCAGAAAGAGTATCAAAAGGAATTGGAAAAGAACTACGTTCACTTTCAGAAGAGCCTTGCCCCACTTTTTAGCAACGCCCAAAGTCGTCAGAGTCCCAGGTAAGGAAGGGGTACACTCATCAACCAGTAATCAATCACCCGGTAAGAAGTAGTTTGCCATGGACCACCTTCAAATCATCTTGGGTTTACTTTCAGTCGGAGCCTTCAACGCTCGGAAGATGTGCCAAATGATCTTTGAACGTCAGATTAGTAGAGGATTCGTCGAGATATTGAGTACCTTCGCATTCTTATTGTTATTATTATCATCATCATTATTATTATTATCATCTTCATTATTGCTATACCTCTTGCTTCAAACTTCAGCATCACATCAAAATCAAATCAAAATCACAGTTTTCATTGATTGACATCAACATGTCATGTCCCAACAACAACAACAACAACAACAAAGAATCAAACCCACATTCCATGCTTTACCAATCCAACAGTAGGTTGTTTTCTATTTTAAGATTAAAAAATGCTCGAGTGAGTCTACAAATTCCAATAGCAATACATAGATTACAGGCTGTTGATGGACTTCAACCTCTTATGTCATAGTCTCACTGATTCATTACCTTGTTGCCTGTCTACCATTGCCAAGAAACGTTTGAAGGCATGGGCTTCGCAAAGAGACATCTCATCGGACAACGCAACGGAAATATATCCTCTTCTTTCTAACTTCCTTCCCTTTAATTGGCTTCCAAGGGAGACCAGGCAGAAAGATGAAGTGGATTGTCCGCCGCTTCTTGAGGAGACTTAACTTCAGTTTACTTTAAGAAAGAGACCCACGAGCTCTCCAAACATCGGCAAATAGGGAACACACAAACACGTCGAATATACAAACCCATCCCATCCAACATCCACCTTTGTCGAGGTGCAAAACAAACGGCACCATGATGATAATGGTATCCACCATGGTGGTGGTGATATGCCACGCTTTTTCAATAAAGGTAAAGCTAACTTGGTAATTATTGGCCTCGATTGTAATAATCTATAGCAAGAGGAAGTCTATATTAGATTCAAATCCGTTTCTCAATGGCTCATCAGAGAGGTGTAATGTAGCCAAATTAAACTTCGCAATGGTGACAAGGAGTTTGATAAGCTCGCCATCAGTGTTACGTTCCAATCAAATTCATCCTTTACAAGAAGTATAGGCACAAAAAAGGGTTCAAAATAAAAGAAAAACACTGGTTACGGGATGAAACAGAAGGGTTGTTCTGGACCGGAATGGTCTTCACAATCAAATGTAATCGAATCAATGAATTTGCAAAAACTTCAAGAGGTTTCGCCACGCTTCTAGAGCTTAAAGACATGCTGGTCAGAGATTCCGTTTTGTTAGCAGGTTCTTGCGTGGTAATACTCGAAATGAATCAGATCAACATTCTAATTAATCCCTCGATCGATTTCGAGTTCCTTCTGTGCTCAATCCACTTCTTTCCTCTCTGAAAGATAAGTGCACACCATTTCAACTTTATGAGTACAGGATTGAACTTGTGAAAGGGCGTGCAGTACACATCCAAACTATCTGACGCATAAAATGATACGTGGTTGTGCGAAGTGGAGCTCTACCACTTCTCAAGGGTTGTCTGAAGAGTCCTACCACTTTTCCTGTTTAGCCTTGTGGTTTAAAGTTTGTTACGGGAATAGCATCCCACTTCATCATGGGATCTACCATGTTTGAGTAAATGGAAGGGCTTGAGAAAATACGCCAATAGCCTTTTCCTTCTTTCCCAGAAGGTTCATTTTTGAAAATGGAAATCAAACAAAAGCTTGGAAAGGAGCGGAATAAAAAGCCTCTTCCATTATGCTTTGATGACAGGTAATTAAAATTTTTCCACCTAAAAAACTCTGTTGTCATGAAGGGGAGAAAAAGGATCGACAAGGAAGAAGTTTTTCATTCCAACTACTCAGGTATGGAATGAGATAGTTTTGTACCGTTGAAGTGGTTCCAGCTAACGGTAGAGATGAGAAAATACAGTTCATGATGAAGCTCCTCGCCTTTTGTATGAAAACAAAGCAGGGTGCCCAATTTCAAACCACATCGTGACCTCGTTAGAGAAACCGGAAATGGAATTGTCTTGTTGAAACAAGTATTGTTGACAAATGCTTCCCCTTCAGGGTGACTGAGTAATCATCATTAGGTTTTGCTCAAAGTGCTGAGAACCATTTCTTTAGAGGCGATCAAATCTGGGCATAAGTCGGAAATATTTAATCGCTGTTTAAATAACCCACAACAACAATTTATAATGTTCCTAAAAACCGTTCTGAGTCTCAATTCGCCGGTCTTCAAAAGATAAGCGATGAATGTCAGTCAAACAATTCCAAAGAATAACCAATTCTTTAAACTTGCATGTATCTAAAGCATGAATTCAATACTTAGATGCCTTTATTTCTCCGTCCTTCTCGTGTTTAATGTAAACCATAACTTACCGGCTTTTCCAATAACTCGGGAAATCTCGACATTTTCGAGTCCGAGTCCAAGATTCTTCACCTCTCTTGCAGCTCAAATAGTTGGCCCTTCACTTGTCTAAGGTATATTAGAGGGAGTTTTTACAACAATTTTCAGTCGTTTTCTGACAAAGCCCTCTGTCAAGTCCTCTACAGGGAATGGTGGCCTTCTTGCGCCGAGGACGCCGCCTCAACCCGAAGAGGGGCCACTCTTATCTTGAAAGGCTGAAGTTCGGTCAAAAAAAAGTTTGACTACTTTTCTGTCTCATTTTTTACATAAACTGGCTGTCCCTGAAAAGTTTCCCCTAAATTGTCTCCAACAAATCTCAACTGGAACAAATTCTCCCGAAGCAGAGTGGTCCTCGGGAGAAGTGGGGATAGATAAATTCCCATTATTACTTCAAAGCGACCCTCTTGTCGTCTTAAGTCTCTGCGTAATCCAGGTGTTCCAATAATACCTTCCTTGCAGTTTTGGCTCACTTCAATCCCTGACAGAGGCAAATGGCCTCGTTTGAACGAAAACCACCAACAAAAATGGCAATCTTGAAATTAGCCTCAGTGGAACCAGTTTCGAGTCATAATGCGGCAAATATTTTTCAGAAACAGGGGAATAAAAGTAAATTTGGCCTCTTTATTTCCATGTTTACGGCTAAAATGACATGAAGAGAGAACGCGCTTAGCAAATCCAAATGAAAAGCAACGAAAAGGGTCCCTCGAAAATTCCAAGAACTTCAAGTGCCTCGCATCATGTCCGGGTAATGCTGCCATCTTGACTTGGGTGATGCCCGCCAAGAGTTTGAATCCTCCCTCGTTTTGCTGGTCATTTTTGAAATTCAAAATTGCATTATGGTTCTAATAGATTGTAGGTGATGAACCCTATTGAGCTTATGTCATTCTTTTGGCTGAAATTGAAGTCTTTGTTCCATCATGGCTTAAACAGGAATAAGAGGCGGAGGACCAACAAGACCCATGATTTTGCGCGAAGAAAGCTAGCCATGCTGGAACGTCGCGACAGAGGAGGAAAAATTATCGCCACCTGGAGGATTTGCTTCGTTTGAAGCACTTCCAAAATTCTCTTCTTTTCCTCTGTCTGTGGGTCTCTCCAGAGATTCACAATTAAGCCCGACATTGCCAAAACCATCACAACATGGGCAATCCCATCGGACTCATCCTTTTTTCCCATTGGCAGACGAGCGCCTGCCTACTCGCAAGCCCAACTTATCAACTTATTGTTTGTTATGAACGCTTAAATTTCAGGACCAGGAAAGTTGGCCAAGGCTTCGGAATTTTTTTCAAGTGTCTCCGGGTCTCTGGTGCTTTGGATTCGCCAATCCTTGGGGAATAACTTCTTTTTGTGAAAAAAGATAAAGAACAAGAGTTGTGAGTTCGTGCCTTGACGTCCCCAAAGACGACGAAGACGACGACGACGAAGCAAAGCTCAACGGACGGCGACTACTACACTTTTGTACCCTACGTCGTCGAACTCCCAACCACCACCACGACCACCACCATCATCATCGTCATCATCATCGTCCTAAGAGTCCGGCCAAATTTGGACTCGTTCGTCGGCGAAGGCCAACGAGGATTGCCTGCAAAACAATAACAATCATAACCAAAAACTATAACTGCCTCCTGAGGGGGCCTTCTGGCTCATCCTCCAGAGGGACGGCGGACGACCCAGGCAACCCAACCATTTCGAGCTCCAACACGATGGACTGAATCGAGATGTCCAAGATGAGCGGGTTTGATGCGAATTTTCCTTCCGGTCGCCCAAAGAGTTCGGGTGAAATTGGAACAGCCCGTCCCGTAAACCAATCCCTGGTCCACCGAGAAGAAGACGCAAAGGACGCGAATGGCGCGGAGGATGCTGAACCGAGTAAGATGGAAGACTCTTTAAAAAAGCGGGAAAAGAAGAAGATAAAGAAAAGCAAGCCAAAAGTTTGAAATTAGTGATATGAAGGAAGGGAAGGAGGGATGGACCATCATCCACCGACGACCGAACGGGAGATGGAACACGAAGCGAGCGAAGAGAGGCTTGGCTTTCACCAAATGATAATAAAACTTTATGAACCAATGGCTCCACTCCGTCATAGATGGGCGTGGAGGGCCATACTGGTATGGAGTGGGAACGCCATGACGAAGAGGAGGAAGGAGAAAAAGGAGACCTTCTTTTCCCTCAAGCGGTGTTCCAAAACAAAAGTTCCAACTTTAGTTTTTTGGCAATGGGATTGGTATATGAACCAATTTGAGGCTCTTGCCCCCCCTCCCTCCCCCTCTCGCCTTCCCTCTTGCCACCATCCCTTTGGCTCAACTCCTGGCGGAAGAGAGGATGATGACAGAACCAGGGAAGAAGCATTATTGGATTTCCGCTTTTTGTGCGGTGAGAATTTCGTTCCACTTTCCGTAGCCGTTCCAGGATTCATTTTTCTCTTTATCCATTGAGCTAATGGCGGAAAACACCTTTTAGATATCATTGGGTTTGTTTTAATAGGTGAGCGATTTTTTGATTCATGCATGTTGGATGAATTGAATAGGAAATTAGACTTGGTCGTCCGGTCATTGTTGCCAAATCAGCGTGACCAACGGGCTGTCTCCTCAAGGAATTCCTCCAATGTCAGAGCTATTCCAGATTGGCATGTCCCCATGGAATTTGCCCCCCTAACGTTTGAGCACTTGGATGGTTAGCTTTTCGACAAAGTATGACAAATATCTCTTCAATCAAGCCCGAAGACAGCTCAAACTCGCATAGAAACCATTTTGAGACACAAAGACATAGTCAGCATTGTGACTGTTTTTGTGGAGATTACAAAGGTCATAAAAACCTTTTTGGACTTGCTTGACCCCCTCTGAATGGAGCGTACTGGGCCAGCGAGCGAGTGGGATCCAAATACTGGAACAGACACAGGAGACCACCTCGAGGAAGAAGTGAAGAAAAGAAGTCATAAAATCATATCTATTTCTTCCCCGAGGAGTCCGAGAACCATTGCTAACTAAACTGGAGGGAGCTTGGGACAGGGTGGTCTCTAAACTATTGTAAATCTGATTTCAAATCACATCTTAATGTTTGGCGAACCTACCATGGGCATGAAATCCAAGATGGACAGGGGATTTTTTTTACTCTCCAAGGGCAAGCGGTAATTCGCCCATATAAAAAAGAAATCAGTTCAATCGACCCCATCCACCTCTTTTAGGTGAACAATATTCCATGAAAAAAAAGCCTCGCTAGTTGGGGCCGACAATTGACTCTCCCTGTCGTTTGAACAGTTGACCGAAATGGATCAACACTAGACTTGTTTTTATGGACTCGTAACTTGGGGGTCCATTGAATGGGACCACATTCTCTCGGATCTTGGACTCAAATCTGGACCGTATCAACGTTTATCAAAGCAGGGTGCTCTAAAAGGCCACTCACTAGCCCTGCCAATTGATTGGGCACATGTCCCCAACGCTAGTAGATATAGGTAATGCTACTTCGAAGATAAAACAAATGTAGGTTTACTTCCTCCAAAGGATCGAAATACAAAAATCTCCCGCTGTTCCAAAGGTATTGTTCGATGTCCTTCACATCTGTCTTGGAACACAGTGGCACATTATTCCCTCGCTTGTTCCACTTTGAGTGATGCATTCTCTTTAGTTCTGTCTTTCAACTGACAACAACAAAGCCAGAGGACGACTGGCTTTTTCTTTCGCTCTCTCATCACATCTCTGTCACCAGCATCGACTCACATTCCACCAAATGCAGGGCACCACACCAACGTGCGATTACAACAACAGCAACGACAACAACAACAACAACAGTAACAACACTCCTGAGTTCTTCCAAAAAATGTCTTTGATCTGTATCAGTTGGGCTTCTGTGTCGACGGAGACACTGGGATCTCCCTCCTTGCCTTGGATCACTCGGTGTATGTGTGACTGTGTGTGCCTGCGTGTATGTGTCTCTCTTTCTCTCTGCTTCTCATTGGTAGGATTCATGTCAGGAGAACGAGCTAGCTCGATCCCACTTTGGGAGTCCCTTGCCGTCCCCCTTAATTCTAAAGGACAATGTCGCAAGAATTCTTAATTAAACTTTCCTCTCTCCACATATTGGTCCTCTAAGCAAGAAAGTGGAAATGATGCGCTCAAATGAGACCCGAAAGAGAGTGAGAGATATGTTACACAGGCCATACCCACGACTTGCTTGCTTGAGGTTGGGGAGAAATTGGAACGCACGTTGCGGTCGAACTAACCAGCCCTCCTTCTCGAACTAAACTGTGGTACAATTAAACCTACCTAATTGACTTCAGACTCTGACAAGCAGGGCATATCTCGGATGCATTGGCAACCCTCCAGGTCTTCATCCTTGGCGAAACTGGTTTCAAAATGCACGACTAAAAATTTCGGACCTTGTCTTTTAGGGGAGCCTGAGAATGCTACAACAAAACGGCCATTGTCACGTCTCCAAAGCAATTGAGACAAAGCCATAAGATCTTGTTCGTAATCGATGTATCCATTAACTTTGCTTGGCAGATTTTGGGCCACACTCTGTGCCACCAACTACCCTGACATTCTCAACCAAGAAATGCCTGACCCAAGACCCTAGTTCTCAATCTCAGAATATGATGAACGAGCAGAAGAAGGACCTCGAAGACGGTACAGTCTCAAAGTCCGATGCCAAGTTGACACCAGAATCTTGCTCGTGGGATAAAAATGACGATTCTTCTAATTACCCTAGCTAGGTTTTCTCGTTGAAGGACTTGGACCAAATTGCTCAGGGTCGCGATTTCGCCTCGTGTAGCTGGATCTTGTATCACCCATTGAGAAAAAAGCATCCTTTGTGATATTATCAACCCTGAACGAAGGGATGCCTGATTGTCAGAGACGAATTGGTTCATTTTGAGATGAAGTCTGGATGAACAACGACATCGAGAAAGTAGGAGAAAACGAAGCCATGGATGACAATTGTTCATTTTAGCGGGGGCCACTCATCCCCAGGGAGCTCTTTCGCTCTCTCTCTCTCTGTGCCTGTCTCTACATGCTTCCCTTCAGAATGGCACCCTCGGATTCCTCTGCTAATTGTGGTCCTTGGAACTCCAGCATACCAACAATAATGGTAACATCATCAACAACAACAACAACAACAACGGAAACACCAACCAACAGTTTTGATTTGACAACCAACGGGTCTCCCTATCAATTTTCCGTTTCAAATCACTTGACTCGAGCACTTTTTGCAGTTTGAGCCCCTTTTTTGTGCACGTGAGGAAGTGTCACTATAGTGTTGTCGTTCCATTGAAGGTAGCCGAGGCCAAGTGGCACATTGTTTCCCCTCCCTGTCTAAACAAGTCCCACCCTTTTGTTAAACTCCTGATTGAGTGGCTCCAATTTTTAGAGAGACCCTTTTTCCTTTCCACGCTTTTAGCGCGGCTTTCTTAGTTTCAAGGTGTTGATTTATGAGCACTGACTATTTTACCGAGTGGAATGGACTAGTATATACTGGAAGGTGCATTCTTGGATCAATGAATAGATGGATCAATGGGAAAGCTAACCTCTGCTTTTAAGAAAGGGTCTGGGGAAACACGAGTGGTGCCACTCGTTGATGTGAATATTGCGAAAACTGAGAGATAACGTGAACTCAGGGAGCCTGATTGAGTTCTCATAAAAGTTCTGATAATGGAACACTCACTCACTTGGCCTCACTTTGCGTGGAGAGTTGGAGTTTTGTCAGTGTGACTTTTTCTCCAAGAGCAATGGGGACAAATATTTGGTTTATGTCATGTTGAGATTTAGTTGGCCCTCTCTGATGACGACAACGCTGACGACGACAAAGGCGGTGGTAGTGGCAGTGGTGATGATGGAGGCCTCCTCCCTCAATTCCTCACACATGCCTAAAGCGCTCAAGTGCCTAATGGTGGTACCAATTATTTTTAAGTTTCAATTTCGCCATGCAGATATGGGTCATGCATCATTACCTGAGCTCTAGTTGTTGTCAAATTAATCCATTTTCAAATTAGATAGGTCATGTTTATCTTTTATACCTGGCTTTGTATGCAGTTTCACTTTCACTTGTATACGTCTAATTGTCCACTTAAAATCGTAAATAATGTGTTTTCACAATTTTACTGAAATACAATTCCGAATGTCATCGTGAGGAAAAATCAATTTGAATATTCAAGAAAAATCTAAAAAGAACTGTATTTATTAACGTCATCTTCCAATCCCCATCCCATTGAAAAAAGTGAAAAAATGAAGGAATACAATGCTTAAAATGCTTAGAGTTGGAACAATGCCAACGATCCAGCTCAAAAGCATCAAACGCTTGGCAATGCACTAGATCATGAAGAACTTCTCGTCTTTCCATAATGCAAGTGCAGTCAGAATTTTCCCAGCTGCTCGCTGGCACGAGAGTTTTTTTCCAATATCTGAAAAGTTGTTCCACCCACCCAAGAAAGCAGCAGTCCCATCAGCAGTGGTCCCCAGCCACAGGAGGGCTTTTGGCAGTGCTTTTATACTTACACATACACACCCACATACACATGGGCGACAACCAAGAGTCAACGGACGGTTCAGTGTGGTGGGAGGGTATATTTGGCTTGGCTCAAATATGACCGGATTCTCGCTTTTTGCCTGACTCAAAACCCCTGTCATTATATGCTTTCGAGATTTCCATTTTTTTCGTTCCCGTTACTTCTTCATGGAGTTGTGGGGCATTATTATTAGCTTGCTCGAATCGAGATCCAGCCGAAGGGTTTCTAGTTCCATTTGGTGGGGAACAAAAACACGTTCTGTCGATTCTCACGCAACCTCTTGCTGGGCGTGATTTGAACTGATCTTACCAATGGTGATGCGAGAGAGACGAAATGGAAGGATCTGGCAGAAACATTCAAAGAAGTCAGCATTGTTCGTTCTTGATTTCTCGTTTCTTGCTCCAGTGATCATTGGATCACGAATGGAACAAAGCCAGTGAATGATGAGCTGGATGGGATCGTGGCTGGAACAGCTTTGCATGCATTTGGGGCACTTCCAAGTCTGCGTCAGTCGAGGGGATAAGATCGGCATAAATTATTTGAAATGCTACCCCCCTCCCCCCCCCTTCCTCCTCCATCCCCCCATTCTTCAAAGCTGCTTAAAGATGAAGACATGAGCCATGGTCTGTGCTTTCCAATTTGAGTTCCAATCATTTCCACATTCAAGTCTGGCCAATATTCGTCTTATTTCCGTTCCTCTCTATTTCTCTCGTTTATCTTGGCAAACAGTCTCGGGTTCGCTTGCCTCGATCTCATTTCCATTCCACCCAAATATGAGAGATACCAAAACAAGGAATGAGGTTTTTTTCCTCCAATCCAATCCAATTTCCTCCTCCTGACAACTCTCAGTGAGGATATTCTCGTCCTTTTAAGCCTTTGGGATGTTGGGGGCAGCGTCTATAAAGGGATTTTTTCATCCCCAAAAGACTCATGATAGATGACATCGTAATTCCTATGGTCAGGTTCCACCGTGCTCCATCCTCCACGCGTCTTTAACGCAAAGGGGCCCCGTGAGCCCAGGGAGGCAAGGGAGGCGTGAGTCTCGTCTTTTCTTGACTTTCCAATGTTTTTCTACATCTTCTTTCAACATTGGATTGAGCCCGTGGGTAAACGGTGGTCACCAACCTCGAATAAGCTATGCTGTAGTACTAGTTGTAGTAGAAGTGGCAGTGGTAGTAGTTGTAGTAGTAGTACCTTCAAGAGGCAATGGTACATTCATAGAGCCATCCTCGTGGCAAGGACGACACAAACGACGTGGAAGGCGACGTGTTCCACTGTCAGATCCACGAGGTCCACAACCCATATATATATATAACCCGTGAGCAACGTGAGAACACATTCTCCTTTCTTCTCTTCTGTTCCCCCTCCCCCAGAAGTGCTTGGATAAGGCTTCAAGAAGTTCTGTTTGGCCTCAAAATGGGGAAAAGGGACCGACCAGTGGGGCTCATTTCACATCTTTGTGACGTCTTAAGCAAACTTCGCTTCCTTTCTTTCATCTGGCTTGGGATGGAGTTTTGCCCCTGGGCCTCGGGGGAGGAAAAGAGAAAGAAAGAGAAAAAGAGAGAGAGAGAAAGAGAGATGGAAAAAGGAAGTTCAAAGCCCATACTCGGCACTCTCTTTCTCTTCCTTCTCTGTCCGTTCCTTAGTCAGTCGTCTTAAGACCCAAAAGCCAGCTTTACTTTATAAAAGCTCCAGTGGATCTTCTCCTCTTTTTGCCTGGCGGGTCGCCCTTTCCCCCTCGGGCGGCTGAAACCCACTTCGTAGATGTGTATGCACTCGGTCTACGTAGATCCAAGGAGAAAAAGATGCCTGAGCCGGATCAGTTCCACATTTCTGTTAGAGTTGAGGCCCCGGGGAAGTCAAGGAAGGTGCTTAACAAGTCCCTCGAGTCGACCTGGCCAGAGTAAAATTATTCCTGAGAAAAAGGACGTCAAAGCGGTTTCGAAATTTGAAAATCTGTTACTGGAGAAAGGCAATGCCTACCCCGATTTTACAATTTTACCGTAAAGGTGTGATTCTACTTTAGCCAATTGAGTGATCCTTTTTTTTTTAAACACGTACTAAATACTTTGAAAGCACAGGGAGGAATTGGGCCTCTCTCTGAGCCACTCAGTACTAAAACAAGTCAAAAATAGTTTTTTAAAGATCAAGGAACCTCATACAATGTGAAAAATGAGCATATTTCTTCTCCATTCATTCCATTTTCCGCCACTTTCAACTTCCCGAGCCCACGGTAAATGGAAGTGTGGGCAGTGCGTATGTGTCCCCAAGAGGGGGTCGGGACTTCTTGTGACGTGGCTGGGCAGCGTAAAAAGACTGCACTCCGGGGCCTCCTCTTCTTTCTCCTTTTCCATCTCCTTCTCCGTCTCTTCCTCCTTTTTTGCTTCCTTCTGGCTGGCTCCAAAGGAAGGACAGTGGGTGCATAAGGCTCGGCCTTACTTTTTGCCGCCT
>NC_081448.1:14425366-14426463 GCF_007210705.1 Tigriopus californicus
CTCAGTTTGGTCGCTTTGCCTGCATTATGGTCCCAATTCTCGTTTCTGTTCCAAAAGAAGAATAGCCCTACGCTCGCCCACCAAGAGGGCAAAGTCAACTTTTTTGAATATGAATTCCTCATCGGACAGAAATCTCGTTGCCAAACTTGGAGCCATCCCAGCGTCTGGATTTTGTCGCTCTTGGCCAATCCTGGAGGCAAGTTGGTCATGGTTCAATCTGTTGATAATGGCAGAGAATTTTTCCTCCGTTGGACACCCGTAACGGCTGGAACAGAGAACTAGCCCAAGACATTTTTCATGCATAAATTTCCGGACAGATCCGAGATTCGACGACCCTGCAGATGATTTTGTCTTTTTTTTTTTGAGCGGAAGAGGAAAGTTTGGAACAGATTTTGGAACACAGTCCCTGCGGTCATATGTGAGTGTGTTTTTAGAGTATTGTATGGAACGACGAATGGAGCCATAATAATGACTCGTGGAATAGCAAAGCTAGTGTTGGGTGGATTCGAAGGGATGCCCGATTTGTGCGGGTTTTTTTTCATTTTCATCTCTTTTATGATAGTTTGGGTCGTTATGGTGGGTCGTAACGCAAAAAGCCTTTGTTCCTTTTCGTGAAGTGTCCAGAGGAATTACGGGCTCCCAAGTCCTTCGATCATGTGAAATGATGCTGTAAGATGAGTGAACTTTTCCCTCCCCCCTATCTCATTACTTGATCTAACATTCCAGATTTCCAAGCCCAGCCAACTAGTAACTATTCAACCATCCAGCCAACCAACCAAATAGCCAACCAGCAACCAGCGACCAGCCAAGCGAGCGAGTGTTCCCTCGTTCCCGTTCTTCATGCCTTCATTGGTGGAAACCCCGTAAACTTGGAGATGGGACTTGGCGGCGAGTCTGAATTTCAAACACACACTCATTCACCCTCGTACACACGCATACACACCCAGACGGGAAGATGGAACTTCAGGCGATGGTCATGGCGATGGCAGTGGTGGTGGCGGTGGTGGTCGGTCAGAAAGGTCATCAAAAAACTCCCTTCCTTCCACATCAAAGTCCAAATCCAATTTCTACTCGTCTTCTCCTTCTTTTTCTTTCGC
>NC_081448.1:14426493-14427220 GCF_007210705.1 Tigriopus californicus
GGAATGGAAGAGTTTCTTTTTTTCCTCTCCTCATGTGGGTGTCCCATCCTTGCGCATGGCTAGCCCCAGCCCTGGTGGGATGGATCTCATGGGTGGATGGGGAGTGGGACGAAGTCGGACAAAGCCAGGGTCACGACGCTATTGTGGATGGAGAGAAATCGAAAACTGGAGTGTGGGCTTAGGATCCTCTAGGGGTAGGGAAGGCAATGAAGCAAAGGCACAACCACCCATTGGAGAAGACTTGAGATCCGCTCAAGTGGAAGCAAAGAGTTGGTTCTTCTTCTTCGGCTCCTCCAAGCGAAGTTGACTCTTTCAACATTGGAAAGCGAGTCTCCTTCGCTTGCCCTACTTGCCCATCTACGTATGTAGGATACTGTACGTACGCACTCGCACTTTGCTGTGCTTCAAGCTTCTAAAAGACGATAAACTATTACATTGGATGATTAATCGGGATTCTCGCTCTCCTTCCATTTCTTGAACTTTCCTTTGGGAACCGACCACCAAGACACCAACCCATAAGACGATGACAGTTTTCTCAGTTTGCACCCAGAAAACTCGCCCACAACCCAGGCACAAAAAATTCGTGACAACATTTCAAAAACTTTCCTTGGCACCAACGGGGTCCCATGCAGCCCCCCCCCTTTCTCCAAGCTCGAAAAAAAAACTTTCCTCCAATTTGGCCAAGCGCCTTGCGTTCAAAAAATACCGCATTAAATCTGGCAAAAGA
>NC_081448.1:14427271-14474574 GCF_007210705.1 Tigriopus californicus
TTACAAGTCTCCCTCGAGTCGACCTGGCCAGAAGTAAAAATTATTCCTGAAGAAAAAGGAACGTCAAAGCGGTCTTCGAATTTGAAAATCTGTTCTGGAGAAAGGGCAATGCCCCTAACCCGATTTTACAATTTTACCGTAAAGTGTGATTCTACTTTACCAATTCTGAGGTGATCCTTTTTTTAACACCTACTAAAACTTTGGAAGAGCACAGGGAGAATTGGGCCTCTCTCTGATCCACTCAGTACTAAAAACACGTCAAAAATATAGTTTTTTAAAGATCAAGGAACCTCCATACAAATGTGAAAAATGAGTCAATATTTCTTCTCCATTCATTCCATTTTTCCGCCACTTTCAACTTCGCCGAGCCCACGGTAAAATGGAAGGTGGGCAGTGCGTAGTTGTGTCCCCAAGAGGGGGTCGGACCGTCTTGTTTTCGTGCCTGTGCTGCAGCGTAAAAAAGACTGCACTCAGGGGCCTCCTTCTTCCTATCTTCCTTTTCTCCATCTCCTCTCCGTCTCTTCCTCCTTTTTTCTTTCTTTCTGGCTCGGCTCCAAAGGAAGGACAGTGGCGTGCATAAGGCTTCGGCCTTTACTTTTGCCCCTTGGGGCAGCAGGCCACATCTTGTGGCAGTAACTCAACAGGCTCCTTCTCCTCCAGGGTGGGGAACAACATGGGTGAGTGTATTCAATTGGGGAGAGTCGGGGGGGGGGAATGGAAGAGTTTTCTTTTTTCCTTCCTCAGGTGAGTGTCCCATCCTTCGGCGCATGGCTAGCCCCAGCCCTGGTGGGATGGAATCTCATGGGGATAGGAGGCAGTGGACCGAAGTCGGGACAATAGCCAGAGCACGGACGCTATTGTTGGATTGGAGAGAAATGCGAAAACTGGAGTGATGGGCTTAGATCCTCTAGGGGTAGGTAAGGCAATGAAAGCGAAGGCACAACCACCCATTGGTAGAAGACTTGAGATGCCGCTCAAGTGGAAGCAAAAGAGTTGTTTTCTTCTTCGGCTTCCTCCAGCGAAGTTGATCTTTCAAACATTGGAAAGCGAGTCTCCTTCGCTTGCCCTACTTGCCCATCTACGTATGTAGGAATACTGTACGTGTACGCACTCGCACTTTGCTGTGCTTCAAGCTTCTAAAAGACGATAAACTATTACATTGGATGATTAATCGGATTCTCGCTCTCCTCCATTTGTAACTTTCCTTTGGGAACCGACCACCAAGACACCACCAATAAGACGATGACAAGTTCTTCACTTTGCACCCAGAAAACTCGCCCACAACCCAGGCACAAAAAATTCGTGACAACATTTCAAAATACTTTCCTTGGCACCAACGGGTCCCATGCAGGCCCCCCCCCTTTCTCCAAGCTCGAAAAAAAAAAACTTTCCATCCAATTTGGCCAAGCGCCTTGCGTTCAAAAAAATACCGGCATTAAATCTGGCAAAAGATATCAACATTTTTTTCTGGCTCTCTATGGTTGCCTCAGTTTGGTCGCTTTGCCTGCATTATGGTCCCAATTCTCGTTTCTGTTCCAAAAGAAGAATAGCCCTACGCTCGCCCACCAAAGGGCAAGTCAACTTTTTTGAATAAGAATTCCTCATCGGACAGAAATCTCGTTGCCAAAACTGGAGCCATCCAGCGTCTGGATTTTGCGCTCTTTGGCCAATCCTGGAGGCAAGTTGGTCAATGGTTCATATCTGGTTGATGATGGCAGAGGATTTTCCTCCGTTGGACACCCGTAACGGCTTGGAACAGAGAACATAGCCCAAGAACATTTTTCATGCATAAATTTCTCGGACAGATCCGAGATTCGAACGACCCTGCAGATGATTTTGTCTTTTTTTTTTTTGAGCGGAAGAGGAAAGTTTGAAACAGATTTTGGAACACAGTCCTGCGGTCTATGTGAGTCGTGTTTTTAGAAGTATTGTAATGGAACGACGAATGGAGCCATAATAATGAACTCGTGGAATAGCAAAGCTAGTGTTGGGGTGGATTCGAAGGGATGGCCCCGATTTGTGCGGTTTTTTTTTTCATTTTCATCTCTTTTATGAATAGTTTTGGGTCGTTATGGGGTGGGTCGTAACGCAAAAGCCTTTGTTCCTTTTCGTGAAGTGTCCAGAGGAATTACGGGCTCCCAAGTCCTTCGATCATGTGAAATGATGCTGTAAGATGAGTGAACTTTTCCCTCCCCCCTATCTCAATTAACTTGATCTAACATTCCAGTTTCCAAGCCCAGCCAACTAGTAATATTCCAACAATCCAGCCACAACCAAATAGCCAACCAGCAACCAGCGACCAGCAAGCGAGCGAGTGTTCCCCTCGTTTCCGTTCTTCTGCCTTCATTGGTGGAACACGTTAAACTTGGAGATGGGACTTGGCGGCGAGTCCTGAATTTCAAACACAACTCATTCCACCCTCGTTACACACGCATACACACCAGACGTGGAGATGAACTTCAGGCCGATGGTCATGGCGATGGCAGTGGTGGTGGCCGGTGGTGGTCGGTCAGAAAGGTCATCAAAACACTCCCTTCCTTCCAACATCAAAGTCCAAATCAATTTTCTACTCGTCTTCTCCTTCTTTTTCTTTTCGCTTCTTTCCTTCTTCAGATCTTTCTTCTCTTCGTCTTCTTCAATCATCGTCCTCGGGTTCGGCTTCACGTGGTTTCAGGCCATGATGCTGAGTTCGGAGAGGGCTGTTGGCCGATAGTGGCGGGTCTTACTGTTATCATCAACTTTGTCCAGCAGGCAATCACAGTAATAAAAGATCTTCCTCGTTGCACATATAGAGGAGAGCATCTCAGCCGAGCGGGAAAGAATATAAGAATTTTTCCCAATTTCTTGACGTCCGTCATAAAAAAAATCCGTCCTGGCCTTTTCCTTTCTTTTGGACTTGCCGCCGGTGTCATCCTTTTTAGTGAAGCTCTTCATTCAAGGCAAGTCCATCTTGGCAATTCGTCTTAAACGAGAAAAAACTTGGTTCGCATCATTTCTTCTTCCATTCGCCTCGCCAATTCCTGTTCTTGGCCTCCCTCAAAAAAGTTCTCCTCTTTTGAATTTAATAGCAATATCTTTTTCGGTCTGCCTTCCCTTGGCCTTCCTACAGACAACGACCGGCTTATTGACCCTGTTTCTAAGAAGGATGTTGAAAGTCATTTTACTGGCATCACATTTCGGTGCAGAGAGAACCAACACAATCTTATGCCGGGCTCTAGAAAACAAGCTCCAGGGGGCAAAAGGACGAAAACGGAATTATTATGGCTATAACTTTTAGAATTTCCACATTCAAAAAACATCATATGTTTTTCTTCTCTCTTGGATGCAGTCATTGCCCCCAGGAATGACGGGACATTCGCCAATGAAAAGGCCATGACTAACGTTTTAAGCGAATACAGGAGTCACTTGGTCTTGAAAGCACTCACAGTCGAACTAATAAACCGTGAGCAAAGTGAATGATAGGCAAATGTTCAACTTTGTGTGCTAACTCAGGGACTCTATAGAGAGGAAACGACACGGATTTCCCTACCGCAACTTAGCCATTGCGTTGAATCAAGACATTAACTCCAGTATGAATAAAACAAGATTATCCGATCTGCATAGCACATTAAGGTGGTTTTAATTAAATAATGATCTCCTTGATATACAACTCCGTCCATATACTAAAATATTTCGATTAATCTTGAAAGTCAGAAGAATAAATGAACATCAAATTAATCAAAAACAATCAAATTGTTTTTCGATATGTTATGGAATATTGCGTAAAATTGGCTCAAAAACACACATAGATAGAAATCATATCAAGCGTCTTTTATTAATTGATAGGTTAATGTACACTTACAAATATAAAAAAAAAGCATGGAATAAGCAATAAAGTGCATGTATATAATGTTAACATATTAGAATATCTTGGATAGACAATTGATAATTTTGCCTAAACCTACACATTTGACAAAAAAACATCAGGCGCATTGGTGAGAAATGAATGAGTTATCTTTTTGTAGAGTTTTTAATTTCTACTTATTAGAAAGTTTGCATGAAAGGCAGGCATTATTTAAAGGGCTAGGAAAATATCAAAGTACAGTAGACTAGATCTCAATTTTGCACTTTGGACTACAATAAATTGTTTTTCTTGCAAAAGCATCCAAAATACCAAAATAGTCAAATAAAACAGGTGCCATTCTCTTAAAATTATTATTTCATGATTATGAAGCTACCATTAGTTTAAAGAACAATATGTAGCTCTGACCTACAGTATGTCTACTTTTGGATTGAGGGCCATTCCTAGAGTGAGAACCATAGTTTCATAGCAAATGTGTCAATTACTTGAAATTTGGTCAAGATGTGTCTGAAAGAATTTTCTACAAATAATATTTTTGGCAAAAGAGAATTTATTGATTGTGTTTTGAGCAAATTCTTGTTTTATCAAGAAAATAATTAGCACTTTTCAGTTGTTGTACTTTAAGACATGTTTAAAGTCATTTTAAGTTTATCTGAATGCCTGGTTTTAAGCACATACCATCAATTGGTTATTACGAAAATGATATTAGTCACATATTTTGTTCAATAATTATGCCAATAACTGACATTCAAAAATTTCAGCGGCAAAAATTTAGGCCTTACTTGGCGGGAAAGGTTTGGTGATCACAAAAAGGTGGCGTTTCCTTGCTTTAGTGTCCTTGGCTAACTGTACTTGTCCAGTATTTAGATAAAAATTATGAAAGAGCCTGAAATCTACCAAAACTTTCGTTTCTTTCCAATGTCAAGCAAAAAGAGATGTTTGAATAAATTCTTACTCTAATAGATGGATTGAGGTTTGGAACCCACTAATCATCGGCATTGCACTGCAATTTTCTTTGTTTATTTTTCACGGGCTTTTCTAACCACTACAAGGGATGCAATCCCCAGAACTTTTAAAATGAAAAGTTGTATTTCACTTGAAACCACGTGAAAAGTATCCCAAAATTCAACATAATTGAATTTCAGGCCTCTTTTGTGATCATCAAAATGGTCGTACAAAATGTCATCCTGCAACAACGTTTACCTTGGGGAGCCAAACTTAGTGCGCTCAACTGTTGGTGTCCGTTCGGCAATCTGAAAAGGGAGCGAACGAGGTTTATTTCCCTCTTTCTAGCGGTCCTTGAACGAGTAAAGGAGTGGACCACAACACCAGGCAGGGCAAGCTAGTAGACAGGCAGTTTGCACGCTGACTAGCGAGCCAACCAACCCACCCACTCGTCATCCACCCGACCATCCTCCTCCTCTTCCTCCTTCTTCAACAACCAACCGAGCTGATCCACTGGAACACGATGGAGGAGAGTAATGAGCACGGGGTCGTTTCTTCCACAACTTTGATGATGTCCAACAGGATTGAGATGAGAATGGACTTTTGGCACCCGTCACCGATTCGAATTTGATGAAATGACCATTTCCAGCAAAGAACCGTAATTCCATCACCAGCCAAATAAAGAGAAAGGAGGAGGAAGAACAACGGAACAACGGAACAACGGGGACAGAAGAGCGAAATGAGCCTCGCGAAAGTGGCATGAATCATAGACGCACGACGTGCAACCGTCAGAAGTTCCTCAAGATTGGCTCGTTGTTAGAAACAATCGCCTGGCCTTTATAAAAAAAACAGTCTTTAGTAGCCTGGTTTCCAGAATGGCCACTTGCGCTGATTTCTGTCTCAGACTTCCGAGTGGAAATTGTTTTCCAATAACGGTTCCCTTACTCCATGGCCCACCTTCTTGGGTTTAATTTGCCCCTTTGAACCAGCGAGAACATGACTTCGAGTTTGTGAATTCGCTCGGCAACGAAGCTTCGCGGAAAATGGTTGTTGCGCTCCCATTGACATGAAAAAAAGAGCCTGATGGTTTCGTGGTTGAACCTTGAGTATCCCGAGCAAGTACATACAAAAGTACAATGCTATATCAAGGGGGTTACCGAGGCAGCCAGCCAACTCTTGGCAAACAGCCTCCTATAGCATTTTAGGGCATGGAAAGGGCATGACTAACGATGGGCGACATGCAGAGTGGAGGATTCGAGAAAATGATCTTTGAAAAGCCATTAAGGGGCGCACTGCGCACCAAGCCGGCCAAAGGCTCTTGCATACAGATTCCAAATGGAGCCAATTTTCAAGACTCTCCCCGCCCTTTTTGGTTCTTTCCAGCAAGGTGGATGGAATGGCTTCCAAGCCACGAAAGCAGGTCTCATTTCTCTGATTATTGGTGTGCAAATTTTGGACCATTTAGACGCTATTTTCATGCCAAGAATGGACTGACTTCTTTGCTCTTGAATGATTGAACGCTCTGTTGTTACGATGATTGCTCAACGGAGCTTTCTGATCCAATACGCTGTATTATTTTGTGAGATGAAGAACGAGCCATAGTTAAAGGCAGGCACTACGGCGTGGTATGAGCAGCGTTATCGGTCTTTTGGCCAAAGGCTCTTTAAAAGCTAGAAAATGTCGCAGAGCTTTTTTTCAGGCTTCTGGCTCCCTCCTCGAACCTCGCTCCCCGGGGAGAAAACAAAACAAAAGTTTAGCTAATGTTGAATGTGGCAGGCATCAAGAGCCTCCAGCCATCATCTACCATTTGGAAGTGGGGTTGCCAGATATCCAAACTCAGAACTCTGAAAACTCCTGAACTAGTAAGCGCCAGGATATGTTCCAGTTCTTCTTACGCGGGCTTGATTCCGTGTGAATTGGAGACGTTGGGCCTGAGGAAAGTGACAAAATGTCTCATGTTCCATGGCCTTTTTTCTCCCCCTCTCTCGATTGTTCTTCGCTCTAAAATGTCTTGTGGGAGGGAGGGGCTCTTGAAAAAAGTGGGAACATATTTCCTGCTTTGGAGCCAGCCTCGCGCAGCCCTGCTGAAGGCGTTAAAACTGGGCGTGAAAATATAGCCGCCATTATGATGGCGTTCGATCGACAAAGTATTTTCTCGACACTCTTCCAACAATGCAGAGAGTGTCGAATGAGGCCGAAAAATGTGGTTTTAGAAATAGCCTCGGCCTTCGACTGCAATGGCCTTTGAAACCGAGAAGACCACTCCGAATTTGGAAGTTAGTCAGGACTGGATTGTGCTGAAAGGTAAACCCTGGCACAGAGGACAAACATTCGGTGTCATTCCACCCGAACATTCCCCGGGACAGCATGACCATAGTTTTGTGACAATGTCAAGCAAGGGGCTCTTGAAAAAAGTTTAGGAGAAGGCCAAAGATCCTATAAAGTGTCAAAGGCAAGACCAAAAAGCCTTCCCACCCTCCCGCTGGAACCATGGTTGCCTCTGCCTCTGTCAGGTTGGATATTTGCTATGAGCTGTCAAATCCGTACCAAAGGGAAACTCATCCCACCCCAAAATCCAAAAATTTTTCAAGCATGAAGTTTTGGATCCTGAATCATACTTCTTCCCCGTTCCAGCCTTTTTCTCACACTCGGATGCAACCTTTGTGTTTCTGTTGAGGGAACTTCAAGGAAGGGCTGTCAAGTCCTTGATTTGGGAATTTTCTGCTCCCAGGAACATGTCATTGCAAATTTCTGAAGACTTGGCTCTTAAAGGCCCCCAAGAATGAAATTGAACACTATCAAAACAAGGCCGGAGATTAGCCAGCCACGATCGGAGACTCTGAATCGTTCTCTTCAACCGATAATTCAGGCTCGAAAATTACCTCGGATCTTCAAGTCAAACTCGGAGATTCTCAGAAACCAATTGGTTTTTGTTCTCGCTCGCTTTTGGAAAGAACAAGTTTTGAGAGTGATTGTTTGGCACCTAGCAGGCCAGTTCCTTTGAAAGTAAGACAATGAAGATTTTGATTGACAAGAGAGGCATTCTTTGACCAAGCCGAATTGAGGCCACTTCCACGTAAACTTCATTTACACCTCGGAAGAAGACCAAGAAGGCACAACTAAAAAGCGCGGCGGCATCTTTGCATTTCTTAAAATCCATATAATCCCCTACCTCCATGCTTTGTCGTCCAGCCTTTTTCCCATTTCTTCAATTCTCTGTGTCTCTTGTACCACCTCCATTCTATCCTGATACCTTTGTTGAGTGGTTGGATGGGCAGTGGTCGTGATTCCGGAGTCCTAAAAGGTCCCCATTTCCCGACCATTTTTGGAATCCTTCACCGAATGTCTCCTTCCTCTCCAAGGGAGAGGGGGGGGAGCCTTAAGCCTTTGCCCAAAACATAACATCGCAAGTAAGTGAGTGAATGAATGAGAGTGTGTCACCAGAGATGTTGTTGGCCTTTGCAGTGGAAAGGGCTTTGAAATAATGCAGCTGAGAATGAAAGCTCACAACACCAGCCTTGGAACTTGGAACATAGGGCTCTAAGGCTGGAGAGGGGGGGAGAGGGCCTCATTTTCCATTGGTGGCCCAAGGGGTCGGGGAAACAGCTTCCAGCTAAACTTTACAAGATCCACTGCCTAAATGTGATTTTGGTCACTGGGTCAGAGAATATATTAGTACCTCCTGGCCATTGACCTTTAAGACATACCGTTTGTATGTATGTTGGTTTTATCAAATGTCCAAATGAAAACCAATGTGAAGCAGGACATGGGCAGAAATAGAGAGAACTTTTTGACAGTGAAAAGTGTGGGCCCTCCGCTATAGCCAAGTGGAACCAGGGTAGAGGGAACTTGGAACTGGATCTAAGGATGAAATGGAATAAAAGCGTTGGGTGTAGTGGAGAATATAAAGGAGCCAGATTAGTTCGAGGTGTATGAACATCAAAGTCTTTTGTGTTATCATATTTGGCTCCTTCCCAAACTTGCGCATCTTCGTCCATGCCTTCGTTTCGATGATTTAGAATTGAGTGTACTCTTGCGTATTGGTGTGGTTGGAATTGGGAACATTTGGAACGAAGTCACCCACGGGGAAGAAAGGAGAGTGAGAAAGGAAGTCAAGACCCAGAGAGAGTGAGAGCGAAAGAAAGAGGGAGAAAGAGAGAGAGAGAGCGAGAGAGAGAGGCCCGAGGGCCTAATCCGTTAGCTTGAAACACGAATCCTGGAAATTGATGATGGTGAATAAAAAGGGCGGCGAATCCATTGGCCTGACTGGGTTTGCCTTCGCTGATTCCACGACCATCAGGGTTCCCCTACGCCCATTAATAGGTCCTTATTGACTTCCACGATCCGAATCCTTGAGTGGATTCCGGGAACCCTTAAATCCCGTGGGCCAGGGAAGGGATACTACCACATGAATGGATAAAAGAACCCGAGAGAAAGAAAGAGAGGGCGAGAGAGAAAGAGAAAGAAAAAGAGAGAGAGAGGAGGAGAAAAAATGAGTCCCAAAAGAGGGAACGAGTTCAATGGAAAAAAGTTCCAAATATGAGCGGCAGTTTTGAGAACCGTGAAAGACCAAGACTAATGAGATTCCATTGAAGAGGCCGTCCGCTCTATCATTGGATCCTGGTGCAAGAGTGAGACCAACGAACGAACGCATTGTGCAACGAACGGGATGAAGGAAATGGACCAGGGTTGCCCAGTATACGAAGATATACCATGGTTAAGCGACGAATACACAAAAGCCGATCTTTAAAGCGCCTAAAAGACAAAATGACGGCCTAGGCTTTTTTTGGCCATTCATGTAATAATGTGAATGAAGGATAGATACTTAACTGTCTTTGAGAAACTCTCATGGACCATGCAGTTAACGGCCTATATTGAAAAAAATAATTGTGAAGTAAAGGTGGTTTGGATGTCCATTACACATAAATTTTAAGCATCAAGCTCTACACGAGCAGAGGGCAAAACCCCTCCATCAAGGAGTGAGCTAGCTCAGGCATTTCAATGCAGGTGAATAAACCAATCATCAGATATTGAAGGGGTTTACTTGGGAAATGACAGAGAATAGGAAAATGGAAATATGTTCATTTGCCAGGAGCATGATGATCTGATCGAAAATAATCCCCATCTATAGAATGTCTACCTGGCATCAGAATTCAAAGCGATCATGATGATCCATCTTCGGGAGGGAAACGAAATCGAACTTTGCTGGCCCCCGAACTCGAAAGAAACCCGGTCTTTATGTACTTATGCATGCATAAACAGTAATCATAATACCACATCGGCTTTTCACGTAGAGCCAACTAGCCAATGAGATGAGCCCTGAGGAATCCGAGCCTATCATAAAACCTTTCAATCAAACCAGAAAACCGAGCCCAGTCAAGAGACCCACAAGTGAATATGCAGCATGCCATCTTTCTCTGCCAGTCTTCTGGAGTTGGAATGACGACGACGAGGACGGCGACGACGACGTCGGTGGTGGAGGTGATGGTGGAACGAGCGAGTACTACTTACTACATGCACTACACTACATTGGTAGTAGTAGTACACTGTATATCCTACAATTGCTGCGTTGGCATTCTATATGTTTGTATCTACTGGCATACCCACATGGACACAAACTTTGGTCTAATCAAATACAATCGGCTTGATAGGAGAGTCAAGTAGTAGTGGTAGTCGAATAAGCTCAGAAAGGAAGGAAAATAGGCATTTGCCATTCAGGTCTGCCAAGGAATGATGGATTTGCAAGCTTGGCCCGTGAATAAATTGGGCTCCGGATGCATCTTCGGGCTTTTAGTAGACCTCTTCGGCCATGAGGCTCGTTTGGTTGAAAGGTGAGGTCGCATCTGATGACACAAGAGTGCCTGTTGCTTTAGAGGGCCATGAATTGGCATCCCTGGAGCACGTGGATGTCGGTCGAGTGGAGGCATCCGCGCACTTCCTTGAAAGAAAATATCTCCTTTCATATCTCCTCTCTTCCAATTTTGGTTGCTTATTCTCTTCATCTCACCATCCATGATGTGCCCCCCCCCTCGTCCTCTTCGTCCTCTTCGTCCTCTTTCGCCCCTTGGTTCCTTCGTCCTCTCTTCCTTCGCCTTCTTCACCCAAAAGGAAAATGGAAAAAAATAATAATTATTATTATTTCTTCTTCTGCTCGCTNAGTGGAGGCATCCGCGCACTTCCTTGAAAGAAAATATCTCCTTTCATATCTCCTCTCTTCCAATTTTGGTTGCTTATTCTCTTCATCTCACCATCCCCCCCCCCTCGTCCTCTTCGCCCTCTTCGTCCTCTTCGTCCTCTTTCGTCCCTTGGTTCCTTCGTCCTCTCTTCCTTCGCCTTCTTCACCCAAAAGGAAAATGGAAAAAAATAATAATTATTATTATTTCTTCTTCTGCTCGCTCATATTTCCATATATCGATTGATTAGCCAAGTTTTGACATGACAGGGCTCCTATCTGGAAGGAAAAAAGCTGATTAAGGAAAGCATTGCATTTCTATTCAATTATCATATTCTTGCAGGATCTTGGGGAAACGAATGACGAACGAAGGAGCGACGGAGAAGCTGTTGCTGGATGTATGAGTGCTACATGGGTGCTCCATACTATATTCCAATTGGTACTCTTCAGGCTAGGTGGAGGCTGCCGGACACTTTGACGAAACATGTGAAGCACCTCAATTCTCTGGCGGCATCTGCAACATCAAAATTAGTTTCATAATTAGGTCTTTTCCCGAACCAAGCGCTAGCCCTCATCCTCGTTGGCCTCGATGGCCTCCGAAGTGCGTCCATATTCATCATATGAGCCTTGACTTGACCATGATTGGCCTTCACATTCATCACCCAGGGACACTCAACTAACGCCTTCACATCTTCAAACAGGTTGAAAAGAAGGGACCTGGGAAGGGGGGGGAGGTAACGCATAAGCTGGGAAGTATTATAAAGATTGAGGAGTAACTCTAGCTAACACCGAACATGGGTTGACTTCCAATGAATATTTCTACATTACCGAAAGAAGAGAGTGGAGGGACAGAGGGTAGTGGAAGAGGCTGATTTCCTTCTGTTCTTCCAATTTCAGTGCCAATCCACCTCCTCTTCTTCCTCCTGCTGGTCCAGTGTGTCACTACCAAACCTCCGTGGGGTGGTGAACCGTTCCAAGGGATTGGAGCCAACTTCATTCCGAAAAAGGATCCACGACGCAGCCGAGTGTTGAGAAGTCATTCACCCTTTCAGGGGGATTTAAGAGCTCACTGCACTCCACGGGCTCCAAGTACCACGGCCCTGGTGGTAAGTATGCAGCTCTCGCTCTCACGCACACACCCGGTTGGCTGGCCACTGCTTATATACATATATTGCACTTGCACGACCTCCGAATGCATCTCTCCCTCTTTCTGTCTTTCTTTCTCTCTTTCCTGGTCTCCTCTCCCCCTTTTCCCGCTGTGGATGGTTTCGCCACCCTCCTCAGTCTGCTTTGCAGATCAACATCATGGCTACCCTGGGCCACGTTTGAAAAATGACTGGTAGGCAAAAACAAGCCGGGCTGGGGCTGAGACTGGTCCAGGAAATCACAGTAAAACTTACCCACGGGCATACCAAGGGGACTAACGACGCCCAGGCAGCCGCCCGTCAAAATCGGTCTCCTACCTTCCCCCTCACATCCTCAAAAGTTTGAGGTTAACTGAGAACAGAGAATGCACCCAATGGAAAAGGGTAAAGTGTGGCGAAATACGGCGGCATGATTGGTGTTCCGAATATGCCAGAAACTCAGGCTATTATCTATCGTGGTCTGTGATTCGTATGACTATGAACTACGAAAAAACGACTTCATTATTGGAAAGCTTAATCGTATTGATATCTAACTGATTAAAATCGCAATCCGGGCAAACTATCTTAATGAAAATCGAAGGCGAAAGAGGAACGAATGACGACCTCGGAATGGCCTTTGTTTTGTTGGGATTGTGCTGTCGGGTCCCTGAATTTCCCATGTATTTGTCATGAGGTGTCCACATTCATGAGAATTTCATTAATTTCGACTTGTTGACTCCAACCCGCAAATTTAGCGAACAATCTCCTGGCTGAAATTGCCTTTCTCTCATGCTCAATTGAACGAGTTTTCGTGGACCGATGAATAAGTTATGGGACCTTCGATAACAACCGAGCCTGCCACTCTATGTTGTTGTAGTAAACTTCTGAAACAAAACCAGAGAAGCCTTCTTCTTCTTTTAATGCTTCTATATTCATAGCCTTGTTGCGTTTTCCTGTGAAGGATTTGAATTGGATTGCGTGCCAACTTCAAAGGAATAATCAATCAGGGTTTGAAGGCCCTTGGAGTGGAAAGAGTCGTCGTTTCTTTATTAGGGCGCCTTTTGCCACGCCAAGACGAGAGGGAGAAAGAGAAAGAGAAAGAGAGTTCCAAAGAATTGTAAAAAGCGAAAGAAAAGCCAATTGTAAAAATACTTCTCGAATGGAGAGAGAGAGGGAGTAGTGAAGTAGTCGGCGATTTGCAGCACCCGAAGCCCCCAATGGACCAAGGGGGAAGAGAAATACGAAAAAGTGTAATTAACCTGAAGTTTCGAAGCATGCAATCTTTATTTTTCCTCCGAGGGCACAAAAACAAAACCTGAAACTCCGATTCAGGGTTCGGACATCTCGCTCCAATTCTCTTTAAAAAAAGTTCCTGGATCCTGGATTATGTTTGGTAACGTGGCTTCAAATGTGAACGAAGGTGTTCAATTGGTAATTGGATTGGCCACCATCAACGAGAGACGACCTGCCCTGCCCGCATTGTGTGGAGCTGAAATATGGCAACCCTGAGTCTTTAATGAAGAAAATGAAGTTTTCGATGGAAAAGTCAACAACGGCCAATGATGACTTAAGCCCCTTGGTCCGTGTCCTGAAAGAAGGGCAGAGTAAGTCTCTTTGGAAGGCCGATCTCAGCCTTTTTCATTAGCCAATACTAAGCAACTACTCTAAGTTTGATTGTCCACCTCGATCTCTACTCGTCAATAACATACGGGATTTTCCCTTCTTCAACGCTTTTAATCATGACGACAAACGTGTTTCAGATTCCAGGACCCTTAATATAATAAATCCTTCTTTTCGCCATCCACACTGAGTCTGGCTTCAAAGCCAGGCTTTGTGCTTTATTTGGAATTACCTGAAAGTGGGTAGTTGTGTCGGAGAAGAACTTCATTACCACGGACCCAAAAAGAAATTTGAGCTTTTCGGGTAAATATGTAAAGTATCGATTGATTATCGATTAGCGAAACGCGGGTGCCAACCCAACCAGCTTGGTGGAAATGGTAGGACCCAGCCAGCCAGTCAATCGTCGGCAATTCCCGAGACGTGTATAGCTTTTAAGAGGGGGAGTGGAAATTAGAGCTTTTCACCGGTTCTTTTGCACTGTGCAACTGTACTACAGTATGTTTATCCGTGTGCGTATCTAGCGGGCGAAAATGCCGTTCAAGCCTTTATTGAGATACTGGCTTCTCCGAATCCTGGCCATGCTTGCGCCATTAGAGCGTCTGGTTTCAAGAAATGAACGCTCATCAATATACGCTCGGATGGCTGTGGCCAACAACGCTCAATGGACATGCGCAATTGTCGATGATGTCAGAACAATCCGAGAAACTCCAATTCTCCTCGCTTTCTTCTCTCATAAAGTTCAGTAAAGCATGGTTATTGAGGCTGCCGTCATCTCACAACTAACAGCAGTCACCCCCCCCCCCGCCAACAATCCACCATCCATCTATCCATCCATACGCTTGTTCCACTTCAATTTCACTCTGAGGAGCTCTCTGGGCACCAGCAGCATCCTCACCGTTTGTTGTGAGGGAGATTGAGAACCCTGTATGCGGCCCAAGGGGGGGGGGGAATAAGAGAGAGTGAGACGCGGAGAAAACTTGCATCTCTCTCTTTCTTTCCACCATTCCAATCTTCTCCCCTTTGGCATGGCAGATAGAGGACTCCCAGTCTGCACTCAATACCAGCACTGCCAACACCTACAAACCACCCACCCCCACCCACCCACCCAACCATCCACCTCACCCCCGCGGAGGAAGGGCGGCCAAGAAGAAAGTGTCTTTAAGCCGAGGGTGTCCCCACGGGATCACGACACTCACTCACTCACGGGAACAAAACGAGAAAAAGCAGGGAACGAAGGATGGACGGGAGAGAGGGAGAGAGAGAGAGAAAGAGAAAGAAGGAGGGAAATTGAGGGTCTCTCGCGCTTGAGTTCAAGTTGAAAAGGGGAAAATGCACTCTCACCACCAGACAAGGCTGCACGAAAATTCCTGGATGCCCTTGTCCCATTGCAAAGGTCAGGGCACGCAAAGGTGCCGATGTGATTTTTCCAGATACAAATTCAAACGCGATTCAAAGCAACAAAACCTTGTGTGTATCGTTGAAATGGTTCAAGTCAGCATTGACTGGTCGTTTGTTGGTCGGTCTGTTTGGTCGGGCGGATGGCAAAAATCATGTGGAAACGCTGACTCGGGCGTAGTTTTGGAGCTGGTAAACAAGGGATCGATACTTTTGTCAAAGTTTGCCTCCTGATGATTCCGTTGCCCCTGGCATGGCTCTGATCAGTCAGGATCATCAAGGGTTTGTTTTCTCATTAAATGAGAACGTGGCCGATGCTGCTCCTGCCGTTGGATTCGATTAAACATGTCAAGACTCGTGGAGGAAGGATCACCATGATTGAACTGAACGAATCGCAATTGCTGGCGTTTTTTGTCATACTCATTCCAATGATGTCCGTCCATTCATTCAACCACCCACCCACCCACCAACCCATCCTTAACAACCACCCACCCACCCAACCCCGAGCGATCCAATCTGAAATCTGGCTCGGAGCAACAATTCAAGTAAAGAAAAAAAGTGTCCCTTGATGATTGAGATTGGATCGACACACAGCAAGGGACAGAGGGGTCCCTACTATCGTTGTTGTTTCTTGATCTTTTATCATAATTGGGCTAGCGTTTAGAGGGCGTGACAAAACATCAGTATGAGACCTTTTGGATTCTGCTTGTTTCAAAATTTCCATCATGTTTCAAATTTGGTATAAAAACAAAAACGGCGTCACAGGTGCGTTTCGGCTTGGCCATCTACGCCTCGTCCTTATCTTTGGAATTCAGTCCAATCAGGGATTTTGGTCCCGGCGTTCCCCCTTTTATCAGACTGAGTCATTGGATGATTTCATCTGATCCCCGAGCGTGGGTGGGTTTTAAGCCCAGAGGCCAGGGAACTACTCATTGCCAAGCAAACTGGCTGAACGACTGACTGACTGACTGACTGACTGAATGGCTCTGTTCCTTCGAGTTCGGATCAAAATGGAAAGTCAGTTCTTCAATGAGGAGTTGTTGGCTTTTGGTCCCCAGATGAACATGGAATATGAGTCATTTCATATGATACGCAGACACAGAGAGGAACAGAACGAGAACATTGCTAGAAATGAACCACGACGACTGCCAGTGGGTACGGATGTACCAGAGCACTGACTGGGGAGGGTGGTACCGGCATTGTAGTACAATAAAGTAATGGCATTCGCCACCAATAGGGGATCACTCTGGAATTGAAGGAGCTCTCCTGGAACTTAATACCCCAACGACGACGACGACGACGAGGAGTTTGGAACAAAGCCAAGCGTTCACCAGAAGTCCTTTTATGTGAATGTGACTCGCACTGAGTGAACCAAACCCGACGATGTATCCAGCTACTAGTGGTGCATGTATATTTTTTCACAGATAATTGGACATTCTGGATGTGGGTTTGCCCGACCCCCACGCCCTCATCCACCACCCACCACCGCCCATTGAAAGGCAACCGGAGGGAATAAACTAACTTTTTGGGAGGGAGCGAAAATGGGACACGGGACAACTGTCATAAAAGTCGATACGGTAATTAGGTTTGTCTCTCCTCATCAGAAGAGCATCGTCCTTAGGCGTGTGATATGCAAAATATGCGATGCCTCCTCAGGGCTATTGTAATGTACATGTACTAGTATTATGTACGTACGTACACCTATCTTTGTGAGCTTTGGGTGCCTTCAGTGCGAGTCTGGACGACATTAAGTACCCGGAAAGTTCAGCCAAATTTATCTTGTGTGAAAGATTAGATTTTTCTCTAATGAACCGGAACAATCGGCTAGGATCACACACGGCTAAATAGTCGCCGCTAAAAACGCACGGATCCGTCTATGAATAATCATCCTTCGAGTTATGTGAGCCGAATAGATTCATTTCTACAGACTGAACAATGGAACCAACGGTCTGGCCAAGAGAATAGCGCTAGTGGGCAATAAAATATAGAAATATTTGCTATGCTTTTTACCTCGCCACTTACATTGTTTCTTCTGATTGGTCTGACTTTCAAGCTCTCAAACCTACCAAAAGTTAAATGGATCTGATAGCCAGTAACAAGGAGCACTTGGAAAATGTTCAGGAATCTTGAGTGCGACGGATTTTTGGGGGATCATGAATACCATACGTCAAACTCTCACTTGAGGCCATTTTGAGAGGTCAATAATTTTCGGACTAAAAACGAACTTGTTGAACCACCTCCTCCTATAACAAGTGCCATCGGACGCTTCAAAAATCTAAAAATGGTCAAACAGTCTGACCAGATTGAGCATACCTAGGAGCAACATTTATGATAAGAATCTGTAGATCCCTCATAAGTAGAAAAAAAACCTGTCCTTGTGTAGTATGATATATTTGTATCGAGGCATGTCTCAAGCGAACAGATTTTGTGTACATACCTTCTTGCCAACCATTATCTTGCTGTTTTGAGGCTTTAAAGTTTGTAGTTGAAGCCAATATCATCTCAGGCTCAATAGTATTGTCCAGGATGGATGGTGAAACGGTTCTAATATCCCGAATATGTACTTTAAGCCATTAGATGGCCAAGCAGATCCCGATGGTTATGCTCCTCTCAGCCCAATACAAAAACCTAGATTCATCTATCTACAGATCAGAGAAAAACGAGAGCTATAGTAGTACTGTATTACTATAGTACCACTACACATACATACTGTACATGTACTGTCCATACATGAACGCTCATTGTAATATTGTGAATTATTTCCCTTCGGCTGTCGTGAACAGACGCTGTCACAGAGAACGCAAAAAGAAAGAAAGAAAAAACGCATTCGTTTTCGACAATTTCTGTGGATGGGAGGGGAATACGTACACTAGCTTGACTGGGCAAGTCAGTCACCTCCTCACTGTCAAAAAAAAGAAGGCTTCACATTCCATACCCAATTATTGTCACCCAATATTAACTTCTTGACATTCATGTTGTTGGTATCACTCCCCCAGATTGAATAGTTTATAGTCTTCTTTGCGATGCTGAAAAGTACATATTCTTAATGGGAATCAGATTTTTCAGTGTGCTCGAGTTCTTTGAGACCATGGCCAGAAAGAGAGAGAGAAATGGAACAGGCTTGAGACCAATAATAGAAATAATGATAATCATACAGAAAACCAAATGAGGAGTAAAAGGAAAAGAGAGGCAACTCAAAAAAAAATAAGTTTGCCCACATTGGAGAAGCATAGCCACCCTCAACGAATGTCGAATCAGGCTGATCCGGGAATAGGAAAAGCGATCCCAACCCAAAACAGAGCGCATATTTTTTTGGAGCTGTGGGACTACAAATAAGAACAATAATTGCACACACATGATCACCTAAGCACATAGAAATGAGGTGAGGAGGTGCATATGCAGTCAGTAACAAAAATCGACATAATCAATGTTGAATGGGTTTATCATTCCAACAGCATCACTCGTAATTCAACTTTTTGCATATCATAATACAAAAATGTGCTGAAATTTATAATTTTTAGTCACCCTTTCCTAATTAGTTACATTACTCGATGTCACTGCTCCCTCAGGGGTTGAAGTCTAGTGTTATGATTAAGGTAGTAGAAGGCTATTTTTATCCTGATTTTTATTACATCAAGTATGGATAATATTCAGTAAGGGATTAATTAGATTTATATGAAACATACTCTTTACTATATTTTGACTGATTATGGCTATTGATTACTTAAATGAATTAAGCAATGTTTCTGTGCATGCCCATTAATCCATCATGACGACCTTGATGTTGTAAGAGTGTACCTGCAATATGTACGTTGAACAATCACACTCAACTACTACACCTTGAAGGTCTTGGTTACCCAACAACATATTAGTATTTAGCACTTTAGCAGAAGGACCCAATGTCAACTTGACCTGGACTTTGTTTTGTCACCTCATACTTGTATGGTATTTTGGCAATAAGTCTTTTAAACTAACTCCTCCAAATTACGATAACTCCTTGATCTTTTAGAGCATTATTCTAATTTTCATTGACAATTGAAAAACGATCATAAATACTCTTTCTATTTCGATCGAGTAATCGCTATTCTTGTCAGCGAGCACACAAATGTAGATAACTGAATGATTGCCAATGCCTTGAGCACTAGAACTAAGAACGAGATTGAAGCATTCGATGTCCTGCCTGATGATCTCAATACTTGACTAAGCACATGCGACAAACAACGGTTGGTTGACTCCTTGGTTGACTCCTTGGTTGGTTGGTTTGGTAGGATGACATTTGATGCATTTTGAATCCAAAAAGCAAGACGAGAGATTTCTTTTGTTTGAACACGTTGGTTTCCTTGGTTTTCCTCATCGAAGAATCAGATGGTGGTGAGTCTTCATGACTTGTGCACGAAATAACTCCAATCCATTTTCAAAGCCAAAAAGTAATCTTCTCGCTTCTATTGTCGTGCAAATATCTGCGCCTTGGCCAGAATTGGATTCACACACCTGCGTACAGAGTAGGCTATTTCAAGTGAAAAGTGCAGGGATTGCAATTATCATAGGTGAAATGCAGTCCAAATCTACTCTATTACCAAGGGCTAATGCTCATATTTTGCATCGTGTGGTTCGATATGTCCTTGGTGATTTTGAACTTCCTTGCGCTGGCCAAATTCAAAGTGAGAAGGAAGGCGCAAAAAAGGGGGTGCCCGTCTCCTTGTTGTTTACAATAGGAGCCCATTCCCTTCTTACTTTGGGTTGCAAAGCTCAAGTTCAGGTGCTACTAACAAAGTGGAGTTCTCAGAGGAGGGTTGATAAAGAATAAGAATGCTGCCAGCCACTTCCGGCGATAATTCATCATTGTGGACCTGGTGTTAACCACGTCATTGGGTTTCAGTTTGAACTTGCTCCGGACCTGTCACTCAAAAGCTTAGAAGGGAAGTGCCTAAAATGGCCAAAAGAAACGAACGAACGTCAAAGTAGAAATGAGAGTCGACAGATTCGAGATGGATTTTGGTATGAGAAAAACATCAATTAAAATGACGCTTGCGAGCCTCTGTATCATGAAACACCTTTGATCCTCTTTTTGTTGTGTATCCCCGTGTTCACGAAACAATGGTGCCCACATCTTGGCTTATCATCCAAACTCTCTGTCTTTTTCCAGGAGCATGCCTCCCTCCAGGCAATATTGACAACAAATTTACTAATTAAATATTCGAGTCACTCTGCTCGAAGACCCAAGAGGAGAACGAAGAGAACTGGAACAAGGCAGGAGACCAGGGATAAAGACAGATATAAGGACCAGAATATACAGGGCCAATATACAGGGTAATCCTAAATTATCGTCCCCTAAATTTCAACCATCCTGGGTTGATTGCGTCAATGACAGAATTTTTTGTTTGTACACTAACCAAGAAAAGGTAAGATTTTCAACAAAAAATCTACTTTTGGAATGAATGGTGTTCCAGACTCAACATTGGCAACGGTTCTCAAAGTTTGAGTGTAATACTTTGAGGACAAGTGAGACTCTCCGAGTGAGGATCCTAGTTTCATGTCGGATGGACCAATTTTCTACGTCAGAATGCTGCCCGAAAAATTTACTTCCAACAATGACATCTTTGCCGATCAAAGACTGGGTTCAAAGCTTATTCTTTATTACCATAGCACTCTACATTGAGACAACCCTGCACAGTTCAACAACCAACCAAGTTCTCTCCACTTTGAGAAGATGAGCTTGTCAAACAAGGAGAAAGAAGAACTCTTAATGAAAATCGATTTTCCATGGATCTCGTGATGTGATGATGATGACGGGAAAGAAAAAAAATGGCTCAAAATGTGAACACTGCCTTTAGTTGGTTGGTTGGTTGGTTGGTTGGTTGAAGGAAGATCCGCTGCTCCACTCATCCATTCAGTTGTGCATGAGTCGGGATCTACCTTCACATATCTTGGCGAAAGATGGCGTCGAACTTGAAATGGTTCCACTGCACTTCATTTATTGTACAATGCATGCCTTTGTCCCCTACTTCAACTTAAACTGCGCCAAGATCAAATTCCCAGTCAGACATGATCCATTAAGAGCACCTTGAAAAAGTGAACTCGGGTTCAATTTTTTTATTATTACATTGAAGGAGGAGGGGACTGAAATGCCAGGGGTGTCTGGTTTCAAGCCATAAAAGCAAAACATTTTGAACGCACAATCGGTGGATTTTAGGGGGGGGGGGAGGAGGAGAATGCATCAAAGGTAGAATGTGGAGGGGAAAATGGAAAAATGTTGGACTAATGCACAATTTAGTAGGACGGAAACTGACCTTTGGTATGGCAACAGAAGGAAACCTTCGTCGATGGAGTCTCTGGCTTCAATCTTATTTTTAGACTCTTACGGTAACTTTGGAATGATGAGCGAGTGTATAAAAGCTTGTGGTTTCTTTGCGAATCGTAACTTGTCCAGGATGACGCACCAACCTGTCGGTGAACATGAGAGAACGAACATTTGAACATTTGAATAGCATTTGAGTCAAGGCTCAAAAGTGACCGGGTGAGTTCCGTTCCCAGTTGTTTCGTTTTCCCTACATCACAAAGGCTACTGTTCGACCGAGGGTGCAAAGTCATGATCGAGTATTCTTGTTAGATGACCTTCAATCGGAAAAAAAGTTAATTGATGATTTGCATGAAAAATACACCAAAACTCCCTCCTGACTCCTGATGTCGTGAGATTCACTGGAAATTGAATCTCGCCCATCACAGTTCTGTGCCTCTGTCTTGGAAACGGAGGTCTAAGTGGAATCAAGGACCAGCTTCTGATCTATTTCCTCAGCATCTACCTATCTAATTAAGGTCCATCAAGACGGTGATCGTTCTATTTCAAATTGCAGTCCTCCAGTCATCTCGAAGCCTTGGGATTAAAGCTACCGGAGGAGGCCAGATAATGGTGGACTTCTATTAGTTGGACGAAATTTACTTACGAACCGCTGTTAGCACTACATGCTATATACATGTATGTATACGTGCTACGTTAGTGCACCTCTTGGCATGTTCTTTTTCACGGTTCAATCTTGGCGAGGTAGGCATGTGAAACATTCATTGGGATGGATAAGCGAGAGGTTTGCCAACCAAGTCCAGCCAGCGAGCTTTGCTCTTCAAAAAATTACCTTGGGTAATGGCCATGTGGGTTATGTGTGATGCGTTTTTGATTACATAACGACTCTTCAAGGTTCAAAGATCAGTTTTGGTAGCTATAAAAAGAGTACCACCTCGTGACATTTGGGAGGGCTAAATTGAAGCTTTTATTCCTTGTCAAGCGTTCGATATTGCGCAATACAAACAATTGGTGGGGAATGAAGAATCGAGATTTCATTCAATAATTATGACAAATTCTTAAATGACGGACTGGAACAATGGGACACAAGATGGCTTGGGGATGAGGACAAAATCATTGGAAATTGCACCTTCCGAGCTTCACATTGATTGGGCATGCGGTACTGAGGAGTCCATTCTTGCCAAGAAGACAATGAAGAAGTTCGAAAAAAGTTCAAGAAGGAGCCACTTTCACTGCTTGACTTGCAAATTGCAAGCAATATTGCCACATCATTATGTCTTTGATAATTAGTTGAGGGAAGACTGCAGGCTGAGATGAAGACCGCAGCGAGATGGGGCAAAAGGGTACACACACACAGGCACATATTTCTAGTGTTTTTTTTTCTCGTTTTAAATATCTGACACAGAGAAGCAGAGAGAGAAGCAGTTTATTTGAATTGCAAATCTCTGAACTTGGAGATGGGTCCTATCTTGGCCCCTTGGAGCACCGCAGTGGTGGCGTTGGGTGAGCCTACTTGCATTTTCTTAATCAACTCCAGGATGTCGTTGATGTCCGTCTCCTCTTCGTTGAGAAGATCTTCCAGATTTGTACACTTGGCCTTGAGCTTGGTGTTCTCCTCGGTGAGTGCTTTATTCTTCTCAATCAATTGCTCACGCCATTCCGTCAAGTTCTTGTTCTTCTCCACCAAAGTCTCGAGCCGTTTCTCTTGCTGTGTCGTCAATTGTCCACTATTGACAGATGAAGTGGATCGATCAGCCATGGAGCTCTTTAGCCGTGCATTCTCTTGCTCCAGTACCAAGCATTTCTCCTCAAACTTGCTCAATTGGGTCTGGAGATCTTGCGACTTGGCTCGGAATCGCTTGGATTGCTCATCCACCTCCACCATAAGCTGGAGGTTCTCGCCCGAGATCTTCTCTTTCTTTTGCATGAGATTCTCTTGCTCTGACTCTAATTTATGCACAGATGTGGCAAGGGTGTTGACTTCTTCCTCGAGCTCCTTATTGTGCTGGAGAAGCATCTTGAGCTCAAGCTGGTAGTCCTCCAGCTGCTTCCTGTGTCTCGTCTTCACCTCTTCTATGGTAGCTTTGGCATTGGCCTCTGCCTCCGTATCACCCGCACTCATCTTGGCCTCAATCTCGCCAATCTGTGTCTTGAGGGCCGCAATCTCGGCCTCAAATTGGCTTCGCTCTTCGGACCATCGGGACTCCTCATCAGTCAAACGTTGGACCTCGTCAAACAGTTCCGCATTAGCTCGAATCACGTCCCCATTCTCGGCCTTTAGGTCCGTTTCCTGACGGATCAAACGTGTCAACTCTCCGGCCAACTCTTCATTCACGGTCAGGAGTTTCTCACACTGATCCTGAAGCTCGTACTTGCCCATAGTCAAGGTCTTGATCTCGGATGTGGCCCGCTTGAGCAAGGCATTGTAGTCGTCAGTGATTTTCCTGATCTGCACGGCACATTTCTCGCCACTCGGGCCCAGTGTCAAGGACGTGGTCACTAAAGATTGTCTGGAACTAGGCGTGGTCTTCATGATTGGACTGGTCGATTTCTCGTTGATTTCCGTTGTGGAATTGGCCAGAGAGCTGTAGGCACTACTTTGATTTTGTGGGTCCTCCATGTTTTTCTGCATCACAACTGATTATTTCCCCTGCCACAACTCGCAAGTCTAATCTCAATTCAAACAGACCGGAGTGAATAGGGACTCGGCTTCTTCTCCACCACCACTATCACAATCCTCATCATCATCCGAGTATTTTGAGAGAGAGAGAGACCGGATGCACGGACACTAGTCAAAGCACCACTTATTCAACTGAGAACCCGAGTCTTCTCCCAGTACTTCGCTCTCTGATGATGCCCTCAGTGACGTCGAGACGAGGCTGCAGCACGCATATTGGGGCCAAGAAGACCTGGGCAAATAGTGGCCAAAGGTGCACCCGAAGAGCGACCCTTCCCCATTTGAGTATGTATGTACTCAGTTCAAGGGGGCAGATTTCACCTCAATGTTTTGTGGGGGGTTCCTTTCAAGGGCCAGAAGAACCACCTGACCGCGGCTACTCCCAGACCTCGACGTCTTCTGGCCTGACACAACGATGATCACTCACAAACTGAGCAGCAACGAGGAGAGCGAGAGAAGGTCCATCCAGAATCTACACGTTGGGTGTCGCTTGAATTGTCGGGGAAGAAGAAGGGGGGTTGATCTCTACCTACACAGGTGAAATGGTTTAGGTACTGCGGGGCCGCCAACGCACTTGATTGCGTCGAGGCGTGTGAGAACGACGTTTGGCAGAGGTCTCCCGGTCTCCCTGTCTCCCAGTCTCCTCACTTCAATACCACCTCTCGGTCTTGAGATGAAGATCAACTACCATGTCCACGTTCGTCTAGGTACTAGTACTTACCACGATACGGACTCACACTCACTCACTTACTCACTGGCCTGGTGTTGGGTGGTGTTGAGTGGTGTCCTGGGGTGGTTGGAGGAAGTAAGTCGGGGTGGATGGAACTTGCCGTCTTCTCCAATATCCAGTTGAATGCTGATCGTAATCAGCTCCTATATCATTCACAATGCACGGCCAACAATGTTGTGTTGTAGATAGACTTACCTCTCTACCCTTCTTTGGAGTTCGACTTCATTCAGGAGAGAAACAGCGAGAGATGTGGAGAGGAGCAAAGCTCCTTCCTTTCCAAATCCACCTGTGTAAGTAAGTACACTGCCCAGAGAGCGTCGTTGTCGTCTGGATTTTGAAGTCGCGTTCTGCTCTGCTCACGTACTTCATTCACGCCATGACAAGTCAGTGCTAGAGAGGTGTCATTTGACGGCCAAGTTCGACTCCTCGATTCCAAGAATACAGGTGAAAAAAATAGATCACAGCGAGATTGAAAGCACCTTCCAATCTGAGCTGAAAATCAAGTGCAATCATCGTCAGGAGCCAGTTCATAATCGAGCAATCTATTAAGGAGCAGTGCCCAGACTTTCCAACCGCCAAAGATAATTCAAGAAACGCTTTCATTGGTCACGCACACTCTAATGTGAACGAGCTCCTTTCAGTTTTAACCCTTTCCTAAAAGTCTCCTGTTGAGACAGCAAGCTACCTAGTGTGACTATGAGAAACTCATGGAGTTTTTTAAAGGTTTTAAGGTGGAGTCTCACCTAACTGCTTGTTTTCCGGGGAGGAAATGACATCAGTGGATATATATCCACCTGTTGACAGATGATGTCGTTGCCGAAGGCGAAACGAGCCTTGGATAATCTGACAGGCATTGTTTTTTCTTTCATGCGTCAACCTCAGCCCAGAGAAAATCCAATACTTGATCGTTCCAGAGTGATGCCCAGTGTACAATGCACAATTCCAAATAATAGCCAGGGCAGTGAATGGGCCATATTTAATATTTTCCCATGGAGTTTAGGTTGGTCAGTTTTGGCGCAGAACTTGCAGCTTCTCAAAGAGAGCTTCTGCCGTTTGGATGGCTGAAAGGATGGAACGAAAGGTCCGCAGTAGTGGTTCCACTCTATCTGATGACATTTAGTGCTGCCATTTGGGGAAAATGTAAAATATTGATTTCCGGTCATTGTGGAGGGAGGCTGGGAAAATTAGAGTCCGGTTCTGTCAGAGGAACGGTCTTTTGGTTGAGCACTCGAGTAACAAGTAATGGTTGAAATGGCATAAAGTCCAGATTTATATTCCATTTACTATATGTTGGGAACAGGGACACGTATTTATCACATTGAAACATGCGGTCCCCTATATGCTGTTGGGCACATATTGTTCCACTTTGATCATTTTGATCAGAGGCCGATATAGTTTATGTTGTGGAACTGGAAAGAAGGTGCGCGGAACCGGGCTCGGTAACGGCGGTGGTCAGTTTAAATGGAAACAGTTCGATTGGAGGCAGGATCACAGCAGGAAAAACTCCAATCTGAAAATCCATTGCCAACTCATATCTACTCTCTAAATGTCAGCGAGAGCCATCGTGTTGGATGTTGCTTGGCGTTGGTAGTGATGGCATTGGTACATGGTGGTGGTGGTGGTGGTGGTGGAGGAACTGGGACTGGACATTCTCTCTATGGGTTCAAAATGGCACTTTAGTCATTGTGACGACGACACGGAACAAGTAGAAGAAAAGAGAAGGGGGAAACGGAAGATCGACAGACGAACGGACTGAGCGGTGCTGCTCTCATGTGAATGAAACGAAAAGGGTTCAAACCACCATCCGTGAGCCAGCACATGAACCTTCATTTCACCTTTGGAGCAGTGTCCGTTGACTCTCTCGTTTCGAGTAATCCAAGATAACGTCGTCGCCTGGCGTCGATTTAGAGACAAGCAAAAAGTAAATTTCGATTGTGGTTCACTCCTCGTGCGGTTCCAGCACCCAGTCAGCCTGACGTTGGCCACTAAAACGAATAGAGGCCTCTTTTTGTGGATATGGCTTGACGAGGTTGTTAAATGTGTTTGGATCCGAGCCTTCGTGAAATTGAGAAATATATGTCTTAAAGGGTCTCTGATCCCATCGATTACGTTCGCTGGTCCGTTTGTTCGGCTGCCAATGGCCATTTAGCTTTTTCGGTTGATTTTATGTCATCGAGGAAGAAGAGACTCTCGTTTTGAGCTAAGAACCGCAATAAAACAGAGACTCCTCTCTTGCCCCCTCTGCTGCAAGTAGTGCAAGAAGCAAAAGAACAAGAAGAAGAGGACGAAAAAAAAAGTGTCTCAGACCTCATCGGTCTTATCAGGCTTGGCTGCTCGAGTGACTTCTTGGCGGAAAGACTCAATAAATTTTACTCCTTTTTTCGTCCCTTTAAAACTTGTAAAGCCTCTGTTGTAACGCACTTCTCCGGATCCGACGATCACCGGCAGATTGCTCGCCAAGCACTGACATTTACGTAAGACACAAAAAGGAGAAACAAGAATATGCCATAGAACTGTCAAAATTTGGTTGTTTTGATTCCTGAGTACTTCATCGAATCGGCCAATTTAAACCTCAAAATGAGTTTTACTCGTCCAAATGAAAACCAACATGAATCTTCGTCGGCCAGCCATCAGGTCCACCTCTCGAAAGAGTTGAACCGACTTCAAAAGTGCGTTAATCCGCAGGGGATTTTGTAGTGATTTGCTCGGGATTCAATGTGGTCAACTGGTGGGACCTTTGGATTCCCGCTTTTTGCCCTTCCCTCCTTCTCCCTTCTCAACGCTTGTGTTCAGATGAATGAATGGGTTTCTTTTCTCTTTAGCGACTCATCCTCCTATCTTTCTTGGTGGTTTGTGTCGGGTGCCATCTCGGCACTCGGAGTCTTCCCCGTGCCTATCTTTCTTTCCCCCCTTCCAATCCTCAAACCACTCCAGAGAACCATTTGGTGGTTTTCAACTTCCTCCTCCTGCCGTGTCCAACTTGCCTTGATCTTCCGGAATCTCAAGAGCATTTTAAACTTGATGAGTGTCGAGTTCGAAGTGTCGAAAGTCCAGGTCCTTAAGCCGTCCTCTTGACTGAATTGAAGTAACTTCAAAGTCCAGAGAGACACACACACAGAGACACACACAGAGAGAGGGGTCTTCGCCATCCGCCATCTAAAGTAGAGTAAAGCATGTAGTCGTGCTGTTGTGTGCTTGGGTTGTATAGCGAAGGCTTCTTTGCCCACAAAGGACATCGTTGTGTGAGACAAGAGGACTAGAGTTGAAGGTCCTTTGAAGCCTTTGAAGAAATGGAAAGAGCTGAAAGGGGGATATTGGTTTTGAAGAAGTTGATTGAATTGGCAGCTAGCAAGGTTGGATGGAGTGGTGGTGTGGAGGTGGGAACCACCGGGGTTTTTGGAAGACCAAAAGTGGAGATTGGAGGAGTTCAAATAGAAATTATTGCATTGTGTGGGGGTTTTCAGAGAGAACCCGAGCTTGAAGGAGACCTATTGGACCACTGGACTGCACGGCTAAGAGAGTGAGAGAGAGAGAGAGAGAGAAGTGGAGGAAGCAGGAGAAAGAAGAGGATTTATTTGACATTTCTGGAAACGATTGGCTGGAAGACGACGGAGAAATGGTGGTGGTGGTGGTGGTGGGAACCTCGCCAAGGAACCCAGGGAATACCACTCGCCACCACTGGAGCTCAAATCCAATATCAATTAGGATTCGCTCACCATTAAAAGGTATTCCTCTCGAATTTATCCCTTTCTTTTCGGGATCGCGACAAGTGTCGGGCCCGTCAATTGGCTTCTACTATCTCTATAGAAGAAACTCCACTCCAAGAAGAAGACGGTTGGAGGAACCGTAAAGTGGACGACGAAACCCTTAAGTTTGGAGGTAAATTGAACAAAGGGACGCAAAAGGGTGAGACACAGAGCGAGAGAGAGACAGAGCTGGGTCATCCAAGGAGAACCTTTTAAGAGTTAAGAGTCCCTCTTTGTCCAGCCCCCCCCCCTTCCACCTCCAACTCCCCTCCTTGTTTAGCCTTCTTTCTGGGGCTGTGCCGGACACCAAACTCATCCGAGGTCGTTGGGAAGTGAATGAAGCTTGGAACCCCTTCCTTCCTTCCTTCCTGTCCTGCTAGTTCTCTAGCTGTGGAAGTCGTCTTCACTCACTGCATCCTTTAACTTACTTTCGAAAGTTAAGATTGAGAGACACTTTTGTCCTTTGAGCCTTTAAACAAGTCCAAATTCTCGTGAGTCTGCCAATCCAAGGCCTGCTTTTGATCATTGACGGGCTACGATCTCGAAGCGGTCCACTGGATTCCAAGAGGCAAAGGTGGGTGGGTATTCTGGCCTCACCCGAGTCCGTCCTAACTAAGGACTCTTTTTTCCTCTTTGTCTTAACTCTCAAC
The DNA here is from genome assembly GCF_007210705.1 of Tigriopus californicus. NCBI lineage: Eukaryota > Metazoa > Arthropoda > Copepoda > Harpacticoida > Harpacticidae > Tigriopus > Tigriopus californicus. The sequence continues at coordinate 14,456,470 of NC_081448.1, forward strand.
TCTCTTTGACCGGAAACACAAGAGACAAATCGACTTTGAAGTTGTTCATTGTGTGTGCCTCTCTTTTTGTTCCTGAGTGCCACGCTATTCTGACTTTGTTCAGCCGATCCAAGGCATTTTGTCTTTAATTTCTTCACTTCTTTGAGCCAATTCAGCTCTACGCCAGGACAACAGAACATACAGCATTGGGAAGAGGCTCCATACCCTCCGAGTACTAAAACGTACGTTGCTTCAATGCCACTCTCCTGTAAATGAACCTACGTGGTTGCCGTTGGCGGAAGCCAAAGAAAACGCCGAGTCCCCACTGGAGTCGAATCCAGCGAAAGCCCTCTAAGCCCCGCCTGTGTCAATCAATATTCCAATTCTAAATTCAAACCCCGCTTCCGAGTTCACGTTTTTTCTCCTCCCCCTTTTAAATATGAGTGCTGGTTGAACGAGAGAAACGAGGTCCTCTCTCCATCCATTCGCGCTCTTTTTTTTTCTCTCTCTCTTCCAGTCGCTTTTTAACCGGGCTCTGCCTCTCTCTTTCTTTCCCTTTCTCTCTCTCTCTCCATTGTGTGTGCGATGCTTTTTAAAAAAGTTTTAAACTCCGCATTTTGCCCTTGGAACCCGGACGCAGATTGGCTGAGAGGCAAATCCAAGATCCCCGAGTCCACGAAGGCGCCAATGTTCCCGGCGAAGATCCATATTTGGAAAGAATAACAATATTCATCAAGAGCATGGCTGATGTTATGGTTACAGTCTAGAAAGGTGATAGCTCGACTGCATAGATCAGATTCAAACTAAGCCTATGGAACTTGGTGTAGAGTGGAACAAGACGAGAGGAGCCACGTTCCGAAAACAAGGAGGGGGAAATCGGCACAACCACCACGACCCCGACGACGATGACGACGATGAAGAACCCAGTAGATGTGGTAGTAGTAGTGGAAGATAGTAAGTAGAGTAGGCAGGGGATTCGAGGAAAGGAAAGAAGACCGACCACTCTCATTGAAATTCATCTCTCAAGCTCTTCAAAGCTTTTGAAAGCGCCTAAGAACAAGGAGAGCTTCACCGAATCGTAGAGAGAACATGCCCAGGGTTGCCAAACGGCGAGATTAACAAGCTTTTCTTCTTTTCGACCATGATGGTACTTGAGACCTGCTCTTTTGGATACTCCACGTGGGTTAATGATGGCATGATTAATTGTCCAACGATTACTTAGAAATCTTTACTGTTGGGGGAAATTTGAAATTCAATTCCGACTTGATGGCTGGGCGAATTTGGCAACCATGAGAGAGGCTCACCCTCACTCAATCCAGCATATATTGTACGAGTACAGCAGTGGCTCAGATGAGGAAGTACGAGCGACAGGGGGAATTTCAAAAAGAGAGGAAAGTTTTGAACCACGCCAGAGCGACCGAAGTATTTGAAGGCGATGGTGGAACTCGTTGGTTGGAGGAGCTCGAGATATTGCACACTCACACATAGTAGAGTGGAACACCGTAGAGAAACCGTTCCAAAGTGGGATCCTTAGCCGACCAGGCACAAGCTCGGAGATCCAGCTCGAAAGGAACTAGGCGGGGACACGTGGTAGCCATCGCTGAGGCAACTTTATCCTCTCAAAATTCGACTGCCAAGTTTGAAAATATTGGCGGAACTTGCCTTCGAAAGAACCGATGTGGGATGGAAAGAATAGGCGAATGGACGAAGAAAGCCCATGCGAAGCGAACCAAGGATAGATGAACAGACATCTTTTTTTCGAGCACTCACCAGTCACAACACTGGGTGTTCAATTTTTCCAGATTGTTTGACGGTGGGTTCTTGAATCGGAAAATATGGAGAGCGAGCATCTCTTGTTCTTCGCCTGGGCCTGTCAGAGAGCCTTTTGAAGCTTTCCACGAGCCCAACTCACCGTCCCTGTTACTTTGCTGTATCTGCTCGGTAAAGCCGGTCTTTTGGGTTTTGAACATGAATGTCAGAAATGATCTATCTCTAGGACGACATTCCGTTGACACAATGCTAGATCAAAGTTTTTTCCTTTGACGATGCTCCTTGTCTATCTATGGACGTCCATCTTCTACTATACGTCCGTGCTTGCTGCATGTACCCACCGTACTAGTGTACTAGTACAGTAGTCCCAAGTCCACACGAGTACGGATTGGATGATGAAACTGACTGGCTACAAGTAAAGCTCGTAGGTTCGGTCCTTGGTAGCTAGATCCTTTTCGGCGGGGGAGCCATTTCCAAAGAGACAAAAGAATGACGACTGGCTTTTCATTTCCGTTTTTGGATGTCTTTGCCGTCGCTATTCGCCGGATAGGCTTTGGATTAAAAATTTCGACGAGGGTGTTTTCTTCGTTCGTGAAGCAAATCCTGGCGTTTGTTGTTTTCGTTGTTGTTGTTGTTGTTGGTTTTGACGCTAGGTTGCACCAGAGTTACCACCACTACTATTACTACTACTATTTTCACCTTGAAAGGATGTCAAAACTTGGAGAATTATGGCGTTGTCTTCGGATGGTTTGTGCCATAATTTTGAAGGTAGTACGGTGTTTTGAGGATAGCTGACAGGTTCAAGATGCTATCCATTAACTTTCTTCCTGGGCACTTCTCTCCGTTTGCCTCGTCGTTCCTGTCGTCATGTGGAACTATTGAAAAAGTATCGCTGCTCTTTTTACCCGACAAGAAACAGCGACAGTGAAGCCAGCAGCATCAACAACATTAACAACAACATCTCTTGGTACCATCGTCAATGCGACTTCTTCAAAAAGGTACAAATACGACAGGGTGATAGGAAATGCCGTTGGTCCGCGAGATAAATTCCGATTTTGCGAAGTGTTTTGGAACAAGAACCACAAATGAATTGCATATGCTATAAAATTGAAAAGTGAGCAGTTTAGATTCCACCCTCCGACCTGGCACAAAACTCGTTCGAACCCGTCAATTCAGCCATGGAAAGCCACTCTTATCCTTTATTTAATACATCCACATGATGCAATAATTGGTTTCATTCAATCTTTGACCCTAGCATCTACGAACATCAAGCAAGGAATTGTTCATAGTTTGATTTATAATAGCAACATTTCGAATTTCATTTTGCTTTAATGCTAAAACACGTGAGTATGGAAAGATTTTGGATGCCCCTTTAGCGACTTCTTTTGGTTATTCTGTGGTACGAAGGTTTTTATTCCGAGTTGAGAGAAGGACACAAATCATGCAAGTGAAGCAAACTAATTGCCGCAGTTTAGATTGATTTATTCAGAAGCGTTTATTAACAACCCTGTTACGATAAAGTCATCTGTGTAGAAGACCCGTTTCAATATAGAACGAAGAAGGCCGCTGGAAAAAAACGCCCGAGAGAAAAAGTCATATATTTCAAAAATGGGTAATGCGACAAAACTCGGAAGGAGGTCTTGGCTGTTTTTGCTTTGTTTAGAACCAAGGAACAACTTGGAACACACGCACACGCACACACACACACACACACACCATCATCCCCTTGCTCACACACAGACAAACAGACAAACAGAAGTAGTCCACATTCTTGGAACTAAAAGAGGGGTGGACTGGCAACTCATACGTTATCCCAAGCCATCCAATTCTTCCAACATCAGTCATGACAATAAAGCACTGAACCTAATTCATTTTGGAACCCAATTCACGGCTAACCCATGATCATTGTCTTACCCTGTGTCCTGGAACCAAACATGAAATGTGTAAATAAAATCTGGAATGGGACCCAAAAAAAGGAATTCACACAATGCCTCCTGTTCCACTCTGTTCCAAGTAAGCATGACTACTGAGAATTGAAGACTCGCGGGAATGAAGGGATCAAGTTGAATGAAACTCGCTGAAATGTGAAAGCGACTGCCCCCAAAGGGTGACTGACGTTGCTCGATCCCCATCAGGGTGTTTGCTTTAACTGTCGTGTGTACAATACACGAGCTTCAATGAGAGAGGGAACAACAGAAAGGGGACATTTTGTCCGACAGACTGGAACCGAACGCAGAGGCAACAAAATCCATGAAATTCCAGGAAACAAGCGCAGACACCGAGAGGAAATCGAACTGTTGCTTACCATTTTTTTTGTGCATGTACGTACATTGGTCAGGCCTAAGGTCAATCTTAATATCTATTATGAATGCCACGTTTTTCTCATTATATGGCCCGTGTCTTGGGTGTTTTACCATTGTGTACTGAAAAGTGGTTCCATGATCCCTGAATGTGGAGAGCATCCCCATTTTTTCATCATTTTAAAATCCCCCCTTTTCCACCCAAATTTTCCCCTTCTTCTCGCTTCTCCTCCTTTCAGACCATTAACCGACACGGCAGCTTTACTCCCCGTTAAACTTGGAAATCCCCCACCCCACATCCCACTTGTTTTCCTGGCACTCGCTCCGGATTTCCAGACTCAAAATTGTACCCCAAAACGAGGACCAGAGGGAAGCAGCCCCGCTCGAACATTCAAATTCACCTCCCTAAAAATTGCACTAAATTGGAGGAAATTTCCATTTTTCCTCTCGTCGTCGCATTTGAAGGGAAACGCGCTCCCCAAGGGAGTCATTGGTGCCACCGTGCTACTGGACTCAACACTCGTGTGTTTCACTCCGTTTCCATACTACGAACACTCACATCCGCGTACACAAAGTACAGTACGACACACCGCGAGTGAGTTCCTTTTTGAGTCTGGGGGTCCAAGGGTGGTTGATTTATGGGCTGCTGAGGAGGGCGAGCCAGTGGTGGACCAACCTCGCACAGGAAGGATTCCGCCCTCCCTCCCTCCCTCCCTCCCTCTTCCTCCTCCTCCTCCTCCTTTTTCTTCTCTTCCTTCTCCGGCCGTACATCCGCCTTGGCCCCTCTTCCTCCTCCTCCTCCTCCTTTTTCTTCTCTTCCTTCTCCGGATCTTGTATTCTGGCTTTGGAACCAAACTTGAAAATGGTCCCTAAAGACGAGTTTTGAAAATATCCCCAAAATTCTTCGTCCGTTTGGAACGGCCATGTTCCAACGACCCTTGGATCCTTGGGCGACGAAACAAAAAAGGAGGGGAAACAGGGAAAAAAACGAGGGATTTTGGATTTTGTCTGGACTTTTCTTCTGTTGGCAGGGCCAGTCAGTGTTCAAAGTTGATAAATGGGATCAGATCAAGGATATAGATTGCATTTGGGAATTGAACACGCTGCCAAAACAAGCGCCTTGGACCATTTCAATCAATGGCTTGGTCCCCAAGAACGAGCGTTTTATGGACACTCAGTTCAATTACAAAATGAACCATTCACACCCAAGAAGTGTCATTGTGGGTAAAAAGGCAATAAATGATTGCGCAGAAATTCAAATCCCAAGTTGCAACAAATGTTCTCGTTCATTTCGTTGACAAACCTAATATACTGTAAACAACAATACTCATACGGTACCAGAGTACTCCCATCACAAGACGAAAACAATGTTCCAAAACTAATGTCAAGCCCACGTGGGACGAGCCCACTTGGAGGGAGAAAGAGAGAGAGAGAGAGAGAGAGAGAGAAAGAGTGCTTTTGAATCCTTGTCCCACCGACAGGATAATTGCTTTAATTTCACCTAATGGAAACCTTCCATTGACAATGGGATAATGACTAAGCCCACCAACCTATTTGAAAGGGGACTTTATATATCGACATGAAAAGTGCAAATGAGTGAGTGAAGGTATGAGTGAGTGAGTGAGTGACGGGAAAAGTCAATAAGACTTCGGCATGAAATCATGAAATTCATCATCAACTCTTTTTTCCGGGGGTGGGTGGGCTCATTCGCTTTTCGGTGCTCAGGGGGTAATTTGGTGGCGAATCTATCGGTTTTAATGGACATTCCAATTGTTTATTGGCCTCATTTATCTTTGGGAGCCAAACAAGACAAGAGGCGAGTATTTTGGTCGTCGTGAGCTCAGGAACCCATTTCGAGTTAGTCCAGTAAAGGGGGTCTTAATGAAAAGTGTTTCAATTATTTCGTGGGTACGTAAGCTTGTCTAAATTGGACGGGCATGAAAAATGAGCTCGATCAAAATCAAATTACTTTGGAGGCCGAATAAATCCTTTCTCTTTTTCTCTCTTTTTCTCTCTCTCAAGGGAGCTCCAAGCCATTTTTCAAAGTAGTCATTTCCCTGGGCTCTCGAAACTCATCAGGTAAATCGAATCAATCCCAAAGTATGTGGGTAGAAATGAAAAAAAAGCGCCATAGGGTCACGAATGCGTTCATTTATGAAATATTAATTCGGAATTGGGTCGTCTAATTTCGACCTGATCTAGACAGGTTCTTTGTCAATCATCAAAAGGTATCTCATAATTTACAGACATGCGTATCTTGGAACACTATTTGAATCCTAGCACTTCATATGAGTTTTGGCAGCCCTGATCTGACGCTTTATTCAGTTGATGCATGGCCCAATCTGATGAGAATTCCTTGCATCGTTAAAGATGAAAATTCCCATTCCAGTTATTTTCTCTCTCTCTCTCTACTCTTGGCCCTTAAATTATATGGACCAAAATAAGTGTTGCTGATTTGGCGGTTTTTACACTTGAAATTGGTCCATGGTCCGGGAATCAGTAAATCTGACCATCCTTAGTACGAGCAACATGTGGCAACCCTTTCAGTTCATTGGTAATTGCGGAGATGAATGGTACGTGTAGCAACATTGCCAGCCAACCAACCATCATGGACCAGCGTTGTTCTCCTTTCGTCCATGGCTTACTGTTATTATTATTGGCTATTGCTCCCCTAAATCAAGTTGAAAGAAGAGCAAAAAGAATGAGAAAAGCTCTCCTCCGAGTTCTTGGCTTGACCCCCTTGTTCATTATAAATATCATCCTGTGCGTGGCGGTAGAGAGGGAAAAAATTCCTCCGGAAAGACCGTAGTTCTACACATTTATATCGAGCTCACCACGTTCCACGTACCCCATGAGACTGCACTTTGTTTCCACTGGATATATGCCCATTTCATATCTATGGTATATCTTTTGAAAAAATGGCAAAAAGTTGAGGGTAATATTTCAGGCTCACTTTTCTGTTTCAGCGTTCCAAGTCGTCCCACTTGCTGGCTCGGTGGCAGGTTTGCTTTGGGGCCCATATTTTGCCTTCTGCTGTCAGCTGACTGCAGAAACCTTTCGGGTTGCCGTTTCGTTGGGGATCCCCATCCTCGTGTACTCGTCCAACTTGGATCGAGCCAATGTGGAAGAGAGAGAGAGAGAGAGTCTGGTTGTCGTGAAATTATAAGTCCACCAGCAGCCTCTACCTATATCATTTTGATTCATGGGTCCAAGTTTTTTCCTCTTCTTTCGTTTCATCCAAGAGCGAGTCAGCGAGCTACACTGCCTACGACCAGGGTAGGAGTGAACCCAGAAGACTAGGCACGAGCAAAGGACGAGGAGGAGAAGGAGGAAGAGATAAAAACCGAAGCATTTGGCGTTCCTTTTCATATTTCCATTCTTTCTTCTACTCCCTCCTCGACCGGATGGTGGTCACTCCTCCTTTAATTGCCGGATCTGACCGTGCTACTATTCTGCCATCCACCCACCCGCCCACAATGAGTTTGAAGCGTCAGCGGGATTCCAAAAGCCAGGAAATCGTGTTGACAACCCATAAGTCGGATTTGAACCCTAATTTGAATCATTTCTAGTTGAATCAGAAGGGAAAAGGGGGAGGAATAAGGCGGAAATAAAAAGCAGTCGGAGGAAGAGCAAGAGAAGGGGGAAAAGAGACTAGTGTTGGCTGCTAGCTTTTGCTTTTACGTTACGTACAGATACGACGGCGAGAAGCACTAGCAATAAATCATGGCAAACTTTTTGTTTTTTCGTCCATTTTCTGGCTCTCTCTCTCTCTCTTTCTCTTTCGTTCCCTCTATTTCTTTTCAAAACTTTTTTTTTGGAACAACGACCAAGAAGAGGCCAGAAACGGCAGTGGTGGTGGAGGTCTTTTGGCCAGCATTTCACTTCAAGACTTCCTCCTTCCCGTTCAAGTGTCCGGAAGGGGGAGAGGCCACCCACCAGATCGGCCGGATCGGCCACCGAAATCGGCTCTGAAGCATTAAAAAAATTGCTTCCGAACGAACTCGGGTGACTGGTAACAAGCAGCTAGGCTGCATTACCACTTCGACGAACCTCGATGAAAAGAGGGCAGAGGGAAAAAAGTTTAAAAATATTTTTCAAGAGGAGAGCACCCAACACGGGTCCATTGTCCCGAGTGGGGAAGTTGGAAGTTTTGGAACCAAACACGAGCACCTCCACAGGCTCCTCCTTGAGCGGCTGCAAGACAAGAAGAGCCAAAGAGAGAGAGGTTCCAATCCTTCACATTCAGTTTTAGTCGTCGCTCAAACTTTTTTGAAGGCATCAATTCTCGAGGCGACGAAAAGAGGGCAGAGGGAAAAAAGTTTAAAAATATTTTTCAAGAGGAGAGCACCCAACACGGGTCCATTGTACTCTTTGGGGAAGTTGGAAGTTTTGGAACCAAACACGAGCACCTCCACAGGCTCCTCCTTGAGCGGCTGCAAGACAAGAAGAGCCAAAGAGAGAGAGGTTCCAATCCTTCACATTCAGTTTTAGTCGTCGCTCAAACTTTTTTGAAGGCATCAATTCTCGAGGCGACCCTCTCGCCAGTCAGCCAGCCAAACTCAACCATCCCAAAGAGTCGAGAGTCTGAGGAGAGCAATTTTTAGTTTTTCAAGTTTCCTCTCTAGGTGATCTTCAGAACGACGGAAAGAGGAAAGGAACACGGGGAATCCCGTTGGCACCTTGGTGGACAAGATCTGTCTGTCCACCTCCTCCAGTTTCATCTTATTCTACTTCTTCTCCTTGCTACCCGCCATCTATCTCTAGGAAAGACGATGTCGACGACGATGACGACGACACACAAGCACACAAAAACTTGATGAACTTCCCAGGAATTCTTCATCTCTCAAACTTTTCGAAACTCCATTGAAGTTGGCTGTGACAACTGGAAAATGAAGTTTCTCTCGATCTTTCAGCTCTCCCAATGGAATGTTCCTCGTTCGTGTCCCTTCTTCCCCCTCTTCAGGTTTTGAAAACGGGAACTCTGCTTCACCGAATGAAGTGAAACACCCACCACCCAAAGAGGCCTCTAAGACCCACGGCACGGCCAACCAGCCAACCAATCTCGTTCCATTTGAGAACAAGAAGACCCAGAAGACGACCAAGTACCTACGTACACGTTGAGTCTCGTGGAAGAAGACGAAAACGAAGTAGGCGAGTTTGTTCCAGGGAAATTGAATTCCATTGTTTTGCCGCCTTATCTGTCGACAGAGGCGTTTGTCTTTTTGACGAGGACAGCAGCTGAATTGAGCCAAGCGCCTCACACCACTCACACTCAAGCGTGTTCCTTGTTCCACAAACGAACCAAGCTCGTCCAGAGTTCCAGAGGAGCCGCTCTTCTATGCCGTTCTGTCTTCCAGCTTCTTCCAGCTTCCTTCCAGCTTCCTTCCAGCTCATACGAGAGATAGATGAAGGTGGCTGAGAAATTGAAGGTTCCACAATGAACTGAAATGAGATTGGGCTCTCCGTCAACACTGGAATCGCATCAGCACGAGAATCAATCAAAAGACCAGATTTCTCGAGTCTGTCGTCTTTCACCATCCACATCATAGTCGAGGATTTACCCTGACTCGCACACCATGTCATAGGAGGCCCCAAACTACAGTTCATACCTCATTGAACCAACCAAACTCGCTTTGTTTTCCATGTTTCGGACGCCCAAGAGTTTATTTATTTTGCTTTTTTTTCTTCCCGTTCGAATTTGGGCGGAGCCTTACCTCAATTTGTTCATTCAAGGGCAAATTTGTTGCCGGCCTCAAGATCTTCCTCCCTGTGAAAGTCAAACTAGCACGGGAACAGTGGTAGCCTTACCATCGGTATGTAGACACAACTAAACGGAATGACCGGCAGGCAGTTGGTGAAGCCTCCTCGGACTTCAAGTGGGCAAACTCGATTCCAAATTCCCTTGGCATTTCCCCCTGTCTCTGGTCTTGTTCTCCCTTCTCTCTCTCTCTCTCTCTCTCTTGTTCGTCTCTGGAGCACAATTCTTCTTTGAGTCTTCCATTCTGATTTAAAACTTTGCCTGTTTTTGCTCCCCAATTCTTTTGGGACCGAGGAAAGCCCTCGTTCCTTGCTTCCTTCTCCGACCGACTTCGTCCGTACTTGGACCATCATTCCAACAGACAATTCCAACCAAATCTTGTCCGTCAATGATCAAAAATGTATTGACAAGAAGTTTCCCCACAAAATCCGCCCATACCCATTCATCCACGAAGTAAGTAAGTACTCTGTTAATTCATTAGGGACTGATGTTGTCAGCGGAAAATGATTTCGAAAAACTTCGAACGGCACGGGAACGCGGAATGGTATTGGTTTTTCGGAATGAATAATTGTGGTGGTACAGCCCCACCCTCGTGGGTTGTCATTGAATGTCCTAATATGCAAATGAACTCGAATGACGGTTATTAAGCCGAAGCTCAGGCGTCGTTGTCATACTATGTACGTACGTAAGGACGCACGTACAGTAGAGTGCTGCTTTTAGTACGGACGTGGAAGTAGTAGAGAGACAGGCATGCTGGTGGTTCTAGTATTGCACTCTCCAGTATACCACATATGGCACTCTGTTTAAGGCTCAAGCAGAGATAAGAGATAGCTATCATGACTCACAAATGTAATGTTTCCACTTTTTCCCAACGGATTTGGGCACAAGAGATTGAGAACTGCTTGTAAAAATTGTCTATGCATGAGCCCCACGAAGCAGCAGTCTCTGATGGATAATGTACAAGTACAACAATAGAACAGTACGTATGCACGTGGGTACAATAGGTTGAGCATTTCTTGTCCACGATGAATTTTTCTAATAGGATTTTTCTAGCTTGGTCCCTACTATATCAAATGAGGGCTAATCCAAATTTTCCCACCAATCAGGAATTCAAGAAAATAAGGTGAGAAACCAAAGGAATAGGCACACAAAGGAAAATGTCCGAGAATCTCGATTCCAAGGCTATTGAAGCTGAGTCAGGTCTTTTAAACTAAACAACTTTCCAGGAAACTGTACAAACATATAAAATCAAATGCAACACCTTGCAATTTATTTGTTATGAAGTCAAGGAAGACCAACTTGTCATTTCTTGTTTGTTTTAGGACGAGCATCATTTTGAAGTTGGCCACAATCAATTTATGAACCTAAAGAGGTTCAAAAACTTGTTGAAAGTGAACTAAAACCACTGGTGGACAAAGTAAGGATTGAAGTTATCGTCTTGTAACTCGACAAATGAAAAAAAGTTTTACATAAAGCAATTTAAAACTTTTGCGGTTTCCAAACAACTAGCGTTCTTACCCAGCTATTTTGAGATGAAAGTTTTCCTTCCACCCAGAGGGCGCCACTAAGTTTCGAGCCTTTGATGAAGAAAGTAAAGAACCGGACCCTCCGGATTGGTGCGATGAAAGAGGATTTTAGATTTTTTCCAATCAAACTTTTTTTCAACACCTTCAGACGTGCATGCCAAATGATCTTCGAGGGCTCTTTGGGAGAGGCTTAAGAACGCCTTTTGTTAAACTGCCCTTGGTTGGTCGAATAGCACCTCCCCTTGTTGAGTGGGTCATTCTCAACGGGCATGGAATCCCAGGACCTTTTTTATGGGGCTTCCGTGAAAAGGGAACTTGAAATTATGTAAATGTCCGAAGATTTTATATCCCCGATTCGGCCATCTATTTTGCATCCGTCCATTGTTAGCGGGTGCCAAATCGAGGCCAATAACTTCCCCTGAAACTCCGTCCCATTCCAAGGATCCACCTCGCTCCATCGGGGCTCCACCTACTCACACCCCAAAGCACCGAGCTTCATATGCACGCTTTCAGGGCGGCCTTCGACGGCAATCTACGCCATCCACCACATGGACGACATTTCGTTGTCTCGGTGTGTGACTGTGAAATTGAACTCGGCTATTGCTATTTGGGAACAACCGGCTTTCTCCGGACTCTTCGAAATCCAATCCGATGAGAGGAGCGATGGGCGCCGTTCCACGCGTCATTGTCGTCGTTGGGAGGGAACAAGCTCCCAAATCGTCCCTCGGCTCCGTCGAGAGTTGAAATGAAATTTGAAATTTCATTGGCTTTCTCCCTTTCAAACTTGACTCTCTCTCCTTTGTTCCTTCCCGAGTGGCTCTTCAGGATTTCGTGGAACGTCCCTCTCTTTTTTTTGTTGAAGTGGACCAGGGTCCACGGAACTCCCCCAAACTTGTCAGGCAAATGGTTTTGAGCCATTGCACAACTTCGGTGTTGCTCCATGAGTTGTTTAATCTGTCTAGTTGTCAATGGGTTGTGACTTTGCTTGATTATGCAATTGTTATTTGGATGTTTTTGCAATGACCTCGATTCAATCTATTAAGAAACACGGGTCGTAAATCGATCATGACTTGGCAAAGAAGAAGTCGGTTTGACTACAACTTCGTTAACTTTTGGACGTAATAAACTTTCAATATCAATTGAATCAATATATCACAGAAAGTAATGTCAAACAAAAGAAAGAAAACGTACGTTACCAAAATAACAGTGTTTTGTGTCGCAATCCACCAATTGATTATTCGATTTGTTCAACTTCGAAAGCCACAAAATGTGTCATTGAGAGAATTTTTAATGGGAGCCGCAGTATCAAAATGTTTAAAACTGCATGAGTTGTGCGAGAAACTTGATCGTGGTTGCATAGTAGGGCCTATATTTGCCCGCGGACTTCTAAAGTGGGATTTCTAGAAGTTAAGTACTTGGACTTGAAGAAACATATGATCAAAATACAGTCAAATTGAGGCGGGCTCATTTAGCTCTTGTCTCGGATATAATAAGTTTGAAGAACATTTTTTGTTATTTAAAAGGAGGTAATAATAAGTGAATCTATGGATTGATTGTAGAATTGAAACCGAGGCATACAGATATTTTGAACCTTATATGACATAATTCCAAAAAACAACAACATATTTCTAGAAGTTCGTGAATTGCCTTACCTTGAAAAAGTTCATGCTTTATTTTTTGAGTTCTTTTATGCTAATTGAATCAATAGCATCTTAACATTCCTTCAAATGGGAGAAAATCAAATCTGATTCATTGTTTATTGAAAATATCACTCAAAAGCAAAATGTGTTAAAAACAGTAAATGCATGGAAAAACAAATGAAATAATGGAGGAGGAAAAAAAGAAACTCATCGCTCAGAGCCATTTAGGAAAGCCTTTTGGTTCATCGATGATAAATGAATGCGAAAACCTTGAGGATTTGATATTTCACCTGCAATAAAATGACCAACGTCTTGCGACAATGAAAAATCCATTTAGCGGAAATTACATGGCAAGTTGGACTTTTTGTACAAAGCACTTAGTGCACTTAATGCAACCATGTTTCAAAAGATATTCATGCCTTAAACTTTATTTTTTTACAGTTTATGTATTCGCTATACACTATATTTAGTGTTCTTGTACTACTGTACTGGTTTATCGTTTGAATAACGCAGTTTGTTCTTGCTTCCACCAAGGAATATTTTTCATCGATAATTTTCCGCTGACGGGGGATTTTAAAGAAATATATGATTAAAAAACAGTCAAATTGGACTCTTGTCTCGGATATATCGACTTTGAAGAACATTTTTAGTTTTGGCTTTTAGAAGGGGATGAATATCAGTGAATCTGTGGATAGGTTGTAGAATTGAAACCGAGGCATACAGATATTTTGAACCTAATATGACATAATTTCAAAATCTAATTTCATATCAAAGCTTTAGTATGAAAATTCAAGTGATACGCTCTACATTTAAAATCTAAAAAAATCATTCATCAACAAAACCTAATTCTACCAAAATCTAACGCAGCCATTTTTTTGAGAGCAGTCTCTAATTTTTTCAAAAGGCGACCAGATAGCTGGATCCTCGGGTGAAAAGAGTGAACAACATCAGCAACAACAACAACAGCAACAACGCATATTACCATTCCACCCCGTTTGGGGAATCAGCCTCCGGGTGGACGAAAGGTCGATGATGTAATTCTCGTGTGACCTGGATGCTCGATGCTCCTCCAATAGGATGGCCCCAATGGTAGCCATGAATTCAAATGTGCATATGAAAATACTTTATGTAAATTCCTTGAACCGTTACCCGCCTCTCATTGGTCGTTCCAAAATTGAGCTCGCCGTGTTCGGCCTGCTGTCTCTCTCTTGGCTGTCTGGTTGGCTGGCTGGGTGGCCGACTGGCTGGCGTGCTTCCTTGCTCCATTCCATTTCACATCCAAATTTACATGGAAAGGGTTTATGAGGCTTTGAACGAATGGATCCGTCCGCCGCCCTGAGCTTCGGGCCGAATCGGCCACCCTCGGGCTGGACCACGCATCATTTCTCTCTTTTCTCTTGGTCGTCTGTTTTATGGAACTGGCACACAAGAAGTACCAGGGACGCGACTCGAACTCACTCGCTATATGTGTTGTAGGAGTATATGCTATGCCATGGCACAGTGGTAGTAGGCATGCACGGATGGAGGCAGGGAGGCCGAAGTGGCTCCAAGTTATGCAGAGTCGAATACATTTTTTTCTGCTTCTTTTCCGTCTTGTTCCGGGAAATTGTGGAACACGAGCTACTAGCCCCTCTCACTCTAACGGGAGGAGAGAGTCTGAGAAGAGAGATGAGGAGCGGAGAGGGAGAGGTTGTAAAATATGTGATGGTTGGAATTTATCTCCATTCCAATTTCTGGAAGTGCCTCTTGGAATGATTCCGATATTTTGAGCCACTTTTTCAAACCCAGAGTTGTGGACAGACCAATGCTTACTCGCTTGGCTCCAAAAGGGGAAAGAAATCCGTGATTTCCGTGAATGGGGAAACTTTTGAAATGTGCGCGAGATCCATGAACGCATGCACGCCAGAGTCATTGAGGCATAGAGAAATGCTGAATTGAGTCGCGAGAACCATGGAATGCCACGACCACGACGGCGACTACTACTACTACTATTACTACTACTATATTTGAACATTGCATATTTTTCCCATTTGTTGGAGAAGAAGAAAGGAGATTTTTCCCAATATTTCAAACTCTATTCGCCGCTCTTGAATAGGGAACCAATATTTGACTGCATTGAAAGGAAGCTTACCTACTCCTCTACTGTGCACTCTACTGTACCTATGAGAGGCCAAAATCGATCTCATGACTTCTCCGTAGACACAATTCATTTTGGAAGTTGGAACAAGAACACAAATGCGGGAAAAAAGTCATTTTTCCTCCGTGGAAAAACAGGAATATTTAATCCTACTCCAATTGGCCAACTCCTTGCCATACTGGCCTAGCTTCCTTCTATCCTCATCAGACTCAGAGTAGAGCATTTAGCTTAGTTTGACAGAGAGCGTGAGTGAGTGTTGTGTGTCCTTATCACTCGCCACAATCAAGCAGTCCAAATTTTTCAATCAAGATAAGCGTAACTCAAATATGCTATCTCGTATATTTACCACATGAAATTGAAGTAAACTTACACTTAGCTTCTCTTAGCTTTCCACACCTGCCAAATACACGACTAAAGTAGGCTGTGGATGGATGTAGTCTTCATACATTTGGCCTCTTATTTAATGCCGGCCAACTTGAACACCTTGAAGCGTTTGTGCATTTGTTATTCGCTTTCGTATTCACGTTCATTACACTTGTACGTAAGCCGTTCCCGTAATCCCACTTGGCCATGAGAGGTTTCAACTNGGGAAAAAACAGGAATATTTAATCCTACTCCAATTGGCCAACTCCTTGCCATACTGGCCTAGCTTCCTTCTATCCTCATCAGACTCAGAGTAGAGCTTTCCACACCTGCCAAATACACGACTAAAGTAGGCTGTGGATGGATGTAGTCTTCATACATTTGGCCTCTTATTTAGTGCCGGCCAACTTGAACACCTTGAAGTGTTTGTGCATTTGTTCTTGGCTTTTGTATTCACGTTCATTACACTTGTACGTAAGCCGTTCCCGTAATCCCACTTGGCCATGAGAGGTTTCAACTCTTGAAATATGAAAGCAATTAAAAGCTCTCAACGCCCGTCAACCATCTGGTCGCTATTTGACATGAGGTCCTCGCCAGCCTTCAAGTACCTGAACCAACGGCGAGCACCTCCTCGCTCACTAACTGACTAACAAACTAACTAGAATTTCGTCGAATCCGGTGAAGCTTCATATCTGCACCTTTGCTAAGGAAGCACTCACGCCAGACAGCACAGATCTATCCGTGTCTGAAGAAGACATAAATGAATTTTATACCATTTGCAGGTTTGCTTTTTGACTTACTAAGCCTCTGTTAATTTTTACGAACCGTGACCTTTTCATGGTGGAGAAGTACTATTCCAGCTAAGTGAACAAGGATCTCGGTGCAATTCTTGGAAATACTGTATGTTTATCAGATCGGCTGACCCCTGAATGTGGTAAGCGCAACTATCTTATCATTCTATTGAGCACCCACGTGAAGCGGATTTCAATAAATGAATTGATTAATGAATTGATGTAAGCCCCGTTCCAGGGTGTTGACCATAACTGTCTCTCGAATCTCGTAAAGAGGTCCTGACAAGCAGGTGTGTGTTTGGCAGAGCATAATTGAAGGAAAAGAGCATCAGCCAGCATTGGAAAGACCCTGCACCCTTGGGGTGCTAGTGCTTATGAACTGATAAAAGAGACCCAGTGGCCCTGACACCCGCCAATAAATCGTTCATAGGCCACCATTGACTACAGCAGACTACTTTGAAACTAAAGACAAATCGAAAGGCATCGAGCTTTGCGATTGATTGGTTGGGATGAGGTGTGTAAAAGTGACTTTCCCTGTCCTTGTAATTCCGCCGATAAGAGTTGCAAAAAGGTCCAATCCACTCGTCTCCCTCCTGGTGTGCCAAAAGAGACATCTCGTTAGAGAGGAGTACACAAGTCCGCCCCTTTGGTCGTCTTTCTCTCCCTCATGCGGACGTCACCCCCCTTTTCGTCACGCAGAGGACAGACAGACAGACACCCATGCCTACTACGTGCATAGTAGTGTATTTACTGTATGTAAACGTAGACACCGAGGGTCCTCTTTTATGCATGTGTCATTTTGCGGTGGATGTAATCAAGCTGCGGGATTTGAAAGAAAGGGTGCCGCTGGACAATGCCAGATGAATTGATTAAGTGCGAAATGAGATTGTAATGTGCCAGGAATTTCAAACATGCCACACCATGTGGAAGTGTTTGTGCATTTTGGCCACTTGAACAAGCACTCGGAAATGCCAATTTGCACCCCTTCCCACCAAAGGGACGAACAGCAACAGCCACAATAACAACAACAAAAAGCCAAGAACCGATGGATGGGCAAGCATTGGGCAGTGGACAATTTCCGGCTTTCAGGCGGGCACGTGGTTTCGAGGGAATTGAATTCATCGAGAACGCGAAGGTTTTGTGCCCCAAGTCATTGACGGCCTCATGCTGATTTTTTATTTGGAATTACGTGGTGAAAAATAAATTCCTATTTTTTTGGTCCCCAGCACTCACCAGCACAAACACCACTACCACCACCACCACCATTGAGTTCCTAAGCACGCGTACCATGACGCACATCCAGTCTTCTCTATGATATGTATTTCTTCGTCGTCCCTCTCCCTCTTGTCATTGAATGGTGTGGGGACAGGTAGTACAAAAATCTCTTCAAAAGCAGCTTTTTACGGGATTTCACGCTTACTGAAGCTCACACTGGCACTATCGCTCGCTGCAAAGCCACACCAGTTTGCACCCGAGAAGCTTGATCCAAAGAGGAGTCCTGTTCACCCTAGAGCCCGCAATATTATACGATAACGAAGCACATGAATAACACCAAAAAACTTATACCAACAGATGTGCTTCTTGATTCTTTACTGTGAGATGGCAAATAAGTTAGAACTTGTTCTGTTGATACATGTGGGCAATTCCCTCACCATTATATTGGATTGAGAGCTTGGGATCTTGCATTTGATAGAAGCTAGAGCCACTACGTAGATATAAGCCACATAATAATTCGGTTGCTGTCCATGAGCCCGAGCCCCGGCTTTTTTGTCCCATTCTACTTCATTCTTCACCAGAGCCAAAGTTCCTTTTCATAGTTAAAGATTAGGGTGGTATCCACA
>NC_081448.1:14474625-14477759 GCF_007210705.1 Tigriopus californicus
TTGTAGGGAACGTTTGAGGATTATGGGTGTCACAGGACATTATGCCACAGACGACGATGGCTTGGTTAGGCGATTACGGATGACATTTAAAAAGAAATGAAAGAACGGGGACTTGACATTTGAAGGCGGAAACTCAACGGGATGTCATTCATTCCTCATTTATTGACTCCATATGAATATACGGGACTGCTATTTTGTCAGAGTCATCGAGAAAGATCCATGCCGGCCTAACATTTCGGATAAATGTGCAGCGAGTTTAAACGAACCAGGTTTCCCCTGTGTTATTTGTGGTAATCAAATCAATTTCCCTTGGAACTCGAACCATTCTCCGGCACAGCAGGAATTTTGGGATTTTTTTGGAATAGAAGCAAGGAAGACCCGTGGCAGCTGCCTTAAAGTCTTTGTGATGGTGAGCACGGTGCATTCAGTGTCGGTGCTCTCTCCACGGGGAAACTTATAGTACTTTATATTAAAGCGTACCATTCCATTCCGACCTTCCTGTTTCAAATTGCTTTAAACCTAGGACATGTGCTCCAAAATCTATTTTAAAGCAACGCAGAGTCTGGAAATATGTCTTTCATGTTGAGGAATGATTAATGCTAGAACAAATTCAGTGATCCAAAAAAGGATGAAAAAATAGAGTGTCCCAAATTTTACCTGTCTATAAAGAATTCACTCTTCTGAGAGTTGATTTCGACATCCGTTCCTTATTCTCATCAGAATTGCAGAGTGACCCAGTTCAGTTGATGTTCTCCCAGTACATAAAGTGCTTTGTTTTGAGGGGTGAACAAGAATCTCTTGCTCACCACTCCCGATCCCTTGATCTGGTTGTTGTTGCTACTGTGTGTGCTGTTGTTGTGGATCCTGTGGACATCTGGCTCGTGCTACAAAACACTTGCCTACTTACTTCTCGTACTTACTTATTGCTACGCTTTACTGACAGCTCGTGGATTCTCCACGATCTCTGGATTGGTGGGTTGGTTGCCTGGCTCGTCAGTGTTAAAAGATTAAAACAGGTCTTCCTGCTAATTCAAGTATTTATGCTCGTCAATCCCTATAAATCGAGGCTAATCATCTAATACCACGTTCCCTTCCTCAATCTCAACCCTTCAACTAGTCATACGTACGTACGTACTATATAAAGTGGGCGAATCCCAAAATTTAGCAAAAAAGCTCAAACTGTTTGAGGGGATCAATCCATCCTCTGGATCGTGTGTCGCCATTATCATAGTATTTTCCCTGAATTTGATCTCCTTTCGATTAAGTTTGAAAGAGATTATCGCCAAATCTGGCAGCCTCGTCCATGATTACTCATAAAAAACAGTCTCTCCACACTCACACGAGTAAAATGTACAACACCCATGCAAGCAGGCAACTTCACTCTACCACCCAATCACAAAGAAGAAAGAGACTTGGGGGACGATAAAAAAACCCGAGGCAATCACAATATGACGTTAGTCAAACAAAATTTTCCGAAATCCCTACGTCAACAAATTGGGTCGACTGAGTCACTTTTACTAGCCGTCTGGCCGGTTAGGTCGTATCTAGGAATCCATAAAATGGGAGAGAAATCCCTATCTTAATGGGCACTAAAAGTTCGGCTCCTAATGAGACTTGTTCTTTAATGTCATTAGACCATGGGCTTTGAAATATCCAAGCGCTTGGAAGGATCGCTTTTCTACTGTACTACATATATGTATACTGTACTGTAGTGGTGGTTCCTTCTAAGCTTTCTGTACAATACGAGGTACTTGCCAGCATGTGCCGCTTTCACGATAATACGTACACAATCCAATATTGTGGAAAGGGGCTCCTCAACATTGACAGCCCAACACACGCACTCACACACTTCCGATCAAAGGAGTCGAAGTGAATGGGTTCGAATTCGTTTTTTCATCCGAAAATTGGCGTTAAACATGTCAAAGTTCATAAGTGAGATCCAAGGGGTAAATTTAGAAAGGGGGAAAAGGGGGAAACTTACGTCGTTGTTAGGATTATCATGGGGTTGTGAAGGGTGAACCAGTTTTTTATTGCATGAAATAAACACACACCCTAATGGCGGACGAGCTCAATTCAAACTATCATTTGATCATTCTTGAAATTTTCAACTGAAATATTTTCCAAATAATGCCTAACAAACTCCTAATGGCCAAACTCTCTTGAGTTGGCGTAAGTATTCCAATGCCTGTCTCTCCCCTTTCAATATCTTTTCAGACACGCTTTCCAAATTGGACTCGACATAATTTCTGAATTATGATTTTTCAAAGCGTGGTGCTCTTTCCAGTTTTCAGGAAAAATGGTACCAGGGAAAGGGGAGAGATTGAACTTGAATTAATGCTGGTAGCACCATCCAGTCCAACGGGGTGTGTGTGAGTGAGTGCTTGTCGTAGTGTTCGGAATAATAGCCAGGACTACCAATTTGGGAAGGCAAGCGAGCGTATGTCTGTCGTTGTCGCCGTTCATGAAGGAAGGCAAGAGCCAGCCAGCGTGTAACAATAAAATCAATTGATTGAAAATCCGAAAGAGTTTCCAGCCAACGGTGCAACGACCATCCCAACCACGTCCCTAAGCCGTATATGCAGGGTTCTTTGAAATGGAAGGAAGCGAAATTCTGCGATGAAAATCCGAAAAATCGCTCCTCTGTCTCTCTCTTTCTTTCTACTGAACTGTACAGTACAGTACAGAGCACACAGTCCTGTCGAGTATCACAGAGATAGATATACATATTGGGGGCAGATGGTTCGGCTTTCCAGGAGGAGCAGCACAACCACCCTCAGGAATGAGGACGAGATTTAGCAGATTTATGGAAAAAAATTAGAATATTCAGACGACTGGCAGGGGATGGCCATTCAGAAAAGATTTTGAGAGTTCGCTTGTGGCAGAATTCTCAGCCCAAATCTATTCATGGACCACGCCGGAGCAGCGGAAAAATACAGCGAAGAAGAGGAAAAAAAGACCCCCACAATTTTCAGAACTGAGCTACTGAATGGGCAAAACCAAGGTGATGGTTCGTGGATGGATGATCCGCTTCAACGACGAAGACATGGTTCTGCGCTGGTCCGAGCTGGATTTTTTGAATTGGAGGATGTCAATTTGATTCGACACGCTTTCCAGGAAAATTTCGCTTTTCGCCT
>NC_081448.1:14477795-14488710 GCF_007210705.1 Tigriopus californicus
TTAGTTCGCACTTTTCACAAAAAGCTCTGTTTTCCAACGTCATCCCTCGATTCAACATTAACCTGTCCGTTAGTTGTCCTTCGTTCGTGCACGTCAGTTATTGTATCAGTAAATACCTGCAGTAACATTCCCATTAATGTCATAAATCGCATGGAGCCCACTTGAATCCTCCAATTACTTTAGACCGGATTGTTGTCGATGGGGGTTTTCGCCAACGATTAAATTCTGTCCACCGGATTATTGCGACGATTTACGAGTGTCGCCTTGACCAACTGAATGCAAAGCATACCTATTAACGAACCTCAAATAGCCAATTGCTTGAAGTTCGTCGGTATCGATTGGACTGATTATTATGGCATTGCCATCACCTCACTAGATGCCACGATTATGATTGGTTTCGGGCGCAAGCACCGACAGTTGGACTGCAAACCGCAGACAATTGGTTGAATGAAGAATAAACATGGACCCTAAGTGGATCAGCCAATGATCATGAAGTGAGCACACGAGCTTTTTTTAATTAATCAGAGCCAAGTCCGAGTGGTTCTTTAAGACTTGGATGTCCAATGATTATCTAGTAAACTTTGAGCTGACACATACGATGGGCCAGGGTGGCCATTGTTTTCGTCGTTTTTTTCTTCCACTGAATGAGGTACTCTTACATGCTTAGAAGTGGGATCACTTGAAATGTTTCTCAATTGCCATTTTTGTCTAAATACAATCCAAAGTTTCTGTTTTTTAGTCATAAAAAGCATTTCGATTTTATTCTTGAATGGAAATCGTTGGACATGACAGGTAATCCTTCTAGAGAACTGCCCTACTAAATGTGCATTAGATGATTCGGTCACTCTTTTCCGTTTCCGAGATTAGCTGAATTTCTTAAACTTCCTTTCAATTTTAAAGCGCTAAAATCAAGTCTTACTGAAATACTTACTTTTCTTACCCCTTTCTCGTAAACTTAAAATCGTTCCATGAACACCATGAAAACCTTGATTTTTACCCGTAGGGTTAATCCCGATAACACTGATTTCCCGATTCATGGTCGCAATCGCTTTTGTCAATCCCGTGGGCTAGATTGCCAAAGAGGTTTTTTTCAGCAGATGTGTACCGGTTCATTATAATGGCGGAAAAAAGCTCAGCTTTTCTCCATAAACGCGGAGTTTCCCCTCTAAAAATCAAGGTCCAATCTTCTGTCAAAGTGGACGGAAAATCCCGTCCCCAAAAGAGCCCTCACCAACGAAAATCGTAAGCAAACGAACCAGCTATCCAGCCAGCCAGCCAACCAAGTAACCAACCAATACTGACTGAGGGTTGGAATTATGCAAATCAGCCAATTTTGCTGTCTCCAAAGGGCGGGAACAAACCGGGCCAAAAAAAAAACGAATCCCGTCTCTCTCGATCCTGATCAATCCAAATTGTTCTGGAGGGACTTTTTTCTCCATATTCTTTACCCCCAATCTGCCTTTGTGAGCCCGTCGTCCAGTCAGTTCGTCTGCATACAATCTCCACATCCAGGACAATGTTTCAGTCCCATTGAACAAGAACGGTGGTGGTGACGAGTTTAAGGGCATTTCGATTGGATGAAACGTGTCAACGGCTAGACGGAAGGACAATGCAAATTTTCGTACTTATGGAGTAGGGGGGGGGCACTGATTTTTCCCCCCGCTTTTGGAGGATGATGAAAAGCTGGATGGAGATCTAACGAATCCAACGAGCGAACGAACATCCAAGCCGGGAATATTTCTTAATCAGGCGTGGAAAACGGCTCGACGTCGGATCTCAAAGGAGCCATGATTTCGATTTGTCTACAAAACAGAAGAGAGCAAGTTAATTCGACTTTCGATTCATTCTGACCTTTCCCGGAGTGGACGTACTATCATCTTGGCATTTAAATCTTAAATATCCATTTTCAATACTCGACACAGACCGTCAGAGCGGAGCGATCTCACCACGCTCTAATCCAACACCAGAGGGCAACACGAGCGTGTTGTTCCACCTTTGATTGGCAGTCTAATCACGTGTTTGTGAAGACCATAAAACCTTTAGCAAGTTAAATGCCCTTATTATTTCAATCTAGTAGTAAGCTCACATTCAACCATTCAACTGGCTTCAGTCAGGGCTGCCATGCGGGTTTCCAATGCTCATGGTCAAAGCCCATGCAGGCAAATAAAAGGCTCCCTGGCCGTTTCATGATCCTGACCTGGCTGGGCTGTCAAGAAAATGGTTGCATGTTGTAAATCAACAAAATTTACTTATGGCCCCCTAAACGGCCTCAAATGAAGCCAACAACCGCACATGGCACATATTTAATGACATTTTGTGTTTATGCCCGGTGTGTCGAACCTAATATCCCCAGGAATTGGGGCTAAACGAGCGAAAATGTTATCAAGGACAAGGAGAATTTCAATCTGCCGTCGTTGTTCGTTTTTGATTCATTCTTCCTCTGTTCTTCTTAGTCTGTTGGCCTGATGTTCGAGAATTGGACGAGCTGTTGGTGACGTTAGCTCATACCAGATGTACATGAATATGGACTCGTGCTAATTGCCTTTTCAATGCAGAGACCTTTTATCGATGCGAGAAATCTTATGAACGCGGAGACAAAGGCGATCTTCCAGTTTCAACTAAAACAAGGGAGCTTTCGTGCACCTTTCAGGCGAACAGGAGACGTTGATTCCGCTCTTGTTGCTGCTACTGCCGTTGTTGTTGTTTTTGTTGTTGTTGTTACTGATGTTTTTGGTGAAAGAGCTAAAAGGTAATAGTGCTCGTAGTGGCAGTCATCGTCGTCATCGTCGTGGAAGCACAATAGTTCTCGGTAGATATGGAGATATCGCGGAGAACTTATTATCGGGACCTTAAGCAGGTGTTTTCGTTCGAAGGCTTCAAATATAGATAAAAGAATTGTTTGAGAAGCCAAAACACCCGAGTCAGTTGCTCGAACAGGGCTCGACCCGCATAAAATGTTGACCTCAAAAAACTAGTAAAATTTTACAAGAGGCAAAACCACAAACGAAACAGGAGCATGTGTACAAAGACCCACATACTGACGCGGGTAATGAAGGAAGGAACACACATACATACAGTATGCCAAACACTACACACTTGTCGTTCACCTATAGATCTAAAAGGCGCTTCATAACATTGACTTGTATACGTTGGTGCTTTTTCATAAGCTCTAAGCATATTAAGCGTATTCTGGCATCGAGAGCCACACTAATCTTGTCAACAATGAAGCGATCTAGTTCCAACGAGAGACAGTGAGCGTGTGTGCGTAAGTGTGTTTCGTTAATTGGCTCATTTAAGAAGATAATTGAGCGGTCAAAATGAATCGGACACTTTCTCCGAGGATGAAGATGGCAAGGAGGATCCTCGCGTTTCATTGGGTAACGCTCAAGGTGAATAGGCAGCACTCGATGTTCCTTTCATTCATCCATTTCTCTCAC
Source organism: Tigriopus californicus (assembly GCF_007210705.1). Taxonomy (NCBI): domain Eukaryota; kingdom Metazoa; phylum Arthropoda; class Copepoda; order Harpacticoida; family Harpacticidae; genus Tigriopus; species Tigriopus californicus. The sequence continues at coordinate 14,481,233 of NC_081448.1, forward strand.
GTCTTCAAACCGAACAGTCACTTTGATGAACCCAGTGACAGCTAATCAATTCTGCCTTATTTACACTCTCAACTCTCTCTTTTCTGCCTATAATAACCCGAAAACGAAGAAGAAGGAGAAGTCCCTCGTCAAATAAGAGCCGCAAGTGCTCTGGATTGGGTACTACAGTACCCAAGAGAAACCTAAGCGAACCTAAGAAACCTTCATCCCTATTTGTACTTAAAATTTGTTTTTATTTATTGTCGAATTATTTACCACTGTTGGGAATGCACTCCCAAGGGGTATGAAATAAGCATTTAGAAACTAGTGCAATAGTTACTTGGATCTATATGAATGTAAATCAGATCCACCAACGAGTTAGAGTGGACAGATCTGGCTAGCTCTTGTAAATAGGGTTGATCTGGAACAATAATTTAAGAATTGTCTAAATGCAGCAACTCGAAAATTAGAGAGCAGACAATTAAACATTGAACATCGCCTGAGAATGAAAAGACGAGGACATCAATGACCGAACTGACCGGGATTCTCGATGGCGTGAGAAACCGCTTCAAGTTTCCCCCAAATGTGAGGATAATTGAATTTCTAGACGAGTGCCTGTCTTACTTGTAACTTAAAGCTCACTTATATAGCAATCATGATTAGATTTACGAAAAATCAGTTGCTTGGATAAACGTGTTATAGAAATAGGCTTCATTTTTGCTCCAAAGTGAGTTGCGAAAATGACAATTAACAATTTGATTTTTCTCGTCCATTGTTAAAAAGTTTGTTTTTTGAACACCCTGCGACTGTGGTCTCCACATGGAGCACTAATTTGCGGTGCAATGGAACTTGTTTCGATTCGACGAGGAATCTTGGCGTTGACGTGTGAAGCCTTTCCGCCCTCTTGAATGACAGCCTTGATGGCCTTTGGGAAGAAAGGGTCAGGTGAGTGAACGCAAGGCTTACGGAAGAGGGTTGCCTTGCTCGTAAAATCCTATTTCAGATTTCCCATTCCTTCCCCAACCTCATGGAACATTGACTGCCCGGCCCCATCAAATGGCTCTGATCCACCCTCCAAGACCTAGGTACGCTTTGCGGTAGGCGTGGTATCACCTACATAGAACCTCAGAGACAAGATCAGCTCAAGCCTTATGGAACATTGCATGCAGCCTTTCAGAGCAAACGAGTTCGATTGGTGCCCAGATTCAGAAGGGGGTTTGATTGATTATCAACGAACCTTTTTGGCAGCTTGTCCCATCTCAAAGTGGATCAAGAAATAACGAGAACAACAACAGAAGCAGCTTTCCCCGTTTTTGGCTCGCGCTGTTTACTGCGATTGTCATATGAACGGTTAATATCAATTATTTATTTACCCTTCGAATATGATCCATAGATTTGCCATATGTTTCAAGGCAAGACTGACCGAAGAAGCCGTCGAGAGATCGAGAAATCCAGAGCGGAAATGGAACTTGTCTTCGAGATAATACTCTCCAGTTCAAAACGTTGTGCAGATTGTGGATGTGGCATTGGCATTACCATGGGATGCTCAAAAAGTCTGACTGTGATTTGGAGCTTAACCATATTTTTGATATAATCCTTCCTTCCTCTTGTGTCTCCTTCAAACATTGCCAAACCATTGACCCAATGGATGGGTCAACTGCCTAATTCAACCCATTATTCTGTACTGTAATCTTTTGAGATCCCCTGGAAAAAAAATCGAATCTTATGACGATATCATGTAACTTTTTATACACGTGGAGTACGTATCATGTTCTTCAAAGCGAGAACATTTTGAAAATGAACAAAATAGAGCTTAGTCTTGTGGTAATCTTCGAAATTTTCAGGAAACTAGCCTGACTTAAAAGCTTTTGGGCGATGTTTTCTTTCATGGAAGTGCTAATACATGATATCGCGTTTTCTCTCCAGCTTGCTCAATTGGAGATCCATCAATGAGTGAGTGTCCATTGGAAATGTTCTCATTCTCTCTGATCTCCATCATGACACTGTTGGAACCCTATTGAACTAGTGCTCATTATGAGCCCAAACCAAACCAACAATGTTTTGCACATTCTTTTTAAGACTTGATTCTAAAATTGCGTCTGTTGTTACGATTCCAATTGCAAATGAGTTAAGAGGTAACGAGTGAGGGCATTTGTTCTTCATGGAATGCAGTGTTCATTGAAATTCACATTTGGTTTCAGGCTCGTCAAAATACTCATCCACATGTTCGTCTTCCTGTATTATTGAAATGTGTGTACATTACGTCCACATGAAATTGACAACGTCAGGCTTTTGAACCAGCGATTTCCGGATTAGCTTTAGGCATAACATGGCATAACTTGACATGAGTTAAGCTCCCCTCAACCGCAAAATTACGTGACGTGGATCAGTTCATGAAGAGCTGTTTGGGGTGGAACCCATCATTGAGGTCATCAGAAGGAGGTGGAACACATCCTCCAGCCAACATGAATCCTAAGCCAATGGAGTTGTGCAGCTTGAATCGAGGCCGTAATCCGCACAACGCTCCTTATCGCTGAGTTGGAACTTGGAAAGCTTTGCTCGTTGGTCCATCTATCCTTCCATCCTTCCATCCATTCATTCTGATGTGAGAGGCACGAAAGACCGACAGGAACGTCGAATTCGTCAAAGCCCACTTCAAATAACCGAAAAATATGGGAAGAGTCAACAACTTTCAAAGATAAGGAAGGAAACACAGAGGAACAAGAGGGGATCGAAAGAAAGGGTGACGGATCCTCGAGTGAGTCCCACTTCGCTTTCTGTTCTCTGTGACTGTGGCACAGTCTAGCGCAGAGGCTGTATAATGTACGTACGTATATACATACTGCGAAGAGTGCGGCCTCCAACCAAGTCGATTTGCTGACGAACTCGATGGGCTTTCGAGAGCCAAAAGGCTTTTACGTTTTACCACTTTATGAAGTAAAACCTTCCCAATCACCGATGGAGGGACTAAAAGTGAGATTCTAGATTCCCCACCAAAGAATTGTAGAAAAACATGCTCATTGCTCAAGTGTCAAACTCGGGATGAATACAAAGCTGCGTGAATAGCTGGCGAGTAAAGAGAAGGGGACACTCTGTCCGAAGAAGCGGCAGCATCCACATATTATCTGATCTGTTAAAAGTCTCAACTGATATTGGAGCCGCATGTCTTCGATGACATGACATAGTTATTTATGATTCATTTCCAGACTAAGGCTCAGGCATCCATCCTGCGGTTAAGTGGTCCTTCTTCGGTCACCGGGACTAACTTTGAGAGCTAGGGGGCTGGGAATGAAAGAGGAAATATCCAACCGAAAGGAAATGTCAAAAAGGATATTTTGAGGGCAAACAATGGCAAGTTTTGCCAATTGAGTTGACATTGACAGCCAGCGATAAGTAAGAGCCTTTATTTAGCCTTCCTCTCGCCTCACCATGTCCCTCAATTGAAGATAAAACCCATAAACATGACGACAGTCTTCAAAGGGAACACGGAGCATTCATATAATACGTACTGAACCTTAGCCGACACTTTTGGTGGCATGATCCTAGCCACAATTCCAACTTTCACCACTGATAACACTTTCGTTCAATGCTTCCCAAACACATCCAAGAAACAACTTAGGGACAGGGTCTCAACAATGAATATGCATATTCTAAACGAGTCTTTGACCCAATGTGGAACATGAACGGCCAATGAGAAACGCATCAAGGGAGGAAAGAGAGTGAGGAATACGAGGAGCCGGAGAGACAGTCCTGAGAGAGAGCGAGTGCTTCTAGGTTTTCCCCTTTTGAAGGATGGGTTCAGATCAAATTATTGTTCCACGTCAAGATTATTAATGAGAAACATGGAGAATGCATCTCGTGCAATCCATTCCAAGCGATGCCACTGTGCTACGTACCTCTATAGTCATAATAACAATATCCGGTCAACGAGGAACAACCATCTTGGTTCTTGGTTTGCCTGGCTTTCCCAACCAAGTTTACTCGTCGAGCTTACAAACAAAATAGAGCCTCCATTCCGACCTCACCTTAACTCAGAAATCATGGATTGTTTTTCTTTTCCTCTTCTTCTAGGAATGGCCCGCCCAACAGTCAAACATGCGTAGTAGTAGCATTACTACTACTACCACTCCATTTTGTAATAGCATTGATCATCATGTGATTCAATTACCATTTTGATCCAAGAACTCACACACACTTGTTCACACACACACACACCATGGTTACGTACGTTGCAATGGTGTATTAAAGTCACACGCAAGGGGCTTGCTTGTGAGTGCTGTACATTATGTAGGAGTTGGTAGTGCACTACAGAAAACCTGATGACGATGGTGGTAGTGGTTGGATTTCGGCGTGGTTTTACTTTTCTTGCCCGAGCCCTCCATCCAACATTGTGAGTGTCATGAATATGAAAATTAATTATCTGATGGAAAAAAAACTGAAGGCAGCCGTGTAGTGAGCTCTCCCTGGTCCTACGTCGTCGGTACACTGGTAGTGGGTATCATGGTAATAATGGTGGAACAAGGGAACAAACACTCGCGTTCCTCTTGGAAGGCGAAAGCACTCGAAACCCGCCCTTGTCTTCTTGTAACCTCGTTCTGGGAGGCCCAATGGGATTTTGACTCTACACGAGGCGACAGAATAGCTGATTTCAAAGGTCACACTTGGGTTTGAATCAGGGTCCACTTGACTTGTTATTGACTGTCAGCTCAGTGGCACGTGGAGCCAATTAACGATTTGAACGAAGGCTGGCTTTAAAAGGTGCAGAATCCTGGTTTGTGCACCTAATTCTACCTACGAATGGTTACTACTACTATCTTCTCACTCACTATTCTCTGTCTCTTCGGCTCTCTTTCATTCGCCTTCAAGAGAGACAATCATTCAAGCCATCCATCTCTGTCAAATTACCCTCTTTGTTCAAAAGGACCATCACCCATACGAACGCACTCACCAATTGCCGACATTCTGGTATCCTATCATGATCAAATGGTGGGATCGAGCTTGATGTGGCACGAATCTTTGGAGCCCATCCAGAATGTGGCATGGGGTCCAATTGGCCCTTTCATTCCAATAATTTCTGCCGTGAATGGGAAATGGCTTAAAGTGCTTCGCTAACCTAACCTCGGGTAAGCTCTCTCTCTCTCGCTCTCTCTCTCTCTCTCTCTCTCTCTCTCTGTCTCGTTCCTTCTTTCTCTCTTGGTTCTTCTTCCAGTCCTCTTGTCCGTGACCAAACTCGAGCTTCAGTGATCTTCGGTGATCTTCAGTGGTCCAAGGATTTCCAACTCTGCCTCTGATTTTGTTGGCGGTCGGAGGAGGAGAAGGAGGACAATGGCGGTTCATTTTCAACATTTTCACCACTCCATCATCGGCACTCACCCTCCGGTCCAGTGCAATGAGACCAATTTGTCATGCCATTATTGCTGTGAAACTCATTGAAAATGTCAATGAATGAAATGAACAATCTCGTCCTCCCCTCGTCCTTTCGCCCGCTTTTCAAAACTGGAACATTGGGAAAGCTCGAAGTGACACAACAACCATTTGATGACGGTGAAGTTTAAACTGATTCAATGTGGTTTCAGATTTAGATTGAGTGCGTCAACCATGAAAAAAAGGGAGAATCATATTCATACATCTCAATTGGAATTCCGGGAACCAGCGGCTGATTTAAATTGGGTTAATGCCGCTGGTTCCTCAAAATAGATAACTAGATCATTCGCCTTTTCAATGGAAAGGTATTTTTGGGAGCTCGTTCACTCCTCAATAATTATTAAATGGAACTGAATGCAGCCGTAGCATACGCTATACCGTATCGTTCTCTTGGTCAAGGATCCTTGAGCGAACACGAGAGTTCCAGGCGATTCCAAACCAGTAAGTGGACACTGGACATGAGAACCCGAGGTCAGGCATCAAACGAGAGTACAATGCTAATTACGAAAAATCCCAGCCAAACTCATTGGTTCTTTGCCTCCTAGTTAATGGCTAGCAAACATAAAGTCATTCATAAAAGCTGCCGTGGAATTATATCAATATGTGTACACCAATAAAAGGCAAACCCACGGGTCTGGGCCTTCAGTCACAGAGTACAAATAAAGATAGTTGCAAGTAATGATCCGACTATAAACTTGTAAACCAAGTCAATTGAATGGCAGAACACCTATGCCTACGTACGCTATAGATTGCTTGAAAGTTGTGAAATACTGATTGGACGATTCCCACTTGCATACGTAGGAGTGGTTTTCGTGTTCTTTATAAGTTTGAAATAGTTACTGTGATGCCAAACTATGACGGACAAGTGTTTTCAACGATTCAGAAGGAAGCACAAGTAATGCTATTGGTAGGCCATTCGTATTATTTAGAAAGTCGAACCCTATTAGACGATGATTATGGCAAACCATTAAGAGAAAGTTGAAGTTATTGGTCTTTGGAGAAAGGCTACCCTAGCAAACTCATTGTGACTACAAACACGATGAAAAATCATAATTACGTACCAACTTTGAAGCCTTTCTCTACCTTTGCCACAGAAGACAGACGAAGACTAGGGGGTCTCTTAAATAGAGTTACATTCATTTTGTGTCAAACTGTCATTATTGACAATTTTGCCATTAAATCATCGAAGGACCCTGACAATCAAACCCAACCCGAAACAGATCAATATTCCCTCGACTGAAAGTCGGCACCACAAACAAAACGGATAGTCCCGAACAGTACACTTGAATTCTATGCTGACTTACTCTAACAATGATAGGATTGGACAGCAAACGCTTTCTACTCAGAATTTCTAGTTGTGTAGTCTGTGATGTCTTGACGAAACGAAATTTTCCATTGAACTTGAAAGGAACAATACCGTGATGGTTAGAAAGGAAACCTACTTGGTTGGAATACGAGCAAAGGTTTATTAATATGTATGACATGAATTGGTAGATAACATTAGCAGTTGTTGCAATCAATCAGGATTGTTGTCTTTTGTAGTTCATCTCGTATATGATCATCGGACAAGAGAAAGGAAAAACAAGAGAGAAGAGACCATTATGTTTTCATTTTCAGAGAGCGAGAGAGAGAGAATTGGTTTGGCGAGCGAACAACAGTCCGATCAACACATAAACCAATCAAGCAACAAACCTGTCTGATGACTGGTTTGAACCTATTCATGAAGTAGTTCTTAATAATGAGGGGAACCAAAGTGGGCAAGGCCAACCACCTTTGGGGACTTTGCAAGGTAACCCGACAACAGGAGAGGAGGGGGCAAATGGCACTTTGTCTTGGGTATTGGAAATTGGAATGATGGTTGGTGGTAGGGTGACTAGAAACGGCTGAGAATCTTGGGTTCGAAAAAAGGCTCTTTTCTTTCTTTCTTTCTTTGGCAAGGAACAACTTAAAGCTACAACAGTTTGGTAGACAACGAAACATATCCAAGGCAATTCTTTGAAGGGGAATAAGCGAACTGAGGGATCCAGTTGTGTGGACGTTACATCTTGCTCTTCTTCTTTGGTTGCACGAAAAGA
>NC_081448.1:14490176-14525946 GCF_007210705.1 Tigriopus californicus
CGAATTGTGTCCAAATGACTGGCGGAATCTTTTGAATTTCGAAATCGTCTCAGGTTTCGCTAGGGGTTCGTTCATTCGATCGCCTTATGTAGCTAGTAGCACGCCTCTCTGCCAAACAGGAGGCGTGTGTGTGAGTGTCTCTGTAAGTTAATCACTCGGGTTTTAGAAAGCGCGCTTAATCAACTTTCCGGCTTCAGTTGGTGTTCTTGTGGAGCAATCAATGGTCGATTATCAGCCAAAAACAAGGTGTCATAAAAGCCCCCTCCAAAGTCCTCCGTTACTCAGTGTATCTCTCTATTTCTCTCCTCTAGACTATTTGAATGGACTCCAAAATGATACGTGACGAACGGCGTTGGGGAGATTTTTGCACCTGGCCTCTGTCCGCGACCAAAATCTCGTGCAGCCTCCCCTCGGATCCGAAAGCTCTGGCCGAGCTTCCATTCTGATCAATGGCTTCACGAGGATTCAGTTGGTCCCGTGGCATCAGGGAGATCAGCTTCCCCTGTTTTCCTCTTTCTCCTCCTTCACCTTCAACAACTCCACCACCACCACCACCCTCTCCCCGAGATCAGAACACAAAAGCGCGTAGGTACACACTTTAAAAATGGAATTCTCCAATTTTTTTGTTGTGTGTGAGTGTGAGTGAGTGAACTTGTGCAACTGGGATGGTGGATTGGATTGAGGTGGGTGGGGACGGGAGAGGCTAGGCGAAGGAGAGCTTGAACAATGTTTATGCTTGACAAAAAAACACGCCCTTAATTTGTCAAAAAAATTGATGGCCACGAGGGTGACGGATCTAACGGACACCCCAGGTTTCCTCGATCCTGAAGAATATTCGTTCGCCCGGAGTTGAATTTCCAGGCTCAAATTTGTGACAGATCTTTTTACATATTTCTATTCAAAGCCTTCTGTCTGTCTTGGTGGACAATGTGAAGGGAAAAAAAAGAACGCTTGGCACACAAAAAGGTCTATTTAGCAAGCATGTCTCTTTCCACCTCATATCCCAGAGTTCATGCTCGACCATTTGAATATAAATTGATGCAAGTAGAACGAGAATTCCGACTATTCTCAGGGCCATTAGTGACATTGTCGTGGCTAGCAGTCCATATCAAATTTGTATGGCCGTGCAGAAAAGTTTCCAATGCTAATATATTTGTTGGAAGCCCGCTAGTTGTTTCTTATGGCAACTTTCGAATCTTGTTTGGCATATCTTCCAATACTGGGATTAATATTGCTTTCCAAGTTGAATAAGATAGAGTAAAGTGAAATGGATCGTTGTATGATGAATGTGAAGGTACTAAAACCCAACGGAGAAAGCTCCCGTCTTACCATTGGCTGAAAAGGATGCTTTTGAATTTTGAGAAAGCCATCAATTCCAGTGAAGTTTCAAAATCCCCCTCCCGCCATTCCCTCTCTTCCTTCTTTCTTTCCTTCGTTCTTTCTCTCTCCTCCGTCTGGTCTGTTCCATGGAACCCCCTGATTTGAAATGAGGGAGGTCCCTAGGTTCCGGTTCCAAAAGGAGTCAACGCGGAAATCGAAACCTTTTCGAAAAAAACAACAACACATGGCCCATGAATTGGGTTCCTCGTACCATCTGAACCTTTTTTTTTCATTCCGCTCGTTCATCGTGTTGACTTGTTTGTGACAGAAGTTCCATGAATCGAACCTCAATCTCAGCAGAATTTCCCTTTCAAACGCCAGAGAATCCGAGTATTAGGAACTCAATTCAGCTCGGAATTCGTGGTACTAAAGACGATTTTCAACGTTGACACGACTTGTCGGGAGTGGAAAGAAAATTATTTTGACCCGCATTAGACAAACATTTGAGTGGATGTATGTAGCCGGTAGCCATAGAAATGGGCTGAAAGTTCATTCTGAAGAGTCGATTTCCTCAGAAATGGCACCCACGTATTCTTTGAGCAGCAGGCAATTGCCATTGCCGAGAACTCCATTATGAGACATTTGAGGGTTTTTTTCCCGCTAGAAATTCAACTTCAGAGAAATGCCCTCTTTCCCGCCGGAGAAGCGCACCTGTGGACTTGCCAATACAATCCGGTTAGGATCTTGAAAGAACACCCAACAGATTTGTTCACACTTGTTTTCATTTCATGTCGTCAGCAAATCAGACTTGAAGATGAATCACACTCAAATTGCCTTGGGTTCAAAATGACGACTACCTACTAGTAGTCATCATACATCTTGTGCCATTGCAAACAAGGTGTCGCTCAATCTCCCGCCTCGCTCCTCAGCACTTGCTTGGTCGTTCGCTGCTGTCCTCTCTCCTCACCCCTGACTACGTATGTTCCGTACGTGTGTACGTACTACTATGTGTAATGCTATTTAACTAGGAGAATGGCATGAAATGTGGTGCAGTCTAGGGGATACGAGAAATATGTATTTGTCGCTTTCCTGGCTCCCTTCTCTTCCAAGATGGATTGGCATGGAGGCTCAATTTCTTCAGACAATCAGTTTCATAAGCAAAACGGGAAAAAATACAGTTATCCCTAGGCCCTCTATCTCTCTCTTTATCGCACAATCATTGCCTTCCCTTCTCCGTATGGAACGTGGAACAAGGCATGTATGAATAGGAAAGAGAACGAAAGTCAACAAAGAATATTCATTTCACAACAAGGCATTTATTAATGTCTTGGCTTAGCATGAAATGCCCTCCTCGCGTCTTAGCACGACATCCATCCCTCTGGGAGACAAATTGGATTTCACTGCCATATATCTCATGCCACAACATTCAATGATATGTTCTCATTTTAGCCTCACTCCCATGAGTGGAGCCTTGGATATTCAAACTTTCCCGCCCAATAACGACCGCATCTAATCAACGATAACAACAACATCAATAGTAGCAGCAGGCATCACAAAGGGGGGAAAAAAAACTTGGGTCCGTTTCCAAAGACAGAGGAAGATAGGAGAGTGTCGTTGTGGCGTTAGTGTGGCTGCGTGTTCGGGTTTTAATCAGTGGGTTGGGTAGGCTTGTTTGTTCTATTTCCAATTCCAGAAACTATCATTAGGGAGAAATTCCAATCCCCTTTCTTTTCCCGAGGATCCATTACTGCGTACTTCTCGTACTACTGTACACACGTATTACGTACGTCCACGTACCCGTTACCGTTCTCGTTCTCGTTCTTGTTCTTTGTCGCTCGTTGGCTGTCTCAGTGTGGGTGCCATGTGTGATTGTGTTTGTTTGCTGGAATAATCAAAGGATTTTTCCCTCCTCTCTTTCTTTCCTCTTTCTTTGGGCTCTTCACTTGTTCCTCCAGCTATTTCCCTATTTATCTTATTCCTCCTTCTCATTCGTTCTCTTTTGAATCAGCTCCGATCAATCTTCATTGAACGGGATATATGCAAACTAAAATTAATGCTCCTTCCATGAACCCTCCCGTGGCAGAAAGACACACTCACACACACACACACACACACCATCACACACCCACACTTTCCGACTCCGAGAGAGAGTGAGAGACAGAACTGGTTCACCTACTGGGATCGACCCCCTGTGATTATGTGCGCCCAAGAAGAGGACGAAGAAGAAGAGGAAGAAGAAGAAGACGACGACAACGACAACGACAACGACAACGAATAAAACAAAACTGGGAAAACGATCCCAAGACGAATGTGATTTCGTGCCGATCCCGGTGTGAGTATGTAAATCTGTTCGTTTCCGAGGGACCTCGTCTCCTTTCCAGGGATCGTTCCGAGGCTTCTTGCTCCATGCCTTGGTGCTCCTCCTACTCCTACTACAACCTGCTACATAGCTCGTCCTTCCACCGCGTTCCATCGAGGTGCGGACAGCCTCAAGCCAAAGCCCTCATTTCAATTTGTCGATGATGTTCCCAGTCTCAAATCTCTTATCTCTTTCTCTCCTGCGTGTCCTGCGTTCTTGGTGCTGGTCGTCGGCTTTCCCTCCCTGAGTTTCCAACTGAACGGAGGTCGTGCCAAGGAGTGAACTCTCGCCAATGATCATGATCTACTTCTTAAGCCATTTTAAGATCCCCTGTTCTTGACTCTTGCTCTCCAGAGGAACCGGGAATGGTTTTTTGAGCCTCACTTCAATTTTCGTGCCCACCCGAAGTGTTCGAGGCCATTTCAGAGGCTATTAAAGTAACTGAGTCCTCAAGACAAAGTCCTCGGGTATAACGGTCAGCAGAGAGACAGAGAGAGAGAGAGAGAGGAAGAAAGAGAGAAGGAGAAGGATAAGGCAAGGGGGTAAGCGAGAGATCATTATTTGATGTGGGGACAATCCAAGTGGCATGCTTGCTGCTCGACGAAACGAGCACCAGAGGAAACTCAATCTCGAGTGTGCACACAACCTTCAAATCTGGACAGTTTTCAACAAAGAGACGGACCGAAACCCTCCCTCCCCCTTCCTTCGGTGCGACTTGAAAATTGCAACTATCTAACCTGGGAAGAAAGAGAAACTTTTCCGGTTTTGAAGGGTCCTTTTTGGCAGCTACGGATCGTCTTTCTTCACCCGGTTTCGACCTCAAGTGGTGCTTAACTTTTTGAAGTCCGTGAAAATCTGATTTTTGACCTCTGCCAGGCCACTCGTGCCAAGAATGGATCATTTCTGGACCATTGAGGAAAAAAATGCCAATAAGACTTCGGTTCACATTTCGACTCTACAGAATTCTAGAACAAGAAAGCAAGCAAGAAGAGCCAGAGCGAGAGAGAGCGAGGAAGAGCTCTTGAATGTAAAATGGTAAAATACCGGTCGAAAAGCTTGTTTTTCTTGGCCCAGCGAGCCGCAGAAAAGTGTGCGTCACTTTGTATTTTTTTGCAAAATGAACCCAAACCACGAGAAGTCGGATATAAAAACCTGCCATTTACAATATTGTAAAACTTTCTAGTCCCCTCTGTGTGTGTGTGTGTGTGTGTGTGCTTCCCTCTTCCTCTGAGTTTCTTCATAGTTTAGTGAACTGACAAAAGGCAAAATGCTATCAGCAATTCGGCTCCACTCAAAGCGAGGGAAAGAGAGAAAGAGAGCGAGAGGGCTCCACTTGATGTATAATGGTCTTTTCGCGTGTGTTCATCAAAAGTCCCGTAGGGTGGGGGAATTTTATGCCTTACCATTACACTGATATTTCTCTCCCAAACTAAAAAAAGAAGCCAACTTTGTCCATGAAACAGGGGAACACGGGACCGGAAAGATATGCATGTCTCTCTCTTTTTCCTGATCAGGATCGGGATCGGTCTCGTTTGAATTTTGTTGTTTGACGAGTGACATTACATACACACACACAAAAAAAAAAAGTTTTGAATAACGATCCAACATTGCCACCCCCGAGATTCGAAGCTAGAATCGGCCGTTTTTTTGTCCGTCGAGAACAAAGGCCATTCTCCCACATTTTCTTCCTTCCCATTTGTCTCTCTCCTCCATCCAGCTCTTGTTCTACTACAGTACAGTACAGCGGGCAATATCAGCTGACGCCGGCGGAATTGGAAGTTCAATTTTCTTCAAAGAAAAAGGAGAACTTTTAAGGATTTTGTTTGTGTCAGCTTTTGACCATTGGGGAATTGAAAATATCTCGGGGAAGAGGGAAAAGGAACCGCCGCAGTGGAAGAGAAAGCCGCCAAGTGGTCCAAACCCAAGATTGCAAAGGCTCTTGGTTCCCTCCCTGTGGGCATGTAAGTACGGATACGTACGTATACGCAGTGTGTGTGAGTGTGTGTGTGTGTACGTACGTATGTACGGACGTAGTAGATAGAGAGAGATAGAACTATGAACTCACTTCTCTCCCTTCTTTCTTCTTCCGTCTTTCTTTATGTCTTTCTGGGTTTGCCTCAGGGCACAGAAAGAGAGATAGAGAGAAAAAGACTTCAGAGGAGGACTTAAGTTTGAAAGCCCGTTCAATATAAACAAAGTCTTTTCGTTTAAGGGTCAATTTATTTTCCTCACGAGAGAAAAACACAAACAGGTTTGATTGAATTTATGCCCTTGAGATGGATGGACAGCAAGATGTGAAATGTTTTCGACAGCTGCCAGTTACATTTCCCCTTCCAGAACAAGGAACCAAGAGAAGAAGAAGAGGAAGAAGAAGAAGAAAAACTGGTGAAAGAAAATGGAAAGGAAGACACAAAAATACAATTTCATAACAATATCACCTTCACTTCTCGGATGATGAGACGGACGGACAATTGAGGACGATCAATTGCAGATTGACGGCCAGCTCTAAAAGTTTGACCTTTTTTTGCAATCCGTGCCATAGAAAAGTGAAATCATATATATCATACCTTTCTCCTCGAACATGTCACATGTCCATAAATATTTGAGTATGTCAAACTAACTTTTTTCAAGGAGCTCAAAGCCATTCATTATTAAAAGGGCATACACATAACGTATTGCTGTTGTTGTCCTAAAAACCGAGTACACACTCTCCTTGGCGAGCTCACTTGGTTCGTTCGCTTATTCCTACCCTGTGTTCGCCTTGTCGCATTGAAATATTTTTAAAATTGCTATTACGAGAGCCCACGCAAACAAGAAAGCCCTTCTGTCCACACTCATTAGACTGCATTTTGTATACACAAAAACCCATTTCATAATTAGAAGCGGCGGCGGCGGCGACGGTGGTGGTGGTGACGACGAAGGCCGTAAGCACTTTGAATGAAAAGAGGGGTTCATGTTACTTTTATCGACGGTAGGTATTCATCGTGGAAAATGCCGCAGTCAACAAAATTGAGAATTCAAATTAGCCTTTCCAACAAAAAGGCTCCTATATGGAATGGACACAACGGTTTGGTCTGTGTTTTTTTTTTCTGCCCCCGTCACTGTGCGTTTCCAATTCAGTGAAACCACAAATGAACACCAACCACCCAACCAACCCGTCCTTCGCTTTGCTAACGGCGGCAGTAGCACATAGCAAATTCGTGGGAAGTCTCCCTCCTGAAGTGAGTTCGTTTCCCCAGAATTATTGTCGCCTGGAACGTGCTTCGCAGAGGTGCCCTTCCAATGTGGATTAAGTACAGAGCCCGAATTTGGCACTTGTCACTGCAGGGACTAATTGTACCACCCATCCATCCGTTGCGTTAATATTCAAAATGGGTTTATTTACGGTTTAAGACCATTACCCACGCAAGGAAAATGGCAAATTGTGTTTGGAAACACAGGAGACTTGGCATGTGTGAGTGAGTGTGTCATGATGTGTATGGGGATTGCTTGCGACACTTGAATTGCTCAGGCTTGGTCAGATAGAACACGAATAGCTGCGGGGTAGAGAAGCCTTTTAAATAGCTTTAACACCTGCTAATCTTCAAAAAACCTCGTCCTTCGAATCCTCTTGAGTGACAGAAAACACCGGCTCCAATTTCATTGTCTAAGAATTCAAGCGAACATTACTTTGCCAACGTACATAGAACATTGTACTGTACTCTGTGTACCACGTTGGTGCAAAATAACAGCAGAGGACACATTCCAGAAGAGACGATCTTGAAGTCCCCGAGAAAGTTGGCCATGATCTGACCGCCAGAAAGATGATTTTCTCCGAGGAAGCTCTCGAAAGGCGAGGAAGGTGGAAATTGTCGCCACCAACGACTTTGGGTGGGAGATCAGTGACGAAATTTAATCTAACACGAGCCTCATCCATGCCAATGGATTACAAGGGATTAAAAAATAATCATTGGCAGTTTTGAGAAATATGAGAGCGAACGTAATTGATATTCCAAAACAGGAGCACGAATTGGGTGGGAGTTGCTCTCGAATTCCGCTGAAAAAACATCCGAAATTGGTCTTCGTTTAAGGCCAATTACTTTGTAATGCTTGAAACAAAGGCTCTCGCTAAAGGCCAAATGTGCATTAATTTCACCAAAAAAGCAACACCCAGAAGGCCAAATCTGTCAGTATTGAAAACACGCAAGCTTCGTCGCGTTTCTCGTCCAACACTATTGATTGAAAGTTTCATCTTTTTTTTGTAAGGCTTCAAGACTTTTCGAAAGCTTCAGAGCGAAAAATTTTCAATCACGCGACCAATTTTGACTGACCATTGAGAATGAGAGAGAAAAAAGAGCCAGCGAGAGAGACTGGGCTTGAATACGGACGAACCGACCAACGTCAAACCGAACGAATGGCAAATGCCGAAAGCCATTTTCGAGAACCCTCTCTGTGGTCAAAGATCAAAGTGAAGAAGACAAACTAACTCTCCGAGGGTTTTTACCCCAAAATTAAGAGAAAGAGAGAAAGGGAAAAAGTCAATTAAAAAGTTTGTTGGCTTCCAGTTGTTTTGAGAGGCGATAGAACTTGATTTGCTTTCAGTCAGCGTTTCAACACCCGCTTCAGTGAATCCTCCAGTCTCCACAGTAGTACACAGACTACTAACTGCTCTCTCTACAGGGTTCGTTTGGGCATGTGTCGTGTAGTGTGTGTACGAATCCTAAATGACGCCCACCACTCACCACGACCTCTCGAGAATTAAAGAAGCCTCAAACGAGGATGACCAGAGAAGAGCAAGACCGAGTGAGAAAAAGCACATCAAGCCTCAAGCAAATTGGGATCGCTAGAAGAACGAAACGAAGAATTTCCTGGACACGACCACATAGTCGTAGTAACGACATAGACCTCAAGGAACAAGGGACCAAGAAACGAACAGCCTTGAAATTTCAGGCCAAGAATTCCTAATCGAATTCAACTTCGGGATGCCAGATCCAAATCAAATTTGGATCTTCTCTTCAACGAGTTGGAACGAACTTTTATGGAATCGTGTCACAGATGAAATTTACACTTCCCCTCTCTTTCTCTCCAGAGGGGTTCTCACAATTGAATTGGAAAGGCAATTAAAGTGTTCAATTTTCATGCTGAATTCAATTTAATCCCCTGAAAATTCGTGCCAATTAATGGCACGCAACCACAATCCTCCGTGGAAAAGAGGTGAGTGAATGCTTCTGGCTTGCCACGACCAAAACTACGAAAGGGGAGAACCGTGCCAAGATTTCGGTCCATGATGGACGAATGTCATGTAATGATACTTATCGCCCACCCGCACATGAATTACAGAGCTATGAATCATGAACAGATTTCTCAACTCACCCTGGGTTCGGTTTCGTTTCAGATCCGGTGAGGCTCGTTCCATTTTGGCCCTCGAGGCTCTCGAGGAGGATCCAACGGCGATCCAAAGTGACAAGAGGCGAGTCGAATTCGGGGCGAGCATTTGGGGCGGGGAGGGAACGTGGCGACTTGAGGGGTAACAACGGGGCTCAGGTATCACAGATGTAGTTCTCTCCTATAAAGATCCTGGTCCGTTTGCGTGGTTTGGTTGCAGTGATAATAGTGATCATAACGATGATGATGATGATAATGATGATAGTGGTTCTAGTAGTGGTGGTAGTTGCAGGCGCGTGTCGTCTGCCTCTTGGGCGGGAAGGGGAAGATGTTGGCGATCGAAGAACTCTCTTTGGCGGAGTCGGTTGAACTTGGGCTTGTTCCATCCAATGTGGTCTTTTCTCTCGAGTTGACAGCGAACAAATCGTCGGAACTTTGGGGGTCAAGGGGTGGACCATGGGTATTCATAATTTACAAACAGGTCTGACTAAATGGGAACATCGTTGTCGTCCAATGTCCGTCATATTCTGCACGAGTTCTAACTATCTTACATGTTTTTTTCATATGGTGGGAACATGACCCAGCACGCCAGATCTTCGCCTCTTTAGCGGTATAGAGGTGCGTGATGGTGGTGTGAGTGTGTGTATGTGTAAACGAATACTTAGTTTTGCTTTTTTTTATCTTCATCAAAGAGAAAATGGAGAGATGAGAACAAAAGAATGAATTATAGATGAGGTAGAGTTAGATGTGGGAGCCCCAGGAGCCGCGCAGATCGGCTGGGGCTCGTTGACTTGAATTGGCCGAAAAGTGGTCTCGTGATTCAAGCGGGTGTCAGATTAAACGCCACTGTCAAGGGTTGGGACACCCGCTTAGCCACGGGGAGGTAGACGAGCGATGGGACAAAATTGATGTGAATGTCTTCACTCGTCGCCGTGGACAGGTTCTCATTGCTGAGATTCAGCGAGGACTCGTCTTCTTTGATGTCAGGCGAGGCGGGAGCCTTCAGCAGGAACGGCTGCATGATGTGCTCGCCCGTAGCACCGCCCAATGGCGACTGAGGTGTGCCTCGGGAAGTGGGCACTTTGAGGAGCTGCATCAGCTGGCGGACATATTGGGATCGTTGTTGGGTGCGGAGTGTCGACGAACGTGATTTCTTGTTGGGCGAGAAATGTAATTGCCTTCGAGGTCTCATGGCGTGCGTGTCTTGGATGTGGCGGAGACACTGCTCCCGTTTGGCAAATTTCTGACGACACTTCGAGCATCTGAAACTTTTCCTTCGCGCAGATTTCTTGCTGGGAGACGAGGAAGACTCTCGGAGAGGTTCCTCAACGGAGGCTGACTTGAAGTCGTTCTTTTCCTTGCCCGATCCGCCGAGGAATTGTTGCAAAGGATTGGGAAAGTGGAGGCCCCCTGCATTGCCCGGGAATCCGGGAAATCCCGAGAGAAGAGGTGAAATCAGGCCGGGGAATTGCTGCGAGAGCATGTGTCGCTGAAGCATTTCGATATGAGGAAACTGCTTGGCGGCATCACCTGGACTCAGTCCGTCCAATGGCGATGACAAGGTCGCACCGCTTACACTCTTGGGAAGACTCCTTTCGTTGCGTTCTTTCATGCCCACATGATGGTTCTCTTCGTCCTCCTCATCATCCTTGATCTTCTCCCGTCTGTCCTCTTCGTGGATCCGGTTGATCTGCTGCTGTTCGTCTTTGTGACTGATTTTTTCCTCCTTGTGACTGCTCTCTTGAGAGTCTTCATTCTCTCGCTTGTTTTTGGTGGGCGAACCAAAGACTCCCGAGTCGGGCGGGAAAGCGCCATGGCTTTTGATGATGTGCACCTGCAAGGCCACAATTTCTGGGAAGTCTTCTCCACAGAGACTGCATGTGTGATTGCTACCTTCGGTGGAGTTACCAAGCATCTGCTTCTGTCGCTCAAGTTCTTTCAATCGCTCGCGGCTGATCTCACTTTGCTCGCCCAGAAGGCGACTGAAGTAGCGATCCTTCTCCGGAGATCCAGAGAGACCCAACATATCTGGGGGAGGTGGTGGTGGGAAGAGTCCGTGGAAGAGTCCTCCGTTGCCGTTCTCTTTCATGCTTGTGGATGTGGGTGTGCCGTCCTCGTTAATGCCATGCGTGTTTTGCAGATGAACTTTAAGGAAGTACTTGCTGCAAAGCTCCTTCTTGCAAAGGTGACAAGACACGCCAGCCCCATTGGAAGCATCAATGTTGATGCCGTGCATCTTCATCATGTGAGTCTTCATAAAGTACTTATTGCAGAGTTCCTTCTTACAGATCTCACAGTAGCTTCGACTCAAACTCGCTGGCTTGCGGTTGGGATCCCTGTCCATGCGCTTGGGACTTCCAGCCAGTTCAGACTTGACTCTCTCCAAAAAGCTAAGCTCGTCCGTATCCAATGGGAGATTGGATCCCAGACCTTTCTGCATCTGTTGTAGGAACTTGGCGGCCAACTCACTTTGGTCCATGCCGTTCATGAATCCAAAAGGCATCATGGCCTTTTCGAAATCCATGTCGCCATCCTTTTGCGGATCGCCGGAGAGCTTCTTCCGATGAGAGTCCTCCATGTGGAGCACACCGTGCTCATTCATCATATGGGCCCTGAGGAAGTACTTGTTCTCCATGTCTTTGTTGCAAATTTTGCACAAGGTGGAGTGGTTGCCTGAGTTGGCTGATATGGCATCTTTGTTCTTGCTCGAGTTCAACTCCATGATCATACTTTGAAGGCGTTGAAGATCCTCGCTCGGTTGCTGAGAAGAATTCGGGGTGCTCCTGTGGCTCTCCGATGTGTCTCTTTCGCCCTCGCTTCGCTCAAAGTTCATGGCTTGATCTTTGGAGTTCCCATCTTCTGAGTCATCGCGAACACGAATGACTTCTCGATCATTGGAACTCTCATCTTTGTTGTGCTTGTCCTCGTTGGCTTTGGACATGGATGATGTAAAATCTTTAAGGGCTTGGGGAAGCAAAGGCTCAAGTGGAGGTAGTGGCAGCATGGACGAGGACGATCCATGTGAAGACGGTCTAATGTGAGACATGCCAGTGGGTGCCAAAGGCATGCCAGACGTCGATCCTGAGAGTTTGTCTAGTGATGCTGACGAACCATTGGCCAGAGACGATGGAGGACGAATAATCGGGGGTGGGGGATTTCCAGTCTTACCTGCCTCTTTGGCCATTTGGTTGAGGATCTTTTGCACCTTCTCGGGTGGAAGATCTGGCGAGCAAATCCCGTGCTTTTTTAATTTGTGCACACGCAGAAAGTACTTGTTGCAGAACTCCTTGCAACAGATCTCACAGAATGCATCTGCATTGATCACGCCCATTTGACGCAGTTTGTCTGCGTTGAACGAGGCCTTGCCGGCCTTACCCTGAATATTGGTCATATTACTGATATTCGGAATGTTAATCTGACCCTGCTCCTTGCTTCTCATCTCTTCCTCCTTGCGAAAGGACTCCAACGAAGGAATACCCCCAAACATGAGAGGGTTGAAATTGCTCAAATGAGATGGCAGTCCACCCAAGGGAGTTCGAGGCGATTCTCTCTCTTGCCGCAATCGCTCCTCCATTCGAAGCTCTTCCCCCTTTGGTGACATCATGTCCATTTTGTTGGATACACTAGACTTTGGGGATGTTTCGTCTCTTGTCGTCAATCGATCTCCATTGGTACCGTTTTCTCGATGGTTCTGACCACTGCCAACGCCAACACCACCACCAACACCACCATGTTGGCCACTCTCGGCCTTCCCTGGATGACTAGAGGTGGGAGAAGGACTAGCTCCGGGGCTCAAAGGCATGAACGGAGGCCTCAAAGAGCCCATATTCGCGGCAATGAACGCACCTGAGAATGGGGAGCCACCCTGACTGTTGGGAGTGGGTGGGCCACCCTGACCTTCAGTGGAGTCAGATCGATGATGATGAAGCTGCTGATGTGACAAAGAGTTGGGAGGAGTTATACTGTTTCCTGAGGAAGGAGGCAACGATACAGGACCGGGGCTCTTGCTGACGCCAGGGCCCTCCGTGTAGATGCCGTGCTTATTGGCTTTGTGAGTCTTGAGGAAATACTTGTTGCAAAACTCCTTGTTGCAAAGCTCACAGTAGGCTTCCGGGTTGAAGATTTGAGATCGCCCGCCTGAATTCATGGGAGAGGCAGCGCTCATTGATGAGAGCTTCCCACTGACTGATGTGGGCGTGCCTGACGTGGGAGGATTGGGAAATGGAAATGGGAAAGGTGGAAGGCCAAAGGGTAGCATCCCTTGATATAACGAGTTGGTCAAGCCAGGGGGTAGGTGACCCTTGTCTCCAGACTCCGAAGTGGCTGGGTTTTGCATCAATTCTGCCCCCAAGACCCTCAATGATGGCCTATCCCCCTCTTTCTCCGCTGACAAGTTCAGCGGCCCGTCGTTCCGCCTCTCTCCATCTTCGTACTCCTCTTCCGTGGAGTATCGCCTCTCATCCGGGTTGTGACCGCCCACCTCCCCGGGTTCTGGCCCACCTTCATTGGCACCTAACCTGATGGGCTTGCTCTGTTTCCGTCTCTTCTTCGACGCCAAGCCATTGATGATCCCACCCAATCGCTTACCGTTCTCCCCGACTTCACGCTCATCCTCCTCACCCGAATTAGACCCGGAAGTGGCTCCACCTTCCATGTTGTTGTGATGATGCTGATGATGTTGATGGTGATGAAGATGGTGGTGATAGCTCTCGGGCGGGGATCCTTCATCCTCGCCCGCCATTTGCTGCTGCTGATGTTGTTGCTGTTGTTGTTGTTGGTGATGTCGCATATTCGAGAGGAACTGGTCCATCCGATGATGAAGACTGTCTGGATTGACCACCGAGTTGGACGGTGACACCAGGGCTCCGCTGGAAGATGAGGTGGGCCGACTGGCTCCACCTCCTCCGCCCCCCGAGGTGGCCGTGTGTTGATGCATTGATGCGGCAGAAGCCATGAAGACTGACCTGGAAACACACAAGAAGCATGTTGTACTACGTGCATCTACTCGTATGTACTAAATCAAACACACGCGGGTATCCTTTAGCAAAATGAAAGGGCATTCCGGCCCATAATTGCACGTTTCATTATGTTTATGAACTCTTCGTTCGTCTTGTCCAGTTGTCAGGTTTTGACATTTCCTAGCGACCTTATTGGGACCTATTGGTCGGTGACTGAACGTAGTAGTAGTAGTAGTAGTAGTAGTAGTAGTAGATGATGATGATGACGGCAGGACGAGAAGACCTCGTAGCAAAAGGGTGCCTATCGCTTGGGGCTTTAGCATATGGTCTGCATGACCTTAATTTCTGTCCCAAGCCCTAGAATTATGAAGTTGTTGAGTAAATTTCAAAAAACTCAACTTGACGTTTGTTGCATGCTCGAAAGAATTAACGTCAAGTTGATTGTGAAGCGCCTCCAACTTCACTCTTCACAAACAACAACCAGCCAACCAACCAGCCGGCAACCAACGAAGCCAACTACAATACGTGCTTGCCACAGTTTTTTTTTCAAAAGAACCCATTCAAACGAGAGGAAAAAAAGGGAAATGGCACTTCCCTCGACTTTCTTCAATTTGGTCTCAATTCGAAACTCAACTCTGAATGACGTCGTTTTGTTCTGACGCTCTGTTGTATTTTTCAATTTGCCTGACCATCCAGTACCTTTTTTTTTGACTTACTAACAGGACAAGTACATGAGCTGGCATGGTCTGGGAATAATATTCGTTTCTTCTTAACTACTACTTTTACTCTGGAAGGCACATTTTCGCCGTCATCATTTGAGCTCTGTGGGCAAACCTCGTACCACCATTACTGCCAGTTCTCGTATTTCTAATTCAATTCCGGGGCTAGTCTGGCTTTCTCGAGCTCGGCTAAATGGTCGGGGCAGTGGTCTTGGTTCTCCTCGTCTCCGAGAAAGCCTTGCATATAAAAAGATTATTAGAATTTTGATTTGGCATGATTAGACAACTTTTTTTCAGAAGGGGATTAAGAGCACGCGAGCCAAAGCCCTCGTCAGCAGCAGCCATCCTTGAGCCTTGGTTGTTCGTTCTCCCTTGTTGAACATTCAAAGCGGTAGTTGTTGTTGCTGTTGTTGTTGTCTCGTTTGATCGTGGAGGGACACACATACACCCACACACCCACACACACACACTCTCACACTCTTTAGTATATGGATACTGGATGTATACACACATACAAAACACGTGAGAATGACTTTCAATTTGAATGCTTGTTTGCCTACATTTTTTGGAATTCAATGGACCTTTTCATGGCTACTGCTTTCTCGTCATGATTTTTCTTTTAACAATTCCAAGTGGAGAAACTTTGAAAGCAGGGGACAGAGGAGGATTTTGATCAAAATATGATTCACCAATATGTAGACGACAACGATGGCGGACTTGTCACAATTTTGTTGGCTTTTGTTGACGAAGAAGCCCCGCTGGAGGAAGGGATCGAGAGATCGAGGGATCCAGAGAAAATAGGGAAATGCACGCAAAGTTGTGAAATTTGGGAGGGTCATGTCGTCGTTTGGGGATTTTTTATTTGGCACACCACCACCATATTACGGAAGGTGATCCACGCTCTAGTAGTAATAGTAGTAGAAGTAGTTGCATTTAGTAATCGAAAACAATAAAATTGGGACCTCGAGCTCTTATTTTTGGATCACATTCTTCCTGACAGCCCAAGCCGGTTTCCGAGCAATGAGGGCTATAATTTACTTCAACTCCACACGTTATTCCGGACTTTTTTCACTCTGCTCCCCCGATCTATATGGCTGAACCAACAAAAATGTTTTCATTGCGGTGGGGCGAAAGCAATTTCGGACAACCCGCCCCGCACATATTCTCTCAATTGTGAAATAATTAAAGCCAATTTTACGACCCCCGCTCTACGAGCTTTCGATTGGAAACAAACATGTTCACTTCATAAAACAACGCTTGATGGCAACTTGGAACCATTTGACAAAAATAGCTCCGCCGATTTGTCCAGAGAGTTGGCATCGGAGAAAAACAAGTCGATATTGGAAACATCTCGTCTGGAAAAAACCCCTTCGTTTTGTATATGAATCCGTGTCCTGAATGGATTCATATCCTGTGGACTACTCCTCAAAATGTTTCTCCTCAACTCTTGGTACAATAGATTCAAGGGATTGCCAGATCGGAAATGGACAAAATTTGAAAATGCCGATATGGTTAAACAGTCAAAATATCTCAACCATCGGTCGTCAACATATTCGACACCCAAGCTAAGAGTGCTGGCCTGAACTTTCATTGAACCACTGTTATTTGATGGGCTAGGAGAGAGCGAGTGAACGACAGCCAGCGATACGTTTGGATGGTTGGTGGGTTGGTGGGTTGGTCGTTGTTGGTGGGTTGTTTACTTCTGAATTTCCTCTCGAGACAGATGCACTTTGCTATTACTGACAATGCTCGATGGTCGGATCATCAGCCGAGTCGCCTACAGGCCAACTAGCATTATTTCCTCGGAACTGGCCAAGTGAATAGTCATTGTAGTGTATGTTCAGTTGGATTCGAATTGGTTTTTCGTTCTGTGTCTTGTTTATTGTGTGGAGTCTCTCGCTGTTTTCCATGTAGATAAGCTGAACATGCGTGGCTCTTTGGCTCTAGTACAGAGAGTGAGTGCACACGCCATAAATACTGAACACAGTACTACCACCAATCGGGACCCTTTCAATGCTATTGAGCTTTTACTTGCTATGAAAGGTTGAGCTTTATAAGAATGTCGGAAGAACCATGGGTTGGTTACGAAAAGAAAAAAAAGGCAGATACTGGAATGTCCGTCTGCATGATTTAGTAGCCAAACGAGTATCAGATACACAGATCAAGAATTGAGGTCTCCCTCACTGTGTTTGTCGTCTGTCCAGGTGTTTCCCAAAGCAAGTCCCAATCGAACTCAAAAGGGAGGGGTGGCTTTTCAATTTCGATATGAT
This sequence comes from Tigriopus californicus, assembly GCF_007210705.1. Classification (NCBI taxonomy): domain Eukaryota; kingdom Metazoa; phylum Arthropoda; class Copepoda; order Harpacticoida; family Harpacticidae; genus Tigriopus; species Tigriopus californicus. The sequence continues at coordinate 14,507,167 of NC_081448.1, forward strand.
CTGATATTGATCGATTATGGATGAATAGCGTGTGGGGACTCGAAACAACAGCGGTCCAAGTTCTAATTGGTAACAATCTCTGACCATTTTCTACGATTGTTCTCAATCTAGTTAACGGCTTTGTACTACCTACGACCAAGTGGCCGATCGAACCGAGGCAAGAGTTGTGAGTCACCAAAAAAAGAGGGGAAAGGACCAAAAGAACACATTCCACTTGCTCCTCTCTTGAATGAATCGCCAATGGGGGGTTGCAAAAAAGGGGAAGAGTGTGCTTCTACGAATATGTACTAAATGTACCTACCTACCTATACGTGCGTAAGTATGTACTACAATACGATACGGGAAAGTACAAAATGCAGCCTGAAGGTCCTTGGACTTGAATGAACGAGTAAATTACAGGGAACAACGACAATTGAGTGTAAAAAGGGCAGATCAATGTTCCAAGTTTGGTTCAAAATGAACAAGGAGTATTGGGTAGATCTCCGACGCTTTTCGGCCAGGAACAACAAGTCCCACTTTTTTGTTGGACTAGCACCCAAGTGCATGGAAAGAAAAGAAGGGTGCTGATTGCCGTACAAAAAAGACTTAGCTTGTAATTGATCTGCCAATCCGGCTGACTTTGAATGCTTTAGTAAAAGCTTCCTGTTCAATTATTATGCTTGAGTCCGCCAACTTGAGATTACTAACACGACCAAGATAGACTTGAATGAAGGACAGAACTTTGGATCTTACTTTTTGAGATACGATAAGGGGGTGTTTGTCATTTTTTCAATGGATCTTAAGTCAAAACTTGAGCCCAGGATGTCCATCCAGGGGAGATATGGGAAGTGAGAAGTGGGAAGTGGAAAATGTGGATCAATTAGGATATCATTTGGCCTCAGACATGAAAACAGTTAATGCCCATTTGGGCATTCCAAAGTTCAACGTGACTTATAGGATTGGAGCTCCTAGGGAAAATTCTTCTTAATATCTTTAGACGGATGTCCATTGGCAGGGTTTATATATGGACCAGTTTTGCGCCAGATTTTTCTTTTCATTTCCTTAGGAAACGCTGGTCCATCTTTATCGTAACAATTTCAAGGATTTGTGAGCTACTCGCTTTGGCAGAGACAATTTGATTAGGTATGTTTACTGGTTTGTTTGTTTGTTTACTTACTTATGCACAGGTTTGGAAAGGTGACCAAACGCGGTTTCCAAGTCACAGAAATGTTCAATTGTTCATGGCACTATGAAGTCACGAAAATAGGCTCACCAAACTTGCTCGTTGGTAGATGATAACAACTTTTAGTGAATGGTGTCACATGGAACGGGTTCACTGTCGTTGCAATTATGTAGGAACATTATTCATAACAATTCGAGTGGTTGGTAGTGTGGGAATGGGTTTTGCTAGGAGGAACAACAACGACGTGTTACAGTCGAGTGTAGGAAATATCACACAAGCGATGAGTTCTTGATGAATAATGGACACAAGCACACAAGCACTCACTGATGTCAGTTCATGAGGTTGGTTGTAGATGTCTTTACCGAGGAGATAATGCTGATGTTTGAGGAGCGAAGAAGGACTCAGTTAACAACTCATGAAGCAATGTGATTAGAATTGACACAAGTACCGTCTAAGATTGGACCAATGATCCCCTCTGGTGGTTCATTCCAATCTGGCACGAGGGGGGATTTCATACACAAGTTTTGTGCCCTCTGCGTTCCTTCGCTGAACGAAAGCCACTGTAAGGCTCACAATCAGATCTGAATTTTATGCGACTTTTGTGTTGGAAAATGGGCTCCTCCCCAGGAGCGCCACTAGCGAACCTCTCTTCCCTCCAACGAGGAGGACGATGCCGACGATGCCGACGACTTCAGCGAGTCCTGCGACGACTGCAACGTCGGGCCCCTCTGAAGGGGATTCTCTAAGCAGCCGACAAACACCTCCAAAATCTATCCAGACTCCAGTTGAATTTAGCTGCTGTTGATGCTACTACTCTTGCGATACTACTCCTTGCTGCCACTCTGGATTCATGTGAGTGTGTGTGTGTGTGTGTGTGCGTGACGACATGCTATTTTTCTTCTTCTTCTTCTTCGTCCACGGATGAGTTCAGTGGTGCTCCCAAAAGCCCTCTGAAAAGTTGCCGAAGTCTCTCCCTTTTCCAAATTCTGTCGACCCGAGAAACAAGGAGCAAGAAGCCGGCCAAGGGGTAGGACGACGACGAGGACGACCACGAAGGCGACAACGACGATGTTGGAAATTTTGCTGAAGGCGCCGATACTGAAATGTGAAATGGAGAAGAAGGACAAACGGCCCCACGGACACGAGCTAGAGATGAAAGAAGAAGAAGAAGAAGAAGAAGAAGAAGAAGGAGAAAAAGGAGACGAAGAAGAAGAAGAAGAAGTGGAAGGCAAGGAGTACTAGTGGTGGTGCTGGTGGATGAGAGGTGGTGGTGCACTTTCAAAACGCTTTCGAAACACGGGTTTTCACCAAAAAAAGGAGAAAATTGGAGAGCGTGAGGGGCTTTCGAGCAGGGGAACGCCGGCCAGCTTTTGAGGATCTTCGGTCTTTCATCGCGGGGTTGGTTGTTCATTTTTCCACTGCACAACAGGGTATATGTCTGCATGTACGTGTGTCCCTCTCTCTCTTTCTCTCTCGATCTCGGTGTCGTTCCATACTACATACCATTCACATGCACACGAAGGCAGCCTGGGCGAAAACTCAACTTTCTAGATTCAAACCAGCATTCAAGGAAGATTGCTGCTTTTTCACCCACCATCCACGGGTTTCGGATGAAAAAGAAGAAGAAGAAGAAGAAGAAGCCATGGATGGTTATTGGAGGTGGACTAGGCAAGAGAGCCAAGGGAGAGAGAAAGAAAGAAAGAAAGAGAGAAAGAGAGAGAGAGAATGCGTCAAAAGCATCAAAACTTGGCTCGAGTCGGATTCCGTCCCCAGCTTTCCCAGTCGCACCCACACGGGCTCGAAATTCCCCACCGGTGAATTTTGTCGACTTGCTTGCTCGCCTTTTCTCCTCCCTGCCCTTGGTCATAGTCGTGATCGTCGTGGTCGTCGCCGTCTTCACTTGCATCCAGGGGACATCTTGGGCCATTTAAGCCTCGGGTCAGAGCCAAAAAAGAGGAGATCGATGAGGATGCCCCAACTGCATCCATTGCCCGTGGGTGGTTGGGCAGGAACCAGAGAGACGAAAAAGCCTCAACAGCCGCTGAGGATGGTGAGACCAATACCAAGGGTGGGTGGGTTGGTTGGGTGTTAAGGAGCGAGAGAGAGAGACAGAGACAGAGAATAGCACTGAGATCAAAATTGAAATTCACATCTCTCGCCGTTCTCTCACTTTGAGCGTGAGCTAGGAGAACAGATGCAATAGCGACCGGGGTCTTACGGCCCGACCCACACGGGCCATTTCTTGAGAAAGGCTCTTCCTTCTGCCCCTGAGCTTCTCGCTCTCAGGCCGTGACGTCGTTCCAAGAAGACCATGATGAGCCGCTCAAAGGCCAGAAGAAAAGAACCTTCAAAGATTGCAATGCTCCACAGATCGAACCACGGTATTGCATTCTACGGAACAAGAGGGGCACACGCTTCTCCGTCATGTCTTCTGTTAGGTCGTCTCCTTGGCACATGCATGTGGCAGTTCAAAGGCTCTCTTCTCCATCTTTGGTAGGGCTTGGGGCTCAAAAAAAAAAATGGTGACAACATCGTCGTACCCGTTGGTCGTCAACAGCGCGGGGCATGATGATGGGAGTAGTAGTGGTGATGGTAACGGTAGTGGTAGTGGTGATGGCGGTGGTGGTGGTGGGTTGCAGCCCTCTTTTTGCCCTAACTAAATGCATGTCTGCAGGCCACAAAAGAGGCGAAAAGGTTTTTTCTTACTCTGAAAAGGAATTTTCGAGTGGATATGAGGAGTGAATATGCATAAATGGAGGGAGCTTGGGAGAAGAGAAGAAAATTAATACTCCCCGATTCTCTGGCGAACGGGGGGGGGGGGGGGGGAGAAGTGGGCTTCTTCTGCTTGTGTTGCTGCTGCAACTGCTGCCACACTTCTTTCAAGTAGTACATGCATACGTGACCCTCATCATTTTTTTCATTTACTTCCTTTTCTGCCTCTTCTTAAGAGCTCAAATGCAGGAATTGTAATGCTGATACACTCAAAGACGCGGAGAATGGCTATGGGTTGTTCCCCCAGGGTGAGCAATAATATCATGAGCACGTGGATCCAATTGAAGAGCCTTAAAAGCCTCAAGACCCGACAAAATATGAGCTTGCCTCTTGAGGTGATCACCTTGCTAGCTCGAGAACGAGAGAAACAAAAACCCATTTGATTAATAATTATAGTAATAATTTTCTCCGTGACCGATACTCATTGGAAGATTTAGGATTACGAGGGCATAATACTGATGAAATGTATGGTCAAGACGTTATTCTTGAGGTCAGCAATTCATTCATGTCACAATCAATGCAAACTCATTGATACAAGGGTTCTTTTTTAAGTCTTTCCTTCAAATACTGAAATCGAAGCCCTAAGCATTGATGGAGGTTTTAGAATCTTTATTTTGACCGAGGCATTGGGTTCTGTTGATGAAGTGATCTCCCGCTTTGCCCACAAGACTTTGGTCGTCGTTCGTTGGATATTTATCTGAATGCAATTGTGCTGATTCCTTATTTCCAACCATTTTTGGACAAAAAGGGAGAGTTTGCTGTTTCGGTCCAAAGACCAAGCACCATTCGAGAAGCTCACGGGAAACTCACCAGTCGTCGCTACTACTCGCTTCAGCAATGGATATACATACTGGTACGTATACTAGTATGAGTGTGGGTGTCTTTCTCTCTCTTTCTCTCTCTCTCTCTCCCTCGTTCTCTGGTAATTCCGCCCGTGGGTTCTCCATTCCTCTGTGAGTTCCACAACGGCCCTACTCCCAACCTAGTCTAGTGCAAGGCTCTGGGACCAAAAGACCCGTGGGTGGGTGGGGGAGATCGGATAAGGGAGGGAAAATCGATAGTTCACTTCTCTCTTCGAAGCTTGTTTTCGCAACGTTTCCAGGAAATTGAAGTTATTTTTCTCTATCACGACAACGAAATGGGATGATGAGTGGGCTCTAATCGAGGACGAAGAACCAATGCTGTCCTGACGATTGGTTTCTTGAGAGCTGGAGGTTTGAAAAAAAAGGCCAAAAATATTTTTCAATGCTTTTCAAGTTTGTATTTGTGGAATCATATCAAAGGGATTGGAACCCTCGGCCAGAGGAAGGAGACCAGCCAGCCAGTCACTCACTGAGTGTGCGGTGTAAGGCAGAGGAAGAGGAAGGAGGAGGAGGAGAAGGAGGAGGAGAAGGAAAAGAAGAAGAAGGAACTCGGGGGAAGGAAGGCGAGAGCTTCCGAAAAGAGAGAATATGTAAAAGAGATTGGTGCCAAAGCCAGAGAAGAAAGGCGGAAGAAATGGTGCTGCTAGTCTCGACTCAAAGGCCAGAGGGAGGCTGCAGTGCATATACTATATGTATGCAAGTCTAAGAAGAAGCAGGAGGAGCAGAGGAAGGAGGAGGCAGTCGGCGCTACTACCATTGCCTCTCCCACTATCCACCTCCTTCTCCTCCATCTCCTCCTCCTCCAATTTCTTCGTTCCATCTTGCCTCTAGGACACTGCACCTTGCTTTAAGCCGCCTAAATTTTTGAGCTCAGTGGGGCAATGACTCCTGGGGAGGCTTCCAGATATATGATTCTGGTCTTCATAAACATGTGCCACAAGTACTGCTTCTGTGCGTAGGTACGAAAGGAAAAGATGATGGAATTCCAGAACAAGTGGGAGAGAGCACAGAGGGTTATCATTCGTCTGCTCGAGTGTAGGAACCAAATGCCTACTATTGATTGCTACAAATGATGCTTCAGTTTAACAAGCAAAGCCAATTGAGAACCGGGGCTCTCTGTTTCTCTTGGTTTCTTTCTTTCTCGGTCGAACCAGCGTTGTCTATAGTCGTATATTTCAGACCTATTGTTTTCCAATTGAGTGAGCGGCAACCGAAAACAACACGACCAATCCAAGGGGGAAAAGATGGATGTCCGAACTGTCAAGGTTAGATTGTAATGAACGTCATTGATTAAACTCTGTCTCAAAAAAGTCAAGGCAAAGAAAATCATTACTAGATTCGAATTCACGGACACGCTGATTAGATCTGCACATTGCTTGGCTTTCATTATTTGTGCAATAAACCTCGAAAATATCGGTCGAGACGTGATTAAATACTGACTTGATAACTACAATCATAGTTTGGCATTGGGGTACGGTGAGGGCTTGAATCTGCAAGTGAAGAGTTCATAATATGGATTGAATTTTAAATCCTCTGATAAGGAAAAGATCAATCCATAAACGCTAATTACTTTTCTCTATTTGGGGTTGTTAAATTTGATTATCTGATTCTAATCATGTTCATTTTCAGTATTCTGATTGTTTGAGTGGCTTGAACTCGCTTTTACAGATAGAAACCGAAACCCCTGTCGAGCCTTTCATTGGGTTGAGTTTTGAAATAATGAACCAAAAGTAATCTTCGAAAAGGCTTTTTGATCTAACTTGCGTGGTTCAAACGAATAAAGAGCCACGTTGAAGAAAATCAATGACTCGATTAGGACCGAAATTAGAGGTGTGTCTAATTAACAAAATTTGGAGATTCTCGTTATTTTACTTGCATGTTGCTGATGGCCTTAGGGGGAAAAATGAAGTGAATTAGTAACTACAATTTGGAACGATTACTGTTTGATGACAAACTTTCCTTCATATGTGCAATTAATAACCAACAACAAACACTCCACATAAATTGAAGTTTACAGTCTAACTGCTCCATTTGGGCTGAATAGCCATCTTCAAACATAAATGTGTTGTTATTAATATCGCCCTGAACTCCAGAGCCCACTTTTCAAAGATGACCCTGCTATGATTCACGAGCTTTCGCATTGCTTGAAGTCTTTTTCGGTCCATTTTATGTGTTGCTGTTGTTATTTTGGTTTGAACGCACGATTTTCGCATCAATAATTCGTCAGACATGAGAATTCAATTAATCACTCAATTTCTGGCCTTTTTGCTGGCATTATTTCAAGACGTGTTTAGCGGTTCCCGTTCCTGCTCTACGTATGGCGTTTTAACGAAGGTAGAAATCAGTCAGTCTTCATGTTTCGTTGTTTTTGTTAACGACGGCTTACTTTCTTATTAACGATTGATTACCTTAAAATGTCTGGCACATGTTTACCAAAAATATAAAACTTCCTTGAATTGAGGCACACTTGACTTGAGGTTCCACCCTGTTTTCGACTTGAAAACTTGCAACACTACAATTAAGGAACTTTTTCTCCAAGGTTCCACCTGGTTGCCTCTTGCGAGTTGTGACTCCTCCGAGTAGATGTATTGTGCTCCAGGAACGACTACTCTTCGTTCCATAACTTCCGCTCCACGGCCATTTTTTGAGCGTGTGAATTATGACTTGGAATCATGCCGATATCGATAAAATTATTTTTGCTCTCCTCGCCCGCTCAAGTTTTTTTCATTGTTAACTGGATTTTAGTTTTTGCTCGTTTCGCGCTCAAATTGAAGAGCGGGGAGATTTCTCAGCCCACCGAACTGGATTTGGAACTCAGGGAGTCTGAAATTGACATTTTTAAAAAGGGGGGGACTGAGAAAGGCGGGTGGATCAATAGAAAGGAAAGAAAGAGAGAGGGAGGGAGTGGAGTGAATTCCATTTGATGCTTTTTATCCAACTACCCGGTCGCACGAGAGAGGATTGAATTTTTTCATTGGAGGAGAGATGAATCGAAGGGTGGATTTTAAAATTGATCCCCGGCTCAGATTACAGCACCATGTGGGATGCATGCTCGGCAAGTGTTGAATATGCTTTTTTGTGTCGACAATTCGAGTCACCCGGAGTCGGACTTGCAGTTTTAGGATTGAAGAAGAGAAAAGCCTCTTACTTTCGCAATTTTAGAGCTTCGAGGTCGATTTCAGGGCTAATCATCAATTGTTGAATGATTCATACATGTTTCCCCGGTATGGATGTGTCTGTAGGCAGTATGAGAAAGTTTCTTGATGTCTCTAAGGATCCTGGGATTTATTTCACAAGTGCACTTGTTTCGCGGCTCTCTTCCAAATTAAATGGGACAAAACACATTTTCTGGAAGACAATCACGCGAGAAACTTTCAAATCAAGGCTTTATTACTTAGTATTTGTACAGACGTATTTGATGGTTAAGAACGACGACGCAAGTGTTTTTTGATCCTCTTTTTATCGCTCATGTTCAATCTTTCCAATTAAATACAAGGACTTGAGACTGAAAGCTAAAATAAGCAACTTTGTCACTTCCAAAGTGGATCAAAGTGTGTCGAAATGATATGCACTAGAGCCTTGATGCTAATATTTGCCAGTCAAAATTAATTGTGTGTTCCATGTATGGCCGAGATAGGTTTATGGCATCGCATTTTAGTTCAGATATTGCGGCCTTTCAACCGAACAATTGGTGGAGAAATTGTCTCAATATCACCATTTTATCAGATACGACGGTCCTAAATATTCGAGCAAATATTGCAAGTCAAACGGGAATGTGTGAACTGATCCTGTCCGCAGTTGACGATCTTGAAACGAAGATAGAGGATGACGGATAATGCTGGAGCACAACTGCAGATGAACAATTTCAGGACGTATCCCTGTCCGTTTTCCCAAAATTGTGTTCGCTTTTCAGACCGCAGAACTAGCTCTGAATTCAAATGGTTTTTCAACAGAAAAATTAACATGGGCCGATCCGCAGCTGTCCCTGAATTCGACAGATCCCTCGTTCTCTTCCATTCAACCAACCCAATCCAGCCAACTCAGTCTGCAATCCTCTAATGCATCTTTCATTCTTTCTCGCGTTCCACCCACCCACCCTCATCACCCTCATCACCCTGATCACCTCCTAACTATCCGTACACTAAAGAGAGCTTTGGTGTTGGTTGGTTGACTGGATGCCTGGCTGGCTGGCTACTCAAGAGCGTGCTTCACGTCCAATATTTCACACAGGGTGTTCAAAAATGTGCTCAAATAGGTCAAGCAACTGTGGAAGGCTTGTATTATCATGTGTTTAGGAGGGATTCCTCTTTTCAATAGCAAAAAGCAATCTGGTTTGCTCCTGAATCATGATGTATTTAGTGGGGATGAAGCAAGAGAAAAGTTTTGGAAGCGTCTGATCTAGACAGTGAAATATATGACTTTCATAAAAGCGGTCAAGGCCTCAATCATTTGCTCGGTGGTGCACTGTATAAAGTATGTTTATAGAAACAACACGTATGATTCATATGTCTACTCATTTTTGACGGTTGTAGGTAAGTTATTAAATGCCTATTTGATAGCTATTGCGACAACTTTGTTGGGATTGCATGAAATTGCGCCAAAGAAAGATGAATGACCTAAAAAAGAAAACCGGATCACAATCATTCATGCTCCACGAGGTAATTAACTAGCTCAAGATTCCGAATCGAATTACGAAATTCGAAGTGCAAATGCAGAAAATGCACACTCATTTCAAGCCCACGTTATCACCACAATCACTAACACACCTCATGCTTAAGTTCATAAAGTCACTGAGCCTATTTTCTTGTTTACTGAATTCACTTAATTAGATCTATTAGATCTACTTACCTAATTCTCATGATTAAAAAATCAAGAATCATGCCACTTTGTTTTAGACTGCAATCAATACTTGATGCGTTGCATCTAGGACCAGGGCAAGTTCCCTTCTCTGAAGGTAGCTCATGTTGTTTCAATTTTCAAAGGGGGAGATGAGTCACTCCCCAGTAAGCCGATTTCTCTCACTTTGAATATTGCGAAGGTGTTTGAGAAGATCATGAAGTTCAAACTTGTTGAATTTCTTGATATCCATGAAGTCCTTCCTTCTAGACAGCATGGGTTCCGAGCACATTTTCGCATGGTTACTCAATTGATTGAACATATAGAGCAGGTTATTGAGGGACTAGAGCGCCATGAATCAGTCAATGTAGTTTATCTTGACTTTGCCAAGGCCTTTGACAAGGTAGATCATGGCCTTTTAGTTAACAGGCTCCATGAGATTGGGATCCAAGGCAAGGTTCTCAATTGGCTAAGAAGTTTCATTTGTGTTAGGAAACAATTAGTTAAGGTTGAGGGATCCCTTAGTGACACACATGATGTCAAGTCGGGTGTCCCTCAGGGCTCCATTTTGGGTCCTCTCCTTTTCATTATCTTCATTGCTCCGCTTCAGAAGCTTGGTAGTAGTAATGTCAGTATCTCTTCTTATGCTGATGATACAAAATTGGTAGTTGGTAGGAATGGTCAGGATTCTGGTTGTCTGGCAAAGGTCCTAGACCAAATTTATTCCTGGGTTGCTGCGAGTAACATGGCCTTGAATGGAATGAAATTCCGCTCAATGACCTTTGGGTCGACGCCATTAGACACTCCACTATTAGATGATGAAGGTAAGGACATTGAGCAGGTCTCATCCATGAAGGATTTAGGTGTAGTCCTCCAAGATAATGGAAAGTTCGATGAGCATATCCAGTTGAAAGTTGGTAAGGCTTTTCAAACATGTGGTTGGATATATCGCACGTTTAAGTCCAGAGATAGTGTCACGATGCTAACTCTGTACAAGTCGATTGTTCAGCCGCATCTTGAATATGCCTCTCCCATTTGGGCTCCAATTAGTTCAGCAGGTTTGCAAAAGCTCGAGCAGGTCCAAAGATGTTTTACTAGGAACATTGAAGATATGAGAGAGCTCTCGTATTGGGAGAGGTTAGAAAGGTTGGGATTGTACAGTACTCAGAGAAGGTACGAAAGGTATCTGATATTGTACGTTTTCAAAAGCATTCATGAGCTTTGTCCCAACCCAGGATTTAGGGTCAATTGTAGTGACCGTAGAGGCTTAATGTGCGTTTTGAGAGCACCTTCAAGCCCTCGAGAATCCAGGCTAGTTAAAACAATGAAGTCCAACTCTCTTCTTTCTCGGGCTCCTTCATTGTTCAATTTGCTGCCCTCAAATATTCGTAGGGCGTATGTGGGCGTTGATCCAGTAGCAGGATTTAAGTCAGACTTGGACAAGTTTTTGACTAAAATTTCGGATCAACCTTATATTCAAGGATTAGCCAGATCAGCCAACTCCAATTCGTTGGTCGATCAAATAATATATATATAAATAAAAGTCAAGTAAAATGAACAATCTTCTCGTCTTGAAGTGCTGGGATTCCAATCCCGGTAGCTGTAAGGAAGTCTGCAAAAAAACCGACCGCAGTCATGTGCCACCCTGTCGGGATTTATTGGTATCCATCTCTGAAAATCAATTGATACAAAAGGGAATTTAACAAAAGCTCTGGTTGTGAGGCAGTCGGTTGAAGAGCCCGGCCAACGTTATTCACACTCACTGGGACAATTCGACCGACCCGTAATGCTTGGTTGGCTTGGATGGAATTGGACGAAAATTTCCGAATTTTCTCCATTGGGATGCAAATGTGTGGAGGAAACATTGAAAAATTGGTGGGAACGAACATGAAAATTGATTTCCAGGACCGTCAATACTTGCTTCTTCCCTTGTTTTCGGTCTGGGTAAATGCGGAAATTTTTGCTCACTCATGGCTTTTTGCAATTGATAGCAATCTCGACAGTGAAATTATTAAGTCATCCATCACAATGAAAGAGTCAATACTGAACCGAGAGCTAATTTTTACCTCGTCAGTTCGTCAAGCACGAAAAACGTAAATTAGCAGTCAACAAAATATTTCCTAGCTTGGCTCCATTTGAATATCTAATTCGGAATTAGGCAAATTGCATTTGAGGTTTGGTGTGGAACAAACACAAAACAGTCTAGTAGATGGAGCAATAATTGGAATGCCTTTTTTTCCCTGGCCTTATAACTAGAAATTTATTTTCAATCACGGCAATCGGTCTAATTTCTTCGTGTGACTTTCTTTTCTGCTCGATAAATTAAGGACACGTAAACATGTAGGAGTATAAAAGCCAATCCAAAGTCAATTTCAATGTTTGACGTTCATGCTTACATATATAGTACACAAGAAGCAGTCACGACGTAAATTGAATTTCGAGAGCTAATTTCACCTGTCCACATGAAACCACATTAATGACATGGCTGTTCTGGCTAAATATGACGTTTACGCTATTCGATTTGACTCCTTGATTGATTATAGATTATAGACTTCGGAGGAGTTGACCGAAGATTAATGAATATATAAATAGTTTCACCAGGATTGCAGTCCACTTCCTGAATGACGCCTTTCAAATAAATGGGAATAAGATCTGGTTATTACACACACGTTGATGTAAGTAAACAAGGTCTTCATCCATCCATCCATCTATCCGTCTTTATCCGTCTTTCAACCGTCTTGGATCCCTTATGACTTCAATGAACGTTTGTCACTCATGAGGCAAATTCTATTTCCGGGATGTTATTAGTGAGATATGTGAAATAAAAATCAGGACATCTCCCGGATTGTATTTAGAGATCATGTCAAATCTAGTTAGCCTCTCTGAATGGGCAAGAAAATATTGAGGCTGGAGGAAATTCAAGTATCCTCTAAATTGGATTATGAAAAGGGTGCGAGGGACAAAATTTGATTCAGCTAATCCTAAATTTGATGGGATTATCAGAAGGATGCAGATCGTTAAAAGAAAATATGTTCATTGGGTCCTTGAGGAAGTTCTACGTAGTTAGCGAATCAATTTGTGGTTGCCTTTCTTACTAGAGCTGATAAATACCACTTTTCCGACTTGGCCTTTCATCATTTGACCCTGTTATCTAACATGTGAGTACTTAACTAGCAATTAACGAGATGAAATGACCGGTTTTTGCGTCAAGTATGTTGTGGCTCACACAGCTGAGGCCATTCCATTTCCCAATCAATTCATTTGATACATATTTTTTATGCTATTGCACAATACAAAGGCAGACTTCAATCAAATTCAGTGAACGAACTACAAGAGCCCTGATAGCTTTGATAATGTCAGTGGCTTAATATTTCGGACGATTGGGTTGGGATTATGTTTCCATTTAGTCAAGCCAATCCCTCCACTTACTTACTGTGCCATAGTGTTATCGAAGTGCTATGGGCCTATTCTCAATTTAAGAAGTATAGAAATGATATGTCCCCAAAATTGTTAATAAGGGATTACAATCGAACATTTGTCCAGTTCTGCGGACTAATCCTACAAATCATTTACGAATATTACAAAGATTAGAAAGTTGGAAGCAAATGAAACAATGAAGGAGCTTGGAAAGGAAGAGAGGAGGACCTCATTGTTCAATTCTCAAGGGTTTGAGGGTGCTTGCAAAACGATCGTTAATCAAACTTAAACAGTTAGTGGACAGAGTTAACGTGTAAAACCTGGATTAGGACAGAGCCTTCAAAAATGCCTGGTATTAGGTACGCGTACCTATGGTAACTTTTGGGGATACATTTTGCGGTCTTCATTTCTTTAGTTTCCCATATGTAGAAAAATAAAAGGGTGGTCTGTATTTTGGCCGCTCTTTGAAAAATCAAAGACAAAAAATCAATCAAAAAATAAAAAAAATCATTCAGCTTCGGATATATAGGATATTGTAAGATCATTAGAAATGACAAAATTGTTAATCAAAAGGTATAATCAAAATGGTTTCCTCATACAAAAAATGGTAGCTCCCAAGCATTTTGTTTCTATTTTAAGGTAAATTGGGCACCCAATGAAAATTCCTGCATTTTTGGCTTAAGCTCTGTTTGTTCTTAAAGTTTACGCAATGGCGACGAAGGAGCCAATTAGCACTCCTAAAATGTTGTAAAATGATCTATACTTGTGGCAAAACTGTCATTTTACAATGTGCATCAAAAGAAACAGAACATTTATTGGAGCAGTTTTTAAGTAAACTGACTAACTACAATCTCTGTATCTGTATTGCCGTGGTGTATACCATCCATAAGTGACGACGCTGCAAGGGCTTCTTTCCATGATTGATGTATAAAGATTGGAAATTTCCTACCTTAGAATTTTCTGTTTTTTCAATTAGTTTTCTGTTTTCCCACCATTTTGAACCCTCCCTTGGCGATTTCCTCCAGAGAAAGTTCCCTTCTTATAAATTCCGTTGCATGGTGTATGTCATATCCTTGTACGTATATTGATTTCCTCAATATCAGACGTCGCCAATAGTCAATAAACACATGTGTCTTTTTTTATTTCAAGGGCATTTCATGACTTCAAATGGAAGTTAAACACCTCGAATTTAAAATAGGGTTTCAAATTAGAGAAAAAAAGCAAAATTGAAAGAAAAATAGCGGATTATATGTGGCCATCTCGCATTTTGGGTCAGGTGGTACCTGGAAAGGAACCCACCTTTCACGGTCAGAATTATATCTGACAGAGTTCATTATTGGAAGGGAGTTCTCCAAGGCGTCGTTCTTGATGGCAGGAACGTTGATGCGGAGTTATATGTGATAAAAAAAACCATTGTTGGAAATCACTCTTAAGATAAATCAATGGCCGTGAGGACAACAATTCTTTTTCAATCTAGTTTTAAATTTGCTTCGCTATTCATGTTTTCATACTTAAGCTTTTCTATCGTTTGATTTCAAGATCACTTCTGCATTGACATCTAGTGTTGTGAACTCTAATCATGAGCTTCTTTCAAGTCCACTCTCTGAAGTTTGGCGGTGATGCAATGGAGTTTTAGAATCATTTATGTGTTATGATTGGTGATACAAAGTGGTCAAAAATTGATCCACGACGCTAAAAATAGAGTTTTGAGGGCTAGGTTGCGTTATTAGGTATGAATGCAGTATGTGTAAGAATTGGTATGGAGATTACGATTAGCGAGTTTGGAAGAAGATTGCGAGGTGATGATGTAACTGCGAATTAGTGCTGCGTAATCAAATTTGTCAATCTCAATAGTCTGTCGGTTATCAAGAAGTTAGCTCAAATGGAAAACACTAAATTGATTCAACATCTAACAATCAACAAATTCTTAATATTGATGAAGTAATTTGTTTCTGAATGGTTTGGCTGCGCCTTTTCATTTCTGCCCCAGCAAAGAGATGCCTATGAACTGCTTTTCATCAGTGCGAAAGTTAGGGTATAAAACTTGTAAATACGTTCCAACGTCCAATTTCTATGTATCACGCACCTATTTCTTTATGATGTTTTGGCTTTTGTTGATCATAGAAAAGGTGCTCTAGAGCTCTAATTATCTCAAGATACGCCTCAAAACTCTCGAGTCTCTTTTCTTCCAAGGGGACTCCAAATGTCCACAACATCTTTCATAGGATGTACCAAACAAAGCGGTATTTGGGAGACATTTATTCCCCATATTCATACAAAACTAATGTACAAACCACAGACATAAGGCTCTTCTTCTAATAAGATCCAAATTTCAGCTTTGATTGGCCCGAGGTAGAAGGCATTATGTGCCCTTTTACTGAAATATTTCCGAAACAACCACTGATTTCTCTGCATCATTCCCAGCTTCTTCGTAAAGAAGCTTAATGTGAAGTTTCGCCATTTCCGACCAAGTCCTTTGCTATATGTCAGAACAAGATGGGCGAATCTCAGGGTTTCATAAGTTTCCTCTGATACGGTACTTCACTTGCCAATGTACGTCATTTTAATCTGATTGACCCTTACGCAAAGGCAAGTTCTCATGATCCGTAGCAAGAAGCCCTTTTTATACTGGCTCTACTTGGAACATACTTGGGCCACTTCTTTTTTGGACCACCGTATTTGGACCACCCGGAACTTACGTCGACAAAGAGCCATAAATCTTGAGAGCGGAAACTGCCGTTGCCAAATCACCTGTTTTTTTCCTCTTATTTTCGACTCTTCGGCAGGTTGAAATTTTTAAGGTGTCATAAATTATGAAGACCCACTGGCGGCTAATCAATGGTCACAAACTATCATTGAAAGGGTGAAGCGCAGCCACCTTTTCAAAACGTCATGTTGTTCAATGTGAGGGTCCGTGTAGTATATAATTGAGATTTCATGTGACAGGAGATAAATTAGCGCGTGGTCCTCCCCTAAAAGGAGTGTTATTTTGCAATTCAAGGGTTTCACAACAACCCGGCCCATGGCAACAGGATTGATTTCTGAATGGTCTGAAAACTCCCAATACCTCTAGTTTTGGGACACACTCTTTGGAACACACTCATCAAAGGAATTAGATGCATTTGAAGGCTCTTTACTTGCCTTTACGTGGCTTTTGTTTCAAAGAGGAGATGAAGCACCCTCATGAAACCCTCATATCCGAACCTGTGTTAGTTGTGGGTTTGAAAATACGTTTGTTTTTGAGTCAAAGATTTAGCCAGCATGTCATTCATGACGAAATCGGTTTCACTTGACCTTTGTACTTGAGTAAAACGATCCTAGAATAAGAATTTCGTAATATCGAATGAAAAGCGATGAGCTTCAATTAACGTCACTTATGAAAAAGGTTGAAGACCAATATAAAAAAAAAAAATGTAAATAAAGAAGTTGTGGCGAACAATTGTACTAAAAAAACTCAGTCATCTAAATTCGTTCGTCCGTCTACTTCCGATTCAGAAGAAAGACAAAATAAGATTAAGAATTTGTAACTCGAATGACTCGTCTTCGCTCTGCTTTTAAAGTGCTCAAGTTTTTGTCACAAAGACTCCGTCAAGGTCTCCGCTCTCGAAACCAAAATCATAGTATTAAGTAGGACCTTATCTAATCTTGGATTTACGAAATAAGACACATTTGAAACATGAATATAAAATTTTATGAAAGACAAATCAAACTGTCTCATACCTTAAAACCAAAGTAGCCTTTCATGTTTGAAAACATCTTTAAGTTGTGATTCATGAACAAGAATAGTTTAATAGTAGCGTTGTCACTATGAGAAACTTTTTGGACTTCGGAAAATAGTAGATTTTTTCTGTAGACCCTGAAACTAAGCCGGGCCAGTATTCAAGATACTTTTGAAGTTTACATGAAAATGAACAGGCAGTTACTTAGGCCAAGGGTTAATTAGGGCAAATCAAACATGGTCTTGGTACGTAGGCAATTTTTCAGTGAAATTAGCGATCAAGCTTCGTGTACCGGAGGTAATGCGCTTTCATTGCAACGAATGACGAAAAGGCACTGTCTGAAAGTCATACACGCACGTGCCTCAATTTCTGATTCGAATTCATGATCAATTTATTTTGTTTTCTGGCGCAACAGTCCACCTTATTTAGAGCATTCTCAGTTAATCTCCACCCTTGAGCTTCAATTTAGGAACGATCGATTGTTGAGTAGCACACGGACACAACCCAGGGAAGTCAAGAAATTGTGCTTTGAAAGCAGGAATCCCAAATTGATGGCCCTTGATCGGGACTTGACTACAGAAAACAAGGCACTGATAAGGTCAACATCACAATCATGTTCCATCTTGTCGACACCATTATTCAATAGACCCCTCCTTGTTGTCCATTGGAGAAAAAAATACGAAGACTCAACACTTTTCTTCCCGATCACGGGCCATCAGCAGCAGCCAGTTAAAAACTCATTCAAGACGTCAATGTTCCAAAACGGCGCCCGTCTCACGTCTATATTATTATCGGGTCTTCTTTCCCCCAGGAACAACGGCTAGTTTTACAATTGACTTGGGATCAATCCTTGGCATCCCCAATGCCATCCGCATTAATGGCAAACACGGCTTCACTCTCCGGCAAACAGGGTGAATCGTAGATCTTACATATCCGTTGCTCGCCACGGCCTTTCCGGAAAGACAATCGGGTGGTGGAGGCGTGAGCCATGATATTGCCCCCAATGGGCTTCTTGGGATCGGCCGCAAACATGGCCGCCCCATCCACTTGGGCCACTACCTGATTGGTGATCACCACCGCCACGCCAAACTCATCCGAAAGCCGGAGCAACATCCGTAAAAAGCGCGCCAAGTGCATTTGTCGCGAAGACAGCTCGCCGCGACCGCTGAAGTCCGTCCGATACAAGGCCGTGGCCGAATCGACGATAATGAGGGCATAACGGGATTCCGCCATCATGGCCGAGGCCTGGATCAATAGTTGGGACTGATGGTCCGTGTTGTAGGCCCGAGCATAGGCCACATTGTCCAGGACATCATTGCCGCACAGCCCATAGCGTTCTGCCGTGGCTAATAATCGCTCGGGGCGGAACGTGCCCTCCGTGTCAATATACAAACATTTTCCCTCGGCCCCGCCCAAATCAATGGGCAACTGACACGTCACGGCCAAAGTGTGACACAACTGAGACTTGCCCGTGCGGAACTCGCCGAACAATTCCGTGATGGAACCGGTTTCGATCCCGCCATTGAGCAATTTATCCAATTCCTTGGAACCCGTGGTGACCTGAATGATCTGGGATCGCCGCAGATGCATTTCGGTGGCCGTGGTGAACCCCGTGGGCACGAGTTTTTGACCTTCGGCCAGAATCTTATCGGCCTTGGCCTCGGATATGCCCTTGATGGTCAGGAGATTCTTCTTGGGCGCGTACACCACGGATTCGATGGTGTTGTAACCGGCCTCGGCCAATTTCTTGATGTCGCCGGCCGAGATTCCGTGCTGCTCCAAACCGATGATGGGCAAAGGACCCAAACTCTCTTCGCCCGCGACGGCCCCCTCCGGGACCTGCTCACTTTGAACCTGCGGGCGGGCCGATTCCGTGGGGTGAGCGCGCATGGCGGAAGCCGAGGAGGCCATGCTGGAGCTCCCGAATACAAGGATTGAGTGAGCTCCCGGACTCACGGACTCAGAATTTGGATGGAATCTCACAAATGGACATCATCGGAGTCATCGGGAT
>NC_081448.1:14525973-14533461 GCF_007210705.1 Tigriopus californicus
ACGACTAACACGTCGAAAAGTCACAAAATGTAGGAGTGAAATAGGGCATGTAAAATTGAATCGAATTTCAAAGGCTCATCAAAAACGGTCCATTTATTATATTTGACTAAGAAAACCAGGGTGAATAATGTCTGTAGAGATAAGTAAAAGATTGATGTTGCTCGATGCTATAAAAGGACTAGGCAGGGTCGAAAATAGTTCAAGATTGGTCAGAAAAGGAAAAAAATGGTTCTGAGAATGACGTCATTTCAAAATCAGTGAGGAAATGATACAAATTTGAGGAACGTTTATACTTTGTGAATACAAAATAAAGGTCATGAACATGTAATGGCGGTATGAGCTTTAAAGTAATCGGAAAATGACAAGCTTGGCCCCTTGTAGAAGGGAGGAACAAAATAATTCAAGGAACGTTATTTTGACGTAGCCATACTGGCTTGAACTACAGGGAGGTTGCAATGAAAATCATTACTTACCAACCTGTCACTTTGGTTGTAAATTTTTAGAGCAAAAATAATATCCTCCACTAAAAGGGTGTTGGAATGCATCCTCAAGGTAAATGGAGGGAATCTTACCAAAAGTAAACAAGGTCTCTTCAATAGCAAATCGAAATGAGGGAGTGGAGGAAATGAACTTACATTCACAAAAATCAACCTTGATTAAAAAACGCTGTCATCTTTCTTTGACATGATTTGCGCATGTTAAATCAACTGTAGAGCGAGTGAAGTCTTGGGCGCTGGTCTGGCGGGCAAGGCACTTTTCTGGTGCCAGAGAGGGCGTTGGTTAGATTATCCACCCTGATTTGGCTCACAAGGATACGTCCCAACTCAAACAAAGTAAATTGAAATGACACAGAAAGTAAATTGAGCTGGAAATGTGACCCTTCCTGCTTTAAAAAACATTTCCTTACCTGTATCTATTTGAAATAGACAACCTCTCATCATTTATTATCGTCATTAGGCAACAGTGGGTGAAACTTCAAATCATGCCATAGACATGCAGTAGTATTTGCAATTGACTGGTGGAATAAACATCACATAAGCAACATATCAACTTATAGTTTTGTTTGCAGGGCAAAAGTTTTCAGGGACTTGCACAACTTATTTGTCACTTTTTTCACACAAACTTGGGTCAGAAAAGAACAAAGTTGATTCATAGATAATATTCATTAATCATTACTTTTGGGTCCTTAATTCAATATTGTCTGATCATGATCAAGATTATTAAGCAATGACTAAGAAAACGTATTTGTCAGAGAGCCAATAACGTGCTCTTGATTTTCAATATCAAACCAACCAGATCATTGCCGGCTTCATTATTCAGGGTTTTTTATGTGGAATAACTGTAAGCTAGCTAACAGTAGTGACTAGCTTTTTTTTACTAGAGTAACTGTTTAGTCCTTCCCCCAAACAGAGGCTACCTTGTCATTACGAGTTAGATAAGGCTGACAAGGCAGAGAGCGTTTTGAATATCACCCACGCAACCTGTCAAACGTCAATATAACGTCCGATTGAACCTTGTCCACAAGAATAACAATAACTGCAGAAGCTCCGTCCGAATCGTCCGAATCCCAGCATCAAAACATAAGGCGATCCACCTCAAGGCCAAAGGATCGTTCGTCAAGGTTGGATTGATTGAAGCCCGCCGAGCCATGACTTCATCGGCCAATCTTCGAGCTTTTGAGCTATGTCCCATCCTGGATCGGACCCATCTGGACGCTCAAGTGCTGGTAAGACCCAAGCTTGTACTTCATCTCTCTCTCTCCCCACTAAGATATTGTTGACTTGCATCTCGAATCATGCCATTTCCATCCTTTGTCCGTGTTCCCAGGAACGGACATGACCCACCCCATTCATGTTGATGAGGCAATACCTTTGAGGGAATCACTGCCTCATCCTATTTATATCTCTGCTCTCAATGATCAGGTGGGCCCCCGGGGGTTGGTTATCTTTGGGTTGCTTGTAGGTTGAGTGCGTGGAATTGAGCGGGGAATGGCTTTTCTTGGGCACCTCAGATGGACGCCTTCTGCAATTCTTGCTCCACGAGGATCATCCTGCGGAGGAGACCCTAGATCCACGGGTTCAAATTCGGGCTCAGATAGTGGCTGAGAAGAAGATCTCGCAGGTAGGAGAACACCTAAGCATTCGTACCTTGAATGAATGAATGGATCGTTCAAGATGGACGGTTCAAGCATGGTTTAGGTTCGAAAAACTGATTTCGAATGATTCCGACCCATGACTCATTCGAAATTATTTCTGATTCAAAAGAGCCTGGTTTTCGTTTGAAATAGGATGCATCAAGGCAGAATGTGCAACACAAAATTGACATTCATGCCAAAGAAATTAATGAATGGCACGAGTCAAATAATGGCCGCTTTTGCTGAAATTAGATTTGAAATTAATCTTTTTACTGGAATAATGGATTCTTTACTAGACATCATTGACCCTAGGCTTGTCGTTTACATCACTTTTCTATAAAAACACGGCTTTCCTTTCAATTCATCCCGCATAACATGTGTTGGCTTTGCTTTTCAGACACATCAATCCGTGTCGTTCATCCGCTGCGTTTCGGCATTGAATCGAGTCTTGGTCATTTGCGATTCGCAATTCATTGTACTGTCCATGTCGGATGACTTAGTGTCTTTGCCATTAGCTGGCGCTAACAAGCTAAAAGGCGTTCATGCGGCTTATATCAACGAAAACCCAGCCCGTGATGACCCGTTTAGCGTACAGGCAAGTCTTTTCCTTTCGAAAGAATATGAACCATTATGGGTCATAAATGTGATTTTTTTTTCTTTTAGGTTTGCTTGGCTAAGAAGAAGCAGGTCATCGTGGTGACGTTAAGCGAGGAGAAGTTGGTGGTGGACAAAATTCGGGAGATGCCGGATCTCGTTTCGGATGTGGTCATGGATGGCCTCTTTGTATGCGCCGCCCTCCAAAGCCATTACGTCATTTGTCACATTGAGAGTGGCCTGATTCAAGACCTGTTTCCTTTTGAAGGCGTACCCGCCTTGTGTCGAGTGGCCAAGGTCAGAAATCGTGCCTGGGCTGTCCAGGGTCACCGATAGATAGCACGTTTTTAGTTTGTCTCAAACTAGTTGCGAAGAATCGTTAGGGACTTTGCTTAAAACCTATATCCAAGGGATGATATTTCATGTATAGTAGGACCTTTCTTAAAGCGACCCATGCAAAATTTTGCCTATGCTGAACAAAAGTGGTATCTTTAATTGCTATTTGTCTGTTTCAGCTAGACTGTTTCTGCTCTAAGAACAGTAGGGTACCCCTGCATGGTTTCGTGAGCGTAAATTTTGAAATGCGACAGTACTAAACTTTACCCGGTCGCATTTCAAAATTTGCGTTCACGAAACTATCTGATACTCTAGTAGGTTAGAATGGGACAAAATCGCATCTCAAAATATGCGCTCACGAAACCATGCGAGGGTACCCTATTGAAACGCAAAATTTAGAAAATGGTTAATGATTGAAAACAGTCACTCGTGATATTCGACAGCAACTTCAGCATATTTCACTTTTAGGAGGAATTCCTATTGAGCGCCCCAGGGGATCTAGGCATGTTCGTCACCTCGGCCGGAGTATCAGAGAGACCTCCTCTGCCTTGGGCCAAACCCGTGGTCAGATTGGTCTTCAAGGCCCCATACATCATCTCGCTTTGTTCTGATGGGATTGTGGCGTACAGGTAAATGTAAATCCTTAATCGTAGAAAGGCTTGTCAAAGGGCAGATAGATATTGGTCGTACAACAGCGAAGAGTCTCGCTGCATTCTTATGGTTTCAATCCTAAGTAATTGCTATTCAAGAGAGCACGCGCAATTTATCGTATTCTTGCGACAAGGATTAGCAATTTCCGGCTAGAGAACAAATGAAACCCACTTCAGAGCTTTGAAAAAGATTTCCACCCATAGATTAGCTCTGGCCTTCAAAATAAAAAAAATAAAAATAAAACGTTTTGGTTAATGGTATGAAACCCCATTTTTAGTGGCTTTCATAATGTATTCGTGAATCATCCAATGGGAAGTGGTGCTAGAAGTGTTTTGAAAATTTGTCTCCCGCTGCCTTGTCTAAAGTCACAGCCAAAGACAGCGAGCGGTTATCGCGACGATTGAAAATATGGGGAAGGTCGGTCACCTTTTTCCCTACATAAGCCGCCAAATGACTGAAGTGAGCTTGAATGAAGGCACATCGTTGTTAAAAGATGGCGCCACTCCCACTGGCGACGGGGTTATCGCCCACGTCAAAATCGCATTTCCCCTGTTTGCTAAGACGGTAGATGGCCATCTCCGAGATGCCTCGGTAGTGGACGAAAGCGGCCACAATCACCAGAATGTGGAAGATCTGATGGCTTTGGAACCAGATATCACATTTGCCTGGATAAAAGCGCTCAGGGATCCGGGCGGCATAAAGCACTGCCCCAGTCAAGTAGAGGGCTCCCATGATGATAGTACAATGGACTGAGGCCTCCATGTAGGCATTTTGGACCCCGTTCAGAATGATATGATGAACCACTGGAACCACGGCCACACTCCCTAAGGCCACAAACACGGCTGCTCGGTACACGCGGAAATCGGGCAAATTGAACCGATCCCACAGGGTCAGAATCACGGTCAGCAGACCCAAGACGGCAATCGCAATCGAGTACGTCCACCGAGTGTACATATGACAATAGAAACCGTAGTAGAGCCAAGGGATGATACTGCCCACGATGAGGACCGCGATCCCGGCATAGTCCAAGCGACTGAAAATGGTCGAGGCCCACTCGGAATGGCAACACACCGTGTGGAAAATGGTCGAGCAAGCCAGACAAACGATAGCGCCCAAGAAGAAGCACGCGAAGATGAGCTTCTCCGAGATTTGGATGTCGAGTTGACAGGTGTCACACAAGGGTTTGATGTAGAACACCACGGTGACAATGACAAACAGGATGAAACCGACTAGATGGGTCCAAATGTTCCCGGTCTCCGTGTGAATCCGGAAGATGGAGCGGAAGCACTCGGCAAAACTCGGGATCTCCGGACGATGGCCAAAATGGAGATGCTCGTTGTCCTTGAGCCAGTTGGGCAGCTTCTCGAAATGGCAAGCTTTCCAGTCGCGCAGTCGAAGATAGAAGTCCAAGGCCATCTCCTCGGCATGATGCACCATCTCGGTGGCGTTGTGGGCGGCTGTGCCGGCCTTGCGTTGGACATTGTGCACCAAATGCCCAGCCTGACTTTGAACATTGGTCACGAACCGCTCCAAAAGCTCATCGGCATTCTCCCAATAGTTCTTGACGAGGCTATTATCCATTATACCGGCCGGCAAGTCCTCGTCCTCACTTTGAGCCGCACTATTGGCCGTCAGTTTCCGAACTCGGGGCGCGGTTTTCCGCGGCAAAGTGAACGAGGCACTTCGGCGGTGATGTCGCGAAACCCGCCGATGACGAATATGGGGCCGTTCCAGCAACGGCGAGCTCGTGATCGGGGTGGGCGATTCCTCGGTCATGATCTGGAAGAGAAGGACCTACGAAGTTGATGAAACTGAACCACAACGTCTGGGTTGAATGATCATCACTGATCACAACGTGGATGAACGAGGAGGGGACCTCAAACGTTAGAACGGCTCTTAGGCCTAAACGAATGATTGACGTCGATGATAAGGACCTCTTTGTACGCAGAGAACGCAGATGTTTATGAACAAGAGGACAATAATGCTCAATGCTCAGTGAACACCACCTTCACTCTCTCTCTCTCTCTCGAATTCTTATCGTCGAATTGTTTTAGCTCTTTGAGTGTGAACTAGATATATGTATTCGATGGAGCATGGGCCAGGCATTTCTTTCAACTCATCAGTATTCAAATTTGGCCATGTTAAGGCAATTCAAACTCGTTCCGGGCAGCAACGTTTGGGCCGCCTCAAGCAACAAGCAACGGATCAGGGTCAATGAAAATGTACTTAGAGGATGTGTGTATCAACGTTGTGGGCCTACGCTAAAATGACCTGACCTCTCCTCAGCGAACCCGGGGCCGGAATCGCCGTATCACAGTAACAATAATGAAATGCACAAGGATGGATGGATCCCTAGTTACGGGCCTCTAGGGACCAAGCACAAAAGTGCGAATGCCACTCAGTGAGGATTCCTCGTTACTAACGGAACGAACGGGACATCCTTGTCTGGCTGTGTCGAGCATGGGCCCAATGGATTGTACTAGGTTGTACTAAGCTGTCTGTGTGAGTTACTCGCCTTTTGTCACGTGAAGAGTGGCGTCATGGAGCCCGGGAGAAAATGCTCCCCAGATTAGGACGACGAGTTCGGCTGGCTCAAATCATGTGCATTCAGGCCTCAAATAGGGAATATTATGTGGCGGTAGACATAATCCCAGGTTTTCATGGCTTCTGG
The DNA here is from genome assembly GCF_007210705.1 of Tigriopus californicus. Lineage (NCBI taxonomy): Eukaryota > Metazoa > Arthropoda > Copepoda > Harpacticoida > Harpacticidae > Tigriopus > Tigriopus californicus. The sequence continues at coordinate 14,532,360 of NC_081448.1, forward strand.
AGCGGATCTTGGTTCAGTTTGGGCTGGGCGTGTGAGGGACAATGCGTGTGATGTTGGCCGATTTTGGTCACGCTCTGGGCCCTTTGTGACTTGGTGTGGCCTTGGGCCTCGGAGCAGACCACTTAAGGGGAGTGGACCAGGGGGAATCACAGATTGATACTCATACCTCGGGCACCTCGGGCACCTCGGGGTCCATGGATGGATTTTGGGGCAAGTTCTATGGTGGTCCAGCCCATAATAAGCTTGGAGCGTCAGGCCCTCTCTAGCTTTTGACCCAGAATCTGCAAATTCGGTTCGAAATTTAGATATAGCCGTAGGTTCTTCGGAAGAAATAAGACTAGGAGGAAAATAAATCGAAAGTCAAATTGAAAGCTCAAAATGTTTGAGTAATGAAAGGAAACACTGAAACTATTGTCTCGCTACCACTACTGGGCATTTTCGTCACATTGTTCCTTGGGCGTTTCTTGTCTCGACCTTTTAATAAAAGAAATTGCAATTTAGGGCGACAAAAGAAAGCATTAGTTTGTGGCATACACACACGATAAATACGACATTTTACCCATGTTCAGGGAGAGATAAGCGGTCTCTAAATTGGCAACAGACGGATGCGCCATAAGCAACAAAGATGTTGATCGATTCACGGATGTTGTAAATGAATCTCACCAAACCTCGCTCTTTTCTTCAATGTGCTCAAATCCTTCAAAAAGTCATCTACCACTTTTGAGACATATATACAGGGTGGGCAATTTTGAGAATTAGCGTGACTTTTGGACACCAAGTGGACAAAAGTGTCCAAAAGTGGACAAAAGTGGACAAAAGTGTCCAAAAGTGGACAAAAGTGGACAAAAGTGTCCAAAAGTGTCCAAAAGTGGACAAAAGTGGACAAAAGTGGACAAAAGTGGACAAAAGTGAACAAAAGTGGGCAGAATGTGTCCAAAATTAAGTACAATTGTGCAAAAGGGGATTGACAAGCAAGCACTTTTAAACCCTAAGTCATGTTATTTCTTTACCAAATCTAGATGTGAACCAGCAAATAGAATCAGTAATCAATAAAATCTAAGCTTTCTTCAAACACATAAATATGAAGTAACAACTAGCCTTT
>NC_081448.1:14534326-14537579 GCF_007210705.1 Tigriopus californicus
CTATATATATATATATATATCTCAATCTAGTCAAACTATTTAAACATTTGAACCAGTTTTTTTTCTAATATTATTTAATTAGTTCTGTTTTGATTTTCATAGTCAATTTCATGTATTTTGCGCATTAATTTGACCTAGAGTCTCAGTAAAAGATTGATTGGTAGACTTTACATTCAATTGCAAATGCATGCACATAAACAATCAGATGACTTGTACGACTTTGCTATCATTTTCCATGAAGCATCACGGATCAGCAACAGAAGCAATCCTTGCATTTCTCCGGAGGACGTGTTCTCGGCAATTTCGACGGAAAAATCCTGGTCTCATCAGCCTCGTCCTTGTATGCCATCGTGCCCATTCCAGCCGAAATTCAAATCAAGGTCAGTGATCCCAACTCGAATGTATCCATCTTGGTCATAGTTAGTCTTAATCACATGGACTTTTGTAGAGTTTACTAGAACATGGTTTAGTGGATCAGGCCTTGGAATTGGCGGAGAACTTCCAACACCGAGGACGCTCTTCCCGCGAGCAGTTCCAAGTTGTTCTCAATGACGTTCGCCAAAGGGCGGGATTTGTTTGCCTCAAAAAATTCGACTTCGATCGAGCTCGAGAGCTATTTATTCGAGGTCAATTGAACCCTCAAGAGGTATCTGAAAAAGAGTCTCTCCCGGATTGAGATACCTCCTGATTAATGCTGAATACTTTTGCTGCAGTTGATTTCGCTTTTCCCCGACATTTCATCAGGGAAATATGTGACAATTCAGCCGCCACTCCATGACTTCCAATCCATCCAAGACATCACCAATGGAAATCCTGATCAAGAGAAGAGCCTCAATTCGTTCCTCGAGGATTTTTTGCAATACCTTCGAGCTTCAGAAGGCGAACATTTCCCTTTCAAAAACGTACGCCAGATCTGGTTCACGCGTTTTAAAATGAATGCTATTCTGTACTTCTGCCTTTTCATAGATCGTGGATACTGCCATAATTAAACTGGTGGCCGCTGACGAGCCTCGGAAGACTCTGGATCATATCTCGAGCTCGGATTTTCAAGGCGAGTTTGAAGATTTGAAGGCTCCCTTGGAAAGCCACCAAAGATTCCACGCCCTGGCTTTACTCCACGAAAAACATCGAAATTGGAGTGAGGCTCTCTCCATCTGGGCTTCTCTGGCTCAAAATGAAATCCAAGATGATCTCTTTCCCGGGCTTAGCTTGTTCCTTCAGAAAATAGTTCGGTGCGTTCATCAATCGTGACTAGCCTTTTTTATATAAGGAAAAAAGCACGTGCTTATTTATGATTCCAGAGCCCCCGATGAATTGCTTTGGAGGTACGGAGACTTAGCCCTAGAGCTCGATCAGGACAAAGCCATCGATGTTTTCATCCAGAAGCTCAAATCCGGTGATGTGGTTATGGAGGAGAAAGCCTTGAACTTCTTGGACAAATATCCCGATGCCCATTTGAAGCTCCTGGAGCATTTAGTATTAGAAAAAGAGTCGCAGACGGAAAAATTCCACACCCTCCTGGCCACCAAGTATCTGGAGCGTTTGAGCTCCCTCGATCTTCAAGACCAATTGGCCCTCCCAATCCGGGCCCAGTTTCAGGCCTTCATTGTCCAGTCAAATCTGATCAAGCCTGCCCATTTAATGTCCAGACTCGAGTCGACCGATCTTCACCAGGAAAAAGCCATTCTCTATGGCAAAGTAAGAGAACTTGTTAGAATGATCCTGAACGTCAATCGACCTAATGACCCAAAATTGTCCTTGGATTTAAAGATGGGCAATCACGAGAAAGCATTAAAGATTATGGTGCATAATTTAGACGATCCTCAAGCCGGTGAATCCTATTGCGATCAAATCGCTCCCAAGAAAGATTCCAAACTGAAGAAGAGATTGCTCCTAAGTCTGATCAAAGTCTTCTTGGATCCCGAACTCTCGTAGGGAACACCCATTTTTTGTGCTTGATTAGAGCGACCCAAAATTTGCAGTTTCCGTTTCTTGTCTACCCGCAGACCCGAGAAGAAACTTCCTCTGGAATCGGCCTTGGTGGATTTGCTGAACCGAAGATCAAGTGAAATGAATCCCCTTGATGTGTTACCTCTCATTCCACCTTCGTGGTCATTGGCCACCATTCTACCAGCTTTAACCGATATGATCGCCACACTTGGGCATGAAGTAAGAAGACTTACTTCAATAGCTTGTCTACTACGTCAGATGGAGCTTATCTAATGATGATTTTGGCCTTCAATTTAGAAACGCATGACTCAGGTGGAGGCAAACTTATCGATTGGTCACAATGTCAATACGGCACTGGATTATTATTTCGCCACCAGAAAGCCCATCGAAATGGCCGAGAGCAGGTACACCAGCAATCATCCGATAGGCTTAAACTATGATCACATGATCATCATCAGTTTGTAACAACATCTTGTTTCAGTTACTGTATGGTGACCTCGAAACAATTTCGAGAGCCCGTGTTCGTTCGATATCCCAATGGAATCATTGTCAACCCGGATCAAGCCAAAAATTTGAGCGTCTGCCCAATCACGGGTCAGGTGTTCAAGCCCATCAAAGGAACGTAAGCCCGTGGAGGTAGCAAATCATGTTCCGAGTTGTATTGTCAGATCAAGGGACAATGTTATATACTCGTTGCGTTTAATAAAGTACACCTGCTTATGAGTAGCTTCATTTCCGATTCTGAAAATTGAACCTTATGAATGTCGTTAAGCGGCATGGCGTGCCTTATCGTGCTCCATAAAGTCGTGCTGGCTACTTATGAACAGTCTCGTGCTGGATTCAATTTAACTATAAACGATTAAGGACACTCGTCGTACAGTATAAATGAGCTTTGACTATTTTGAACATGAACTTGAAAACTCCAACTCCAACTCAAGAAGGAGGGCGAGGTACTCTCAATTCACACATTTTCGTTGAATTCTTTCGTTTTTTTTTCAAGGAATGGATGAATCTGGCGAGTTACGAGACTCAAAGTTGTTGAACTTTCCAATTGAAACGGTGGGTAAGGTAAAATGAAGCAACTGAAATGATAGGAAAGCTTGAGCTGGACGAAGCATCTCTTGAAACACTTTGAAACTCACGAATTTGCCGTCGTGGATATTATCTTCAAAGTCTGCGAAGGCAAGTTCGCCCAAATTTGCCACCTGAATTAAATCAATCTGACCACACAACGTCAATGATAAAGAGCTCTAGCTCACATCAAATTCTAGCCCCACTCGAGAATTATGGACCTATTTACTCG
>NC_081448.1:14537860-14549786 GCF_007210705.1 Tigriopus californicus
AAAAAAAAGAGGCCCCTTTCCATGCCATGTCCTAGACACACCAAGTATGCCTCGTCTCCTGCACATGCAAGCTTTCAGAACTTGGAGAAACGACGAATCCCCTCCATCACAGCCTAATATACCTACCGTCTACCCTATTGTATGAAGCAGCGAGCGGCGTCAAGTTTCCAAGTTCCCAAGTTCCACTCGTGCCGCCAGGAAGGGGAGAAGATCGAGGACACGGCTGGAGGATGAGGACAGAGGCAGATCATGTTGCCAAAAGCTGGATATTTTGGTACTCAGCGCGTTTTCTTCTTCTTTTTCGCCTCGTCCTCTTCCTCTTATCTTCGTCTTACTTACTGCCGTTGGCTGTCTTGGTGTTCCAAGGGAAAGTGGATCGTGCCATCCTGTCGTTGGTACCATCTTCCTTCCTTCCGTCCTTCCTTCCTTGCTTCCGTGCGTGTCCTCCCCCCCACCCCCCCCCAAAAGTGCAAGCCAGCAAAGGCTTTTGGGAAAGGAACACGCTCCTTCTTCTCTCTTGTCCAATTCAGTCTCGGTTACTTCATTGGAGAGAGGACCAGAAGAGTGTGGGTAGAGTACATAAGCACGAGAAAGAAGAGGAGAAGATTCTTGGGGGCACTTTTTGGCCTTGGCCTTGCCGCTCTTCCTAAGAATCGAAGGACATCTCCTCAGAGATCTGCTGTTGGTGGAAGGACTCAGGAGTTAAGAAGTGGAGACACGAGTGCTGCATTTGTGTGTGAAAAAAAAGCGACAGAGAGAGAGAGAGAGTTCAGATTGACAAGGTAAAGAATACATTTTAATAGTAGTACGAATGTCCTTAGAAGAACTCGTTCTCAATGGCCGAGTTCACATCAACCTCAAAACAGGGTTTGGATGACTCGCTCGAGGCCGACCGAGACTTACTCGACAAGGACAAGGTCGGGGAGAAACCAAGCAAGACGAAAGGATCCTGCAGTGGGGTACAACTGATACTACAAAGCAGTCGTTAAAAGCTATCCACAAATCTTGGTTCGATATGAAGTGCTGATAAGTTGGAAACGGAGACTGAGAGAAAGAGAGAGAGAGAGGGAGAGAAAGAGGGAGTGAAGCAAACGAGTAAAGACAAGAGGTCATGTGGTCTATTGATAAGGCTTCGGCCATGCTTCGATAATCTGAGGTTTTAAGGGCACTTGTACATTGACTCTAATAATAAAAGTAATCATTTCCACATTCTTTGGCTGTTAGACTTTGATCCCGTTGTCTATATACATGTTTGTTATCTCAAGCTTGCCTCAAAGTGTTTCATAAGTATCCTATTGGCGGGATAGCCGATGTAAGCCATTCTTTAGGGCATCTTTTCTAGTGGAGAATTGAAGTCGAGAAATATGTCAGGACGAGGAAAACGAATAGTTAAAAGAACTTTCGCTACTCAGTTTCAAATTGCCTTCATAGTGAAGGAGAAGTCTCGCACGTTTTTAAAACAAGGATCCCTTCAAAATAATAGTCTAAGAACACTGCATTTGAACTTCAAGTAAACAACCCATAATTCGCTTTTTTGAATACCTAGAAAAAGGATTATTGTAATCGTTTGCTAAACCTTTTTACAGATCTTTGAAGCGCTCACCAAGTAACCCAATCTGGTTTTTGGTTCAAAAGCATTTCCCACGCTCAAGTACAATCTTGCGTACAACATAGTATACACATAAATTCTATCCTGATTGCGTCCCTTCTCACTACACCTGTAACGATTGATGTCTCACATGGGTAAATGCGGCGAAGACTCTTGAATGAACCTGATTACGCGTGTATTGGATTCCAGCTTTGCAATCCTGTTTTTTTTTACTCGAGGCCTGAAGATCGACCTGATTTACCTGCTTGGCGAGCTCGTTGGGCTTTGCGGGATGCGCCCATCGTTCCTTCCGCGATCGCAGCAAGAATCTTCGTACTTCAAGTCCTCCTCGCCTGTGACTCTGCCTCTGCCTCTACCTCGTCCTCCTCCAGCCTTCCATTCGCCTCCAGTTCTATGTAACAGGTTAACTTTTAGCATTCTCTAACCACGGTGGTAAAAATGTCTTGATCAAGTTTTGATGGAAACAACGCAAGCCTATCTCTTTGACAGGAACTAGGAGCTTGCTATCTTAAGCTTCGTTACCATTTGACTATATGCAAAGTAGGATATGGTCTATGAAGCTGCTTCTGAGTCATCTGAAATGAAATGTTTCGGTTAACATTGGATGTAACAGAAATTGATTGACAGCTAGTTATAACGATTTTCAAGATCACAAGAGCAATTTTTTTTTTTTGCTTTTTGTGCAATTTTGAAATATCTCTGCAAATTAAAGAACACCATTTAAAACGCTCTTAAATTCAAATGTTGAAACCACACTTTGTCATTTGTGAACTTAAGTTCATAAGAAGGTGAACAATATAAATATGAAAAGCTACTTTTACAGATTTTCAGGTTACAAACTGTATCTTTGAGATACTTTATGGATCATATCCTCATTTACATCAAGTAAGTTCTCGAAAATTATAATTTCTCATTTATTCCACGCATATTTTTCTGTTTCTTTTTTGCCAAAATGCATATGATCATGATCTCAAAGTCATTCTTATCATTTTTTGATCTACCAGGGGGCCAAAGAGCATTTGAATTATTCCATTAAAACTTGATAAGGCATTTTAGCCACTGTGATATCATTGCTATGAGGCCAACTGAGAGCGCCGATACTTGCGGATAGTAGTGACTGTACGTAGTAGTAACAGTAGTAGTAATAGCAGTAGTAGTAGTAGTAGTAGTGCGCACCCAACGAGTTCTGCTTCTACTGAAAGACACATCTTCCGACAGATGTATGTGAGTGAGGACGAAATTAAGAGGCTCATCAAGTCATCATCCACCCTGTGAACATCGAAAGTTCCTAGCCCTCCTCCTCCTTAATCTCATAGAAAAAGGGCTGGCCTGTCAAGAGATCTGTGCCGCGAAGACTCCAAACGCTCCAAGTGATTTTGGCTACGACCCATCATCGGTCGCAAAAGTATCATCATCCACATAGTATATCATTGTGATTGATGCTCGAGAGCCTAAGAACTAATTTTGTTTGGATTCGATCCGTGATCAAAAATAAAACAAAAAAGAAAGAGTGTCAACATGTGCCAAAAGCTGTCCAAGATGGTTGGGGATACATGATGAAGTCCAGAAGAGTTTGACAACCCCTTTGTCCCATTAACCTTTGACGTGCGATTTCCAAGGCTTTCATCATGACCTCGACCGAGGCTGATGACGAGGTGAGTGAGCTCTTTTGTGTGGAGCAATTTGAATTCTGTCAAGGGCCGATTGCCAAGTCATTCGTCACTCTGGGCTTGAGAGCGAGCAAATCCGAGATAAATCCGCTTTCCATGCCGAAATGCCAAAAATGAGCGAGTCCTGGATTTTTGTCCGATTTTTTTTTTTTAGATCTTTCAAGATGCTTTGGAGGAGCCGGCGTTGAGTCCGAAGAATGATGCTCTTGATGTGATATCCAATAATAACGGCGGCATTTCACCCCGATCCTTGAGTAAGAAATTCCGTTTCAAGAAGAAAAAACGAGTCCGATCCGGGGAGGATGAGATCCCGCCCTTGTCAGAGACTTTGGACGATGCCAAGCTCTCCGTGGACATGTTTCTTAACAACCAATTCGAGGAGGCGAGAGCTATTTGCCAGCCAATGTAAGCTCATTGCGAACGACCAAAGTCATCCCGACGAAGCTCCCTCACTCTTTTTATCTTTTCCCTTTTAGGGCCGATCGGAGTATGTATCATGCCTTGGGATATGGAGTGTTCATGTACTTGAAGGCGGTTATGACTTTCGAGGAGAAGCATATTGAAGAGGCGTCTGGCGTGTTGTCCCAAGCTTGCGATACCATCGGCCAAATGAGACGCAAAACCGGCTTCACCGAGAACCTGGGACGAATCATCAAGAAGGTCGACTACGACCAGTATACCGAGATGGAGCTCCACGCCGAGATTTGCTATTCCGAATGCTTATTGCTCAAGGCCGCGTTGACATTTTGCGAAGACGAGACTCTGGTGTCCTTCGTCAAGGCCGGACTCAAAGTCAGAACGTGCTACCAATCGTTTCGGTGAGTCAGCGACGACCTTGTTGATATATGGAAATGAGCAAAGCTTTACGACTTGTTTGCTCCAGGGAGTGTTGGAACGCGCTCCACGAGCGGGATTGGACCAATTCCGAGTACAAGAGTGATTTCGAAGGTGGGGTTCGCTTGGGCGTTGGCACTTTCAATCTCATGATTTCCTTGCTACCAGCACGCGTTATGAAAGTGTTGGAGTTCATTGGCTTCAGTGGCAATCGGGTAAGATCCAATAATTGACATTTCTGCTCGGGAGAGAAGGATCCATGGAGATCCATATTCAGTGGTTGGCTGGGGATTTGATTGATAATTTTTTTTTTCTTCCTTGTATGTTTACGAATACATTTTCCTCAGAGCTCCAAGGTAAAGCAGCACACGTATGCAAGTTCGCCGTGACCCTCAGTTTCGTCGCATTTCGCATTGTGGCAATGTCAGCGTTTTTTTCTCTGTTGTTTGCCCATGATGTCCCTTCAGAAACAAAGGAAACCTTTCCTTTGACCTCATCATGTTCCTCTGGTTCTCTGCTTGCCGAGAGAAGTTAGATTGTAGCTTGAGTAGACTTTTACTTGTTTTGCTTCCCGCTCAAGTCAATTTATCAAGATCATGGAAAAGGCTTGCCTGCCTGCCTGCCTACACTTGACAACAAGGACGGCCTTCCTTATCTTCATAAACTGGCTTTTGGGGTCCGATTAAGTTTGTCCCTTCTGGTCTCCAATCATTGTGTTCTAATTTCAGGATGCTGGATTGCAAGAGATCATGTGGGTGGAACAGGAACGAAATGGTCTTCGCCAATTCTTGGCTTCGTTCATCCTCCTGGGCTACCATTTGCTCTTATCCTTCTTCATTGGTAGCACTGAGTGCAACCTAGACTTATGTAAACGTATCCTGGAGGAAAAATTGGCCAAATATCCCGAGGGTGCTTTCTTCCTCTTCTTCAAGGGCCGATATCATTTCGTCCAGGTATTGGATAGTAGTAGTCGGTATTCGAAATTATGCAATAGCTCATATCTAATATGGATCCAATTCCCTATCTCTATCTAGGGTGAGGTGGGTGAGGCCATTAGCTGGTACAAAAGATCCGTGGATTCCCAAAATGACTGGCCGCAATTCCACCATATCTGTTATTGGGAACTCTATTGGGCTCATGTTTTCAATTGCGATTGGAGCGGCGGGTGGAAATATTCGGACTTGCTTCTCCAGGAGTCCAATTGGTCCAAGTGCATTTATGCCTACCAAAAGGCCTCGGCTATGATTATGAAGAGCAAGCAGTTAGATTCTAGTCAGAACAAGGAACTTGTGGAGCTCATGAAGTGAGTCGTACTCCAACCAAGTTGCTCTCTAACAACTGAAGAAGTCGCCCGAACATGACGACTTTCTCTTTCTCTCAATAGAAATGTCCCCAAGTGGAAACAAAGGATCGCCGGGAAGAGTCTGCCCATGGAAAAGTTTGCCGTGCGGAAAGCCGAGCGGTTCCTGGATCAAAGCAATAACCTCATGCTTCCCATTTTGGAACTCATCTACGTTTGGAACGGCTTCCATGTTATCGGCAAGCAATTCCAATTGGTGGAGCGAATCTACGCCCTCGTCGACTCCGAACTCCGAAACTTGGAGAAGAACTCCGGTAATCCCGAAACCCATTGCTTGTTTTGGATTGTTGGAATCCGAGTGCTGTCACTCATTATGTTTCATTCTCATACTCTTTTCAGCTTTCAGTAACTATTACAGTGAGAACCTCTGTCTTTTGAAGGTGCTCCAAGCAATGTGCTTAAAGCACATGAAGTCTCCTCTTCATGCTGAAGAATGTCTCAAATCTGTGATATCCCATGCTGGAAAACTGAAGGTGGACACCTATCTCGTTCCATATGCCATGTTCGAATACGGTTGCATTCTTCGAGAACAAGGCAACCTTGAGGGAGCCATGCACCAACTGGAGTGTGCCAAGTAAGCACATCTCCCAAGATCTAGAGCCTCTCAATTGGACCGAGATTCATTGATTCATTGACCTCGTTGTTCCAGAAACGATTTCAAAGACTTTTCTTTGCAATCTCGACTCCATTTCCGGATCCATTCGGTTCAGCAGGAGATTCGGGGAGCTTCAGAGGCCAAATCAAGTGATGGTGATCCTGATCCCAACCATGACGATTGGACGGCGGACGAGATTCTTCCTATGCTTTGAAATGGTTCACCCTCACCTTTAAATGAAATTGAAGCCATGGAGATCCTTCAAGGGAAGAGGAAATAACTCCTGGAACGAACATGTGCCATCCCCAGACGCCTACCTCGTGCGTGCACATTTTAAAAGATAGGCAGGCATTATTATGACGAAATGCGTTTAGCCACTCAAAAAATGCTTCTTCGCTTATTGAGTATTGCAGTTTTATTGCGCAGGGCCCCTTGTCTTGTTGCGTTTATTGGTATCTGATCAGAAATCTATATTTCGGTTAAGTATTAACTTCATAAATAAATTAATTTGATCAAGAAATCCCCATTCAGAATCTTGCATATCAATTCCTCATGGCTTGGAGCTGAGCATGGTTTGGTATATCCAGGTCAAATAATCATAAACGCGGGTGAAGACCACTGGCCGCTCAGGATCGAGAGGTGTTTCCGAGCCAAATGAAACCACGCCCAGTTGCTCATAACGCCCGTCGTCTCGTCGCCAACCACCAAATCCACCCGAATCGCCGAAATAAACTTGACCCGTGGCGTTCGTAGTACAAAGGATCTTCTCCGTCAATGCAAAGGGATAACTTGGAATCCAACCAGATTGGCAAGAGTCTACATCTAAAAGATGCATTGTTGCTGTTTTCAAGATGGCACTTGATCCACAATCAATGCAGACTTGTCCCCAACCAGCTACTTCGATGGTCTCTAAATCTTCTGGTCTTGGGGCACTCGGCAGGCAAACGAGGCCTGCTCGATTGTTAACAGCAACGGACGTGGGAAGATGCCACAAAGCGATGATATCTTTGCGCTTAAACAGATTTACATCGTTGTAATCTTCATGCAAGATGATGGATTAGGGATCAAAGAGTGCATAGATCTGATCACAGACATGCAGTTCTTCGGTTGAATCGCCAGCCAATAAACTCGTGAACCAACCATGTACCGATCACACAATGGGCAAGGCAGTATCAACGAAAATGCAGTAATTCGGTCCTTTTTTTCGAAAGAGGTACTGTAATCCCAATACATTCAAAAATGCTGTAATTATTATTACCCCCCCAAAAAACAAAAATTACTCGTTCCTTTTTTTCACGCTCCAATGTGGCATTTAATATTTCGTTTCTCTCTTGGCAACTGAGGAAACTTGAAGCTTTTTGGGAAACTGAACAAAAAATTTTTTTTTTCTATTTTCATATGTCCTAAAGAAAGACGCTCAGGGCTGAAAATTGCGCTTGTTTTTAACAGCAATGAATGTCTTTGTGGTTTGAAATCTTGTTATATTTGCATTGCTGTAATGTTTATATCATCTCATTCAAATTCCGTTGAACTAAAAGACCTGACTTAGAGCGAAACTCTCCGTTTGCTTGGGTATGCTGCACGAAATTTCTCACCCTTCCTCATATCCATCTTTGACTTTATTCTCCATCATTAGTTGAGCACAGGAAAATATGTTAGTTTTAGATGTGAAGAAGAAGGTAAAACATTTGATACGAATTCTCGTTAAGCATTCGGAAAAAACTTAAAATATATAATCAAATACTCTCAAACATTATCATTTTTGACGCACTTTCGAAGAAAGTTTCAAATAACAGCGAAAAGAATAAAACCGAAGTTAATAAAACAGCCTTTTTACGTTTGATGTTTCAAAAAGGAAAAATTGAATTTGCAACGGAACCCTTTTTATGATACCTTGACGTTGTCAGGTTTCGAAATTCCCACCCTGAGTGTATTCATTTCGACTTTTCAAATATGTCTTTCTCCGCCCAAGTTTAAGATCTTAAAAAGGAACGAGGCATGTTCTTCCCTAAGATTGATAGTGTTGAAGTAGTTCAAATTTGGAGCACAAATTACTTTTTTATGAAGCATTCCCAGTGGCATGGACAAACGAGCCTGGCCAAGAATGGGAGTAATGCAGTGCTAACTTACAAACATGCATACAGCTCATTTATTGATTTTACTTATCAATATTGGAGTCAAAACGGCAAATCTGTTTCTCAGAAGGTTGGATTTTAGCTGGATTCAAGGCTCTGGGTCTTGCAAAGGTGATTTTGAGGGAATGACCCCGATGGCACATTAGAGCATAGTCATAGAGAGCTACTTCCACTTACGGTAGGTGTTGGGTGGGACCTTCATGAACTAATTGCACCCAAACATGGCGAGGTTGTAATAAAGGATAGTTCGAGCTTTGAGAACATCTTACCGTCTTCCCCTTCGTGTCAGGCGTGGGAAAGTCGGAGGATAGAATTTGTAACCGGTCCCTGGGACGCCTTAAATGGGTTGTTTGCATTTGAATGGTGTTTGATCGGATTGGCCCGTCGTTAACTGAAGCGTGGGGTGTTGGATCAACGAGGGTTGTCCTCTAAAAGTGAGCACGGAAATGATTCACTTTCAGGACCTAGTTGACATGACCACGAGACAAAAGTAATGTTATCAAGACAGCGATACCTCAACCCATTTTCGTCTGGTTGTAATGATTTTTTTCAAGTACTAGCTTCCACATGAGTGCACTACTTAAGTCGCAAGTTTGTTTTTTTTGATCCAGTAGTAGTTGATGGATTGGAGACTTAGTGATACCCTAGAATGCAATGGCTTTTAGTATTCTNACTACTTAAGTCGCAAGTTTGTTTTTTTTGATCCAGTAGTAGTTGATGGATTGGAGACTTAGTGATACCCTAGAATGCAATGGCTTTTAGTATTCTCTGTGCCAATCATGAGAGGCTCTGTGTTAATTTTGTTCGTATACTTTTTATCAAAACCTCTGTGCTTACTCATGATTAGAGAGGGTAAAAGCGTTTAATTTCAATGAAAAATATTTTTTTTTTCAATATTCTGGCCATATTGTCAAAAAGTAAATGTTTACACGTTTTCAACACCATGCTTAACATTTTGCTCGTTTTTATCATATTTTGGCAAACCAAGAACCAAACAGCGTGAACTCGTAGATTTTTTGTCCAACTCAAAATTGCTATGGTATCGAATTCAAAACACCATGACGTCTGTATAGCAGAAATAAGGCTGGTTCATCGAGAGGGATGACCATTGACGAGAATAAGAAGAAGGGTAAAATGATTTTGTTGTTTTTTTATATTGTAGCTGGGCTATCTATGAAGAATAACTAACACTGGGATTTTCTACAATGACAGGTATCAACCGCGCTATCAACCGGGTGTTTCATGATGTTCTGGACTGGTCTCACAGGGTAACCCGCTGGAGGTTCGAAATTTCAGAACATGCATTAGGAATTAGGACCATTATTGAACATACTGTAATATACATTAGTTTAGGAAAGTAGGCGTGTCAGAACCCCTTTGTCAATGAAAAGTCGTCTTTCTACCAACTCTGAAGATCGCTCCAATAGACGCTAAAACAAGAAAAAAAAAGTTGAACTTTGATTCATTGGTGGTAAATAAATCCAATCAGAAAGTTGGGAGTGACCTAGCTAGCTTCTTCTCAAGTCAAATTAATCCCATTCTGATGAAGCTTACAATCTGGTCACACTGGAGTGATATTTTGCTCTCCATCACGAGAACTTGAGATACCAAAATGAAGTAAAAAATACTATCGGACCATAATCAAAGGCAAATGTGCATTACAAGAACCGTACATCCTAAGTCCAATTTGTATGGCTGTGCCTGTCAGTATCCAATATTTGCAGCTTTTTTGATTAATACTTGGTCGTTTTTAGTGCAATGTTTTTACCCACCCTACTCATAATGCCACTCCAGACGAGATGACTCCTCTTAACATCTTAGCCCATATTTTGACGTCATTTGTAACCATTTTCAGTATTTTTTTGTTTATCTAATCATTATTTTTCATCATTGTTTTGATTTATTGATAGTTAGATATTACGGTTCATTAGTGTATTGATTGTATATTTTTTAGTTGAGATCTCCATCTTAGATTCGCATGTTTTGTTTGATGTGAGGAAGCTTATTGCTATTTTGCTTTGTTGTACTGTAGCTCAAGACACGACTGTACAGGGCTTTTAGTTTTCCTTGGTCTCTTAGTCTCTTGATTTTGCAGCTAATTGATAGATAGGTTCTTTGCATTCATGATGGAAGCCATCTTTAGCTGTTTTGGTCAATCAGAGCTGGGTACTGCTTGAGGAACAGGCTCGCCCAGTAGTTGAGGCAACTGATCAGGCCATTGTAGAGGTTGAAGAGGTTTCTCTCCCTGAACCAAAGCAGGCAAACAAGGCGGAAGAGAAAACAGTTAGTCCTGTTTACCGAAGGTAGTCTTGTCCTGATGAAGTTGGCCTTGAAAGGTATGATAAAATAGTTCAAAGTTAGATTGTCCTTTCTTCCACCCGTACATGTGCCGTCTGTCCATGAGACTTAGAACGTGATTTAACGTCTGAGGAACCATCTCGCGCCTCTATTGGGTACATTAGACCACTCGACTACTACGATTGCTATGAATTTAAATCCTTTACATTTTAAAAGAAAGTAATGCAACTAATCACATCTGAAACCTATGTATTTGTAAATGTAATCAAATACGTTTTAGGTCTCCCAGGAATTTCAGGCCACACGACGACATAGAGCATGCACATTTATTAGATAGGAAGACGTTATGATGAAGAAATGTGCTTGCCTCTGGCAAGTCAAAACAACTGGGAAAGGGACCAAGGGCCGTTGTTTTTTAGCGTAGGGTTTTAAACATGGCTACCTCGGTCGGTTATTCATCAGAGGTCTATATTTTCGCTTTCGAGTAATAACTCCAGGAATGAACTGTTTTATTCGAACACTAATTTGATCGATAAATCCCCATTCAGAATCTTGCATATCAATTCCTCATTGCTTGGAAGTAAGCATAGTTTGGTACATCCAGGTCAAAAAATCATAAACGCGGGTAAAGACCACCGGTCGTTCAGGGTTGAAAGGGGTTTCCAATCCAAACGAAACCACACCCAGCTGTTCATAACGTCCATCATCTCGTCGCCAACCACCAAACCCACCCGAATCGCCGAAATAAACTTGTCCCGTGGCATTTGTGGTGCAGAGAATCTTCTCCGATAAAGCCGAGGGATTACTGGGAATCCAACCCGTTTGGCAGGACGTCCAATCCAAAAGAAGCATCGTTGCCGTCTTCAAGGCGGGACTTGATGCACAACCCTTGCAAACTTGTTCCCAGCCAGCCACCTCGATGGCACCCAAATCCGCTGGTCTTGGGACGTTTGGTAAGCAGACAAGACCTGCCCGATCATTCAGTACAACGGGCGTAGAGAGCCGTAACAAAGCAATATCGTTGCCGGCAAAGAGATTATCGTCTTGGTAATTTTCATGCGAGATCATGAATTGGGGATCAAAGATCGAGTAGGTTTGATCGCAGCCATGCAGGTCTTCGGGTGAATCACAACCAATAAACACATGAACAAACCAAGCATTGGTCATACAGTGCGCAGCCGTCATTATCCATTGATCATGGATTAAGGTGCCTCCACATGAAGTGCGTTCTGTTTCACACGAGAAAACAAAATTGATTGGAAGTTTACTTCACAGAAAAGGAATGTACAATCTTACCATCGCCAATTTTTATGATCAGATAGACTTGCCAAGGAAACTCTTCCGGAGAGGTTTCAGTCCCACCCACCACTTTTCTGGTCAATTGGGAACCGCAGGGAGCCGGTTTAATGCTTGGACGGGTGTCCG
>NC_081448.1:14549822-14591075 GCF_007210705.1 Tigriopus californicus
AGCAATTGGGAACCGCAGGGAGCCGGTTTAATGCTTGGACGGGTGTCCGTTGGGTTCAAAAACAATTTTCCGAAAAAACTTTGACCAGGCGAGGATCCAACCTTGGAACGGTAGCGAATGATCAACAGGCGATCAAAGGGCCGAAAGTTGATATAATCCACGATAATCGAGGTAGGTTTGGATATGTCTGGACAGAGAGCTTGGGTCTCGTCAAATGTGATGTTGAGGGAATGTCCCTCCCGGCACAAAAGATGATACTCAAAAAGAACTAAATGGACCTTAGTGTACGGTGGGACCTTCATCAACCAGCTACACCTAAACGAACCGAATAATTAAAAGGGTAGTGGGAGCCTCAAGAACGTGAGGAGGATAGAAAATCTTACTGGTCTCCCCCTCGTGTCTCGTGTGGGAAACTTGGAGGATGGAATTCGTAACTGTCCCCAGAGACGCCTCGAATTACTTTATTGCATTGGAAAGGTGTTAGTTGTACTTTGCTCGTTAGTTGTATGCTAGAATTTCGGATCGGAGGCGGCAGTGGAGTCCTGGAAGTAAAGACAGAAGATGATTGACCCCCCGGGAGCTTGGTAATATGGCGGCAAGATTTACACAATATCATTTATAAAGCAATAAAAATAGTTAGGTGTTTCTGATTTTAGAGACCACTCATCAACTTTGTCTTAGACCATGATTTCGGAAACATAATTTTTCGGTAATGTAAAGGCAAGACTAAATTTCTGACCGAAAGAGCAAAAACGATAGTGAAAAACAAGAATCGAGAAATGTTTGCGCTAAAAACCCCACTATAATACTTGAGTTGCTAAACAAAAGGACGTTTTTCAGCTTTATAACTTATTGATACGTTTTCGGAACTTAGTTTGGCTGATTTTCATGACTTAAAAACTAACTATCTCGATCAAAATCCCAAAGTATTTTTTTGACCCTTACTTACGAGTGTTCATAATTGGCATCAATTGCACTACTACAACCGAAGTAAGTGACTTGAGTAAATTAAAAAATGGTTGACCTTTGACACATTGAATATTTGTGTAACCGTGATTGCAGATTATTGGGAGAGTTTATAACACGTATGTATTTGTAGCGTGTAACGCGTTAAGTTCCATGCCTTGTGAAAAATTACACTAAATTCAAACGACCTAAAACTTCAAGACAAACGGAAAAAACATTTTGAAAACAAACTTGAAAAGGGCAATGGCGAGGTAACTAGAGTTTCCAGGTATTTGAAGGTTTGAAAGTGCCTTTCCTGAAGTGCAGACGTGATCGTGGGTCACTAAACGATACAAAATGAAAATAAATGCTACTTGCAACAAATTTCCCATCAACTATGAAGTCAATTCAAGTTGAGTTGGTCTCTTCATTTTGGTTATTTGTCAACGTCCAAATAATGGATGCCCCCTTCCTTCAGATAATACTTGCATTGACGGATCCAGTTAATGAAGATTCGAACTCACAAAATATTTCCTCCATGTTCCGAGACTTGAAAAGCTTCTCCAATATGGAGAATAAGAGCAAATACGAAGACACAACTTAGAGCTCCAATCATGACTACGATCGAATTTCGACTGAGACTGACGTGCTACTACGTAGGGCTGGCCAGGTTTTTTTCCAGTCGGTGATGCTAGCTCGTGCAAAATCAATGCTTTAAAAATGCTAGTTGCAATTCGAAGATGCTAGAATAATGCTACTTTCTTTTTAGGAAAAACTAATTCTTCATGGTGGGAAAAACCTCACTTTAAAATATTGATGCATTTGTGCCGATTATATTCTCACTCTAAAGTTCAAGCAATTTTGAAACCTAACACTTTGAAGGGGGCAACGAATCTGACCAAAGTTTTACTTGAGCAATAATTACATATCTTAGCATTTAAACAAGATATTTTTTGCACACTATAAAAAATGTTCTTGTCGTCAAAAAAAACCTTCTTCTTGGATGAGATTAGATCAAAAGAGAAGATAGATTGTTTTTTCTGGCGTGCATCATACTTCAAAGCGGATATTAACAACAGTATCTGCATCCATGAAGCTCAATAGGTGCCCAGCTCTCTCTTTTCTCTTTTGAATATTTTTTCTATTTTGAAACTTGCAATTTGGTTCACCTCAAATGTGTGAGGGAATGCTTTACGGAATACAATGAAATTAACCAATAATTACATTTACCAGGCTCAACGAAAAAATCTTTACACTTTGGATCCACATGTTCATCCAGATCTAGCTAAGTAACCAGCGGTACAAAAAGCCAGGTGACATGTTTAAGGAAGGATTCTTATATTTGGACCTCATCAATCGTTAATATAGGAGCCATTGTACCCAATGATGGCCTCCAATCGGCGACGGAATGCCATGCATCCCTTGCGGATGTACTCCTCTGACATGGCGTCCCAGTGTTAGGTGACCGCAGCCTTGAGGGCCCCAACGTTCGGCTGGTGGACAGTGCATGTCATAAGATTGTACATGCGCCCAGAAAGTTTATCAAGTCTATCAAGTTTAGTTCCGTTGTGGGATTTTTTTGCTTTTTTTTGCTTTTGGACATTTTTTCAGTGAAATAACGCTACGCAATGCAAGATTTCACAATACTCGGACCATGCAAATAATGCCAAGTTAAAGCTAAAACCAGACCGATGTTAATAAGAAGATCCGATACTAGCGGCCTTGAAATATGCTGATTCTAACAAATTAGCATCGAAAAATGCTAGCTGGCCACCCTTCGTTGTGAGTCAAAAAGGCATACGATTTGCCTTGGTTGTCGCAAGACATGTCTCAAAATATCCAACCAAGCACACCAAGGCCCTGAAAATAGAAACTGGCGGAAATTCTTGCGTCAGAGCTGCTCACAGGTCAGTTTTTGTCTCTTATCAAAAAAGTGCAGGAAGTTCTTTGCAAACATTTACAATCTAACATGACCAAGAGTCCCACTAAACATTACTAATAAAAATGAAATATGGTATATCTTTTATTACATGTGTACCACTGAAATGCCTGCAGCCCAATTTTTTAGACTCCGATCGTAGATTGGTTTTGGGTCACTCCGATCTCTAAGTCAGTTTTTGCTTGAGGGCGGCCCAGAGTCATTTTGTTGTGTAAAGTACTGATGAGACAAGCCAGTTATTTTGAATCTTGAAACCAACGTCTGTCAAGCTTTTTTGAAGCCAGGTTTCTGCCTGTGTCAAGCAAGTCTCAAGCCATCAGGAGGCAAAAAGGAAGGAAAAGCTGTCCTACCACATGTACGCTATTTATTTCAGTTGATTTCGAGTTTGGGCTGCTTTTGATCTTATTTTTCTTTGATGCAAAAATGGTTATTTTTGATCGTAAATGGAAACTGAAGTGCTTAGTTTGGATTTAAAAGCATATTGAAATGCATATTGGGTAAAAAAGCATATTTTAATACATATTCATGCTAGACAACAATGTTCTATGCTGGTCAAAAAATATTTACACCATCACACAACCTTATCAACGACCGGCTCCATGCTTCTGGACCGGCCTCGACCCAACGTGTTGATGGTGTCTTATATTTTGTGCCAAATTCTTTCATAAAGGGAGTTAATTTTTCCACAACTAGATTAACTCTGCGTGGCGCATTCTCTTTGAGATAGCCTTTTACTCATCAACCAAGTGATCCAAAGAGCACCCCTGACCCTGATTCCCAGGGCTTGAAATATTGCGTTACAAGTAACGGCGTTAATTTTAAGTAACGCTACCGTAGCGCGTTGCTTTTTTGAAAAAGTAACTGTAACGGTTTTTAGCCTTCCCTTACCGTTGTTTTCCTCTCTACTTACCGAGCGATTTTTTTTAAAATTCCCTCTCAAATGCAATGACTTATTTGACACTGATGGGATGTAAAGATTCTGAAAGGTACACGAGTGTCATTAATGGGATCAAATAAATAACGGCAGGAATCATTTGTTTCACGTCATATTTAAAAACGTGATAAAATCGCATTAGCGTTTTTAGCAGCTTTAGGTCCTCTTTTTCTGCAAAACGTAACGGGTAACGGTACAACCATAGAAAACCATAACTAGAATGCCTAAGTTCAACAGGAGCTGTACCGCATGAGCATGTTTTTAGGTCAGCTGACGCTGGTGGAATTGGGACAAAGATATTTCGTTAAATCTCGCTTCAGGCAAGTTGAATTATTATCATGAAACGTTTGTTATTCCTCTTTAATCTTAATTTCTTTTGAATCTTACAAATATACAGGTAGAAAGAGTGGTAGAATAATAAAAAAACATGCTTTTTAGGGCATAATACACATAACATGTCAAAAAAAGATTTGGACATTAGTAGAGCAAATCATGTACTCTATTGATTGCCCTTGTTTAGCAACGCAACTCGAAAATCTCGAAAGTGTAACAAAATGTATCCGAAATTGCAACGCAATGATGAGGCATTGGAATTTCGTTTCAATCTCCCAACAATGTGCTTGAATGTGGGCGACATGATGCGCCTATACGTAAACAAGGTAATTCCGACACCTCTGGAGGTCAGCCTGAACCCAGGCTTGTTCCTTGCGTTTCAGTTAAGTGTCTCCACCACATGGATGAAAACTTTAACTTGAGCCCCATTTTAACCTCTTCAAAATTTCGTTCTTAAAAATGTGGTCGGACAACTTACTCAAACCCGTTTTATGAAGCGTACTGGACGAGAGCAATTGCTTTCTTGCTGTCTTATTAGGGGTTTCTACTCTGAATTTGGACGAGCCGTCAACGATGCAAATTTGCACCATAGTTGTCTAGACGTAGCTTCACTACGAATAAAACATTTTTTTTTCACCAGCGACAGCTGAGACGAAAACATGCGATCGGAGCGCCCTTGATCGATCTATATATGAAGCTATCTATGGGTACAACGTTACTTTTTTGGCGGTCTGTCTGCAACAGTGCTACCAGATGGCATATTTGCATGCCAAAAAGCGTACATCTGGCATATCTAGGAACCCTCTGTCATGGGAAAATTCAATATGGCATGTTCTTCAGATCTGTCCTTTGGCAATGAGAATTCATTTTTGACACGAGTTTGGACATGTTATGGCTATTCTGCTAGTAACTGTTACATTTCCTCACAAAATTGTATGCACGGAGAGAGGCGATGTGGTTAAGCGCAATTTCCTAAAGCGAGAGAGGTCCCTGGTTTGAATCTCCTCCCCGACCTTTCTCCAAAGGAAACTTTTAGACACTAACCGCAACCACTGATCGATAACCAAACTGAAAAGACCATGGATATATATTGAAGACCATAGACATACATTGACGACAATGAGCATACCATTAAGACCATACTTGTAAGCATACTTTAGAGACCAGGGAATTGGCACATGTTGAGGTCAATTCCAATCATAGACTCAAGTCTTTGTGTTGATAATGTTCTTGAAAAAAGACACGGGTCCTGGTTTCGGATATGTCAAACTTGGTCATCAATGCCTGGCTCGATAAGTTCCCAAATTTGCCTATCTAACACTTTAAATGCGTGTGGCATGTTCTGAATGCCTGGAAGAGGAGGTGATCATCCAAAGATAAAGAATTATTTGACCGGATTTCCCACCTTTGTCTCTTAATAAATGTTGAAGATTTCACAAAGGCATTTAACAAACATCAAAACCTGTACCGGGTGTATCATAAGTTGTCCCGTTTGCAATTTTCAACTTCAACAACATCAATCTTAGGAACCTTAAGTGCCAGACAAAAGCTTTTTATTATCATAATGATATTCAGTATTTTACACTCTATAACAATATGACAACCCTTGGCCGCAATAATGGCCTCCAATCTGGGCCAGAACGCGCCACATGATTTCTTGACGTACTCCTCATCCATTGTGTCCCACTCAGCATTGATGGAGTCCATCAGGGCATTGAGGTTGGGGTAACGGCTCAGGCAGGCACTGCTCTCCACATGTGCCCAAAAGGCAAAGTCAAGGGGATTCACATTGGGCAAGTATGGCAGCCACATGTTCTTGTCCCAAAAATCAATGTTGTCCTCCAGGAACCTCTGAGTTATTTTTGCCATATGGGCAGGTGCGCCGTTGTGCTGGAGCACAACATTGTTATCAGGGAAGTTGTTCCTGATCCACGGCAAGAGCTTTGTCTTAAGTTCAATGATGTAGTCCACCATGGTGAGGCCATGGCCCTGTCTGAACCAAATCAGGGGCATCTTCAGACCATTGGAGGCAACAAAGCCAAGGCTCCAGATGTCACCACACTCCGGATTTCCAAAGGCAATGAATCGGTCATTTCTCCGGTTGTGGATGGGATGAACTGTCCACGTCTTCTTGTCTGATACAGGTTCCATTACCTGCATTTGACTCCGCGTAACCTTACTTAAGATTACCACCTTGAAAATGGAGCTCGGCAATTTCCAGTTGGGCTTTCAGCGTGGCTCACGCAACCTCTCGAACTACTAGCTGTCAACTCGATCCCAGCTGCCACAACCAGATTGGTAATTAACGGTTACAAGCGGTTTCTTCTTCATCACCAATGACTTTCCTCCTTCTATTATGATGGCTGTGCTCAGGGTGTCCTTGGACACGCCCAAGCCGATTGCATGTGACCTGATGGGGTTGTCCATCACGGCGTTCTTATATCAGACAATGGTATTTTGACCGGCTTGCCACCGCCAGGCTTCCTGTCCATGAACTAATCATCTTGAAGATGCTCCTTGACACAATAAATGGTCTTGCAGTCCACGTTAAGCTGCTTGGTGATGTCTGTCTGAGCCATCCCTGCATGGAGAAGAGCAGCTAAGCATATCCAATTTGCTTGCTCCATCAATGTTACCAAACCCATTGACAAGTTGTGGACATTAATCAAGGGCTAAGAGTGTCAGCTGTCGATTTTCATCGGAATATATTATTTTATTTCACATAACCTTGGATCAAATATGAAATTAGTTCTGGGGCAATAGTTATGATCCACCCGGTATGTAACGTTGAAAAGTAGTTTCCCGCATTATAGGACTGCTCTGAGTGATACCAACTGTGAGCCACTTTTCGAAATAAAGTAATATAATAAGAAACATTGATCTCTTCTATCAAAGGCTAGTAATTCATATAGTGTCTACTTGTAAAGTTGTTTGTTTCAAACTCATGTTGTCAACAGTTTATGTAGTTGACCAAGAGCAGGCAGAAAATTCGAATCTTATCTAGTGATTGTTATGTAACTTTGACCGCATCTACCCTGAGCATATGTTTTGATACTTCTTGGTGTTAATTTTCACTAAAGTGAATGGTTCAGGAGATATGAAGCTTTCGTTTCCGTTCGTAATCTACATCTCTAGGAGTCCATGGCTACGATAAATTTGTGTTATCTTGTCCTTAGTGCGGCTTTACACTAAGATGGAAAACCGAGATTGTATCTGGTTTGAGGATTGATGTAGGACTAGTGTTGGTATATGAGTCGTTTTGTTCGACGTAAGTACAGTGAAAGACTGGAGTCCTCTGCTGGACTCAAGTCTCTTGCCGAACTCGCGCAAACACTAGTCCACCTTCCATCCTCAAAAGTGGATTCAATCTTGGTTTTCCAACCTAGTCGAGGGCTTGTCAGAGAAAAGTCAATCCAACCAAGCCACTTGAAACTTTACTTTGAACTCCTTTTGGTAGTTGGGCAGCAGGTTCTCGGGCTGATCGACTTCTCTTGCGTTACGCACTTTCAATCAATGGAGACAAACGGGCCATCAACTCACTGGCTCCCTGAATTCGGAACTTCATTTTGAGAATCACGTAACTAAATGTGTTCAAAGCCGATCCGCATCGCACACATCAGGCAGCCGGCAGAGAGGCAAAAAAATCTCAGAAATCTCGTGAGTGTCGTTTCTCTGACTAGCCCTCTACAACCTAGTGTAAAGCCGCGCCCTTAGAATCACAAGCCAAATAGTTGGGACTTCGATGTTTGTCTGAAATATGGCATCAGGGAATATTCTTTGTTGTGGGAAAAAATGGAAATATTGCGCTCATAAAGAAAAAAGGAGTTGAACTTGATATTCAAAATAAATTTTCAAATTGATTCTTAGACCAAATATCGTGTACATCAAGCGGTATGATTTAGACAAATCATATTCGCTCACTTATATAGTGCTGGCGACTGAATTACTTGTAGCAATTTGTACAACCAGTGAAAACTGAAACCAAAGATAAAAATAAAATAGCTGAAAAGTTTTGACCGTAATTTCAAAGTCAATAAATGTGAAAATAAGTAAGAAAAGGTCGATGACATAGAAAAATGGCTAAAAAAGGAGAAGATTGGAAATTTGGGCCAAATTTTGTTTTCTTCAGCCAAAAAAGGCAGAAAAGTTAAAAAGTTTTTTTGAAGGCTTAATAGTTTTTTTGAGGTCTGGTTATCACGGACAAGCAAACCTAACTGGAATTCGAACGGCTTAAACTCTCGTTCTGCTTTCAAAAGCACTGTTTCTCGGGCTAGAATTCAATCATCAGGAAGATCAAGACCCAACCATGCATAGAACTGAATTTAAAGCAATGCGAAGTGACACTCAAGAACTACGCAAATGCCGAGGTGCAAGTGTGTATGCGTATGTGTATGTATTTCGGGGATTCCTTTGTATATGTACAAGAGGGTTAGTCAGATATCATGGCAGATCGTTCAGACTCTGATGAGAATGACTTGGACGAATATGGAATGTTTCTACAAATACAAAACTATGGTCCTAGGATTCCGTCGTGTTTTCATGCCATTGAATCCCATTCTTCAAATAGTTCCCATCAAAGTAGTCGTGATATTGATTACGTCCAAAATGATCAGTTTTCCTCGTTCGTTTAGCCCATTATGTTCCCCCAACCCTTGAGGAAGATCTGGATTTGACGTCATTTTTAAATTGGTCCCCTATGGGCCAAATTTGCGAACTTGATGGCATTAAATATGCTTAATATAAATTATCAAGCATCTTTAAATAGCATTATCACGGTATGGTAGATCACGTGAAACACGAGTAGGAGCGTTTTGACTATGTTGTTCACCGGGATTTCTCAAAACCGTTCAACATACCATTGGCAGTCGCCCCAAGACTGGTCAGGATGTTGACGAGATCTTGACTATGATTTTGGACCACCTCCGAATCTTCATAATAAGCTTGTCGATATGAAAGATTTTCTTTCTATTAGATCAATCAAAGATCAGGATTACGCCAATCTTTGCACCATTATTCGAGAGTTGGGGGGGAATACGTCGACACGCCACACATAACTGAGCCTAAACTTCATGTGGGAATATTGATCCTCGCCATGAAAGACTAGCCCAGATTCCTTGGACCCTGCTCGTCAATACTTGTCATCCTTGGAAACCATCAAACGGGGAGCAAAACAAATTAGCTCTTTAGCCTCTTCCTCATTGGAGGAATACGGAGTTAACGCTGCCAAAACAACGAAGTTCAAAAACCGCAAATTCAATCCAAGCAAGAGTCCTCCAATCGAACCAAAATCTTCATCTTCTTGGGCAAGCCATCAAAATTTCATCGACAAACCAACTTTCAAACATGTAACTGTGGTGGACCCCGACATCCATGGTCGAAGTGTCCTGCAAGAGATCATACATTTTCCTCTTGATCTAAGCTCGGACAGCCATTACAGATCTCTATGTCAAGGGAGCTCTTCAAAATCTGCCACCTCAAATAGCCTTGTCGTGTGCTTGTCAACTGAAGAAATATCCACTACCATTTCGTGCCATCCTGCTGGCTTTTCGGTCTTAGGGTTGGGAGTGTTGAGGTCCTTGAGATTGGGCAAAATCTTCCTTTGGATAGTCCGCTTTCCAATAACGTTGTTTGGTAGACGGGGATGTCCTTAATTAGCTGGGGACCTTCCGTACCAAAATTTTCGATAGGTCACCGTTTGCAAGCAACATTCTTATTGTTGTATGCTTTAATGTTGACGAATTTTATGTCGATTTGGAAACGTGCAAGACTCAAACTCATTCGCAATTATTTCCCACACCCGATGACAGGGCAATTTGCTCCAATAACTAACTGAGCACCACGGTAAAAATCGCACATTGCAACCATGACATCAGACGTAGGAATCTACCGTAGTTTGGAGGCCTGACCAGACATTCCAGACATTGCCACACACCATAACAAAACACATTATGAAGCAATATCTGATGTAAAAACTGATCACTATATTGCCCAAATGGCCTGTGAAGATATTGACAGTTGCCTCTTCACCCCATTCTCAAGACCTTGCCACTTTCAAGTACTTGCCACTTTCATAACACCATTTGGCAGGTTCAAATCTCTCCGGTTTCCAATGGGATTTGTGTCTACAGGAAACACGTATTCCTACTGTGGCGAGGTGACCGTCGAGAGTTTACCAATCCAAAAGGTCGTTGATGATGCGGGAGTTTGTCATCCAACATTTAGGAACCTTGTTCAAGTTGCATTTGATATTCTTAAACAATGCTCTGAACTTGGAGATTTCGCGGAGCTTCAGAGGCCAAAACAAATGATGGTGAGTCCTGATCCCAACCATGACTGTTGGACGGCGGACGAGATTCTTCCTATGCTTTGAAATGGTTCACCCTCACCTTTAAATGAAATTGAAGCCATGGAGATCCTTCAAGGAAAGAGAAATAACTCCTGGAACGAACATGTGCCATCCCCAGACGCCTACCTCGTGCGTGCACATTTTAAAAGATAGGCAGGCATTATTATGACGAAATGCGTTTAGCCACTCAAAAATGCTTCTTCGCTTATTGAGTATTGCAGTTTTATTGCGCAGGGCCCCTTGTCTTGTTGCGTTTATTGTATCTGATCAGAAATCTATATTTCGGTTAAGTATTAACTTCATAAATAAATTAATTTGATCAAGAAATCCCCATTCAGAATCTTGCATATCAATTCCTCATGGCTTGGAGCTAAGCATGGTTTGGTATATCCAGGTCAAATAATCATAAACGCGGGTGAAGACCACTGGCCGCTCAGGATCGAGAGGTGTTTCCGAGCCAAATGAAACCACGCCCAGTTGCTCATAACGCCCGTCGTCTCTTCGCAACCACCAAATCACCCGAATCGCCGAAATAAACTTGACCCGTGGCGTTCGTAGTACAAAGGATCTTCTCCGTCAATGCAGAGGGATAACTTGGAATCCAACCAGATTTGCAAGAGGCTACATCTAAAAGATGCATTGTTGCTGTTTTCAAGATGGCACTTGATCCACAATCAATGCAGACCTGTCCCCATCCAGCTACTTCGATGGTCTCTAAATCTTCTGGTCTTGGGACACTCGGCAGGCAAACGAGGCCTGCTCGATTGTTAACAGCAACGGACGTGGGAAGCCGCAACAAAGCGATGTCGTTGCCTTCAAACAGATTAGTGTCGTCGTAATTTTTGTGCAAGATGATGGATTGGGGATCAAAGATCGCGTAGATTTGATCACAGGCATGCAGGTCTTCGGTTGAATCGCAACCAATAAACACATGAACGTACCAAGTACCGATCACACAATGGGCAGCCGTCATGATCCATTGTTTCATTGATTAAGGTGCCTCCACATGAACTAAATCCTAATGGAAGGAGAAAACAATAATCATTGAAAGTTTTCTACTCAGGTAAGGAATGAGACGTCACTTACCATTGCCCAATCTCATGATAAGATAGACTTGCCAAGGAAACTCTTCCGGAGAGGTTTCAGTCCCACCACCACTTTTCTGGTCAACCGGGAACCGCAGGGTGCCGGGCTAATACTAGGTCTGATGTTTGCTGGGCTCAAAAATAATTCGCCTTCAAAGCTCGGGCTTGGCGAGGATCCAATTTTGGAAAGGTAGCGAATGATCAAAAGTCGATCAAAGGAGCGAAAATTGATAAAATCCGCGACAATCGCAACAGAGCCAGTTATGTCTGGACACAGAAGTTGTGTCTCGCAAAGGTGATTTTGAGGGAATGACCCTCTTGGCACAATAGGCATAGTTATAAAAAACGACTTCCACTTTGGTGTCAGGTGGGACCTTCATGAACCAATTACACCTAAAAATGGGGAGTAAGTGAAGGATAGTGGGATCTTTGAGCATGTGAACGGGGAAAGAAAATTTTACCGGCTTCCTCCTCGTGTTTGGCGTGAGAAACTAGGAGGGTTGAATCTGTAACCAGTCCCTGGGACACCTCGAATGATTTTATTGCATTCGAATGGTGTTAGTTCGGCTTGGCTTCTCGTTAACTCATTCCTGGAGTATGGGACCAACGAGGGTTGGGTCGTCCTTAAAGGGAGCACGGAAATATTTATTAAAAGAGCGATAACTCAAAATCTTCTAGTGTGGTCGTACATGATTTAGTTGCGCCCTGTATGTAAAAGGGCGCCTGACTTAAGTGGAACATGATTTAGCTTCTTTTTGAGTGACTTTGATTGATTTATTGCTATGAAAGAATTAGTGGTTGGGCATATTAGGCCATTTAAAAGATAATCAAATCCTCGACTTTTCCACCTCTCACCAATGTTCACTTAGTCATTAGGGATTGTAAGGGGGAAACGCCTGCGAGTACTTCTCCTCTGAAATCGGAACCATCTTCAATAGTTCTTTTGGAAAAAGACCCAAAAGTTGGGTTTTCAACGTAATGCCTGTGCAGGAAGATGGCAAACAGAAAAAGATGGCCGGTTTCTGCCAAATAAATACAATTTTATTTAGTCTCTAATAATTCAAATGAAAGCTAGATTTATTTGCGGATAGCGTGCTAATAGATAAAAGTCCTCCTCTTTCCTTTCTTGGACTCAAACATTGTTCAATTATATGATAACCTTTATTGCTACATTTTGTCATGTCAATTTGTAAAATATATGCATAAAAAGTGCGTAGATAATAAGATATATTAATGTGTCTGTTTAAACATTATACACAGAGATCGATAAAGGAATGAAATGACTAGATAAATAAAATAACTGACTAGAATGTGATTTCACAACAAAGACGACTAGAATTGCAAATGCAAATGAAGAAAGGGACCAGGGGAGTTCGAGACAGTACATAAACAGGTAGGAGGAGGTAAATGATGAAATTCTTTGTTGTTGCAAGATGAGAGGGTGGGTCAAATTGAACTGATCCTGTATCAGTTGGCTGGAATCCGGACAAAGGTGCGCGACCACCAATATTCCAAAGGGATGCCGGGCCAAGGGTAATAGAGTGTTGACAAGTCCTTGACCGGGAAGGACAACTTGTGCCCGGATATTACCTCCGGAAAGATCAGTTTCACAACACTGTTGGACTCTGACCTGGCCATTCCGTTGGTGAGGGGCTCAGTTTCGCATAGAAATGCGTCCATGCATTATCGGCATTTCGGGGCGAGCACTGCAGAGGACGATTGGGATGATGAAAGTCCGGAAGAGTTGATGAGCTATTGGAAGTGGATGGTTTTTGATGGGAAGCTTATTGCAAATGTATGTGATCCTGGCACTGGCGTTGACTATTGACGCCTTGAGATGGGTGGGGAAAGAGTGTTGGGTTTATGAAGATTTCAATGGAATCGTCTTGATGGTTTTGACTTGAAGGCTGTTCTCTTGGCAATAACTGTGAAGAGTGTTGATGGCATTTTGCAATTCCACGGCTGAATCAACCAAGAGAACCAGTTTGTCCACCTATTGCACCGGAAAATGGTTGATGATGTGGCCTAACTGTGTGAGGGCTTCGGGCAGGTCGAATACATAGAGATTGAGTAGAATTGGCGATATCGGATCCCCCTGTGGAAGGCCAACAGAAGTAAAGTAGCCGGGGATAGGTCCGCACCAGAATGAATCATAGATTTCTAGACGCTGGATGTCGGACGACCGACCACTTGGTTGGCTAAACAGTACAATAAACCGGTTTGTAATCAATTCCCAGGAGACCATCCATTGAGCTGTTTTACCAGCCGAGTGGTCGGTCGTCCGACATCCAGTGTCTAGAAATCTATGAATGAATGTAGCATCTGAGTCCCGCATAGATGTTGAACAGCAGGACACAGATTGAACACGGAACTCCCCACAATTGGAGTAAGTGCTGTGGTGGTAGAATGGCTTCTCCAGAAACTGAATGGGAACTAGGGAGGGAGATCCCTAGTTCCCATTCAATCAGGAGAAACGGACAGCTAGTAGGGTGGACATCATCTTCAGCACGAGCACGTATATTTTGTTGATTCAGTATGACCTTTCAAGTCAGACTTGGACAAGTTTTTGATCAAAATTCCAGAGCAACCCTATATTCAGGGGGTAGGCCGTTCTGCAAACTCAACTTTTTTTCTGTTTCACTTGTTTCTCAATCATGGTGTGGCGCCCATGACAATGATAGGGTAAACTTCTTTAGTGCCTCATGATTTAATGATTGATATCAATTGATAAATACTCAGCTTTTCACATATTCATTTTGGGGGCTACGTTTGATTTAAGACTTTGTAACAAATTCTAACGCCAAGAAAGTGCCAAATGCAATCAAACTACCGTATTTATGCCAAATATGCCAAAAAGTGCAAAATAAAAAGTGAAAAGGTGCAAATAAAGTAAATTGAGTAAAAATAGTGGGCTTTTTTGGTGACAAAAAATATTTTTGCACAATATGCCCCTCCCTACTCATAATACCAGTGGAACATTAGGGGAGCATCAAATATTTGAATGAATTCGCGCAATGGTATGCCAACATGTTCTCATTTTCAGAGCTAAAAAAAAATCCCCAAAACCCTTGTTTTTCAACAAAGCTATGACTTCTCAAATCTTCTTTTTAGATACCTAGTACTAACCAACTCAAAGACAATTGAGCTATTACTTAAGATGAAATCAAAAGAATTGATAGGCGTTGATGCCACCTCCAAAGGCAAAAGTTATTTTTTATATGTGGCAAAGGCCCAGTGGTGGACAAGTTTACCAAAAAGTTGACTTCTTTAAAGGTGATTGTTTTGTTGCATAAACAAACTTTCTTTTTTTGTTACGCTTGTCCAAAACTGGCAAGTTTTTCAGTAATTGTCAAAATGGCAAATGACTGTACAAAATAGCAAACTTGATTATGATTTAACAGATTAAAACATATGATAGAATCGGATTTAACACACAATGTTAATATATAACATAATAATAGGGCCAGGAATTTCTGAAAAACTCATCAATGTTATTCACTCTTCACTGGGATAATAATCTATCGTTCTCCATTTTACTCACTACTCATGATCATATAGATGTTTTCTTTTTTTGACAGTACTTATTATGTACCCTGGCGATTTATAAAGTCGTCCCAAACAATAAACAATTGCAACTTACATGTTGCACAATAGCCCCCACGTGGACAGTGTCATTAGATTAGAAAATGAAATAGCAGTCTAAGACTGATTCAAGGAAGAGAAAAGAACATTTGGGGAAAAAACTTGAAAGCGGACAACGGGAACTTGTTTTCTGGGCATCTAGAAATTTGGTTGTGGCTTTACTTAAATGACCTTGGCTCCAACAAACGATTCATGATTAAGGTAAATGTTACTTGCAACAAATTTCCATTGAGCTTTGATGAGTCTTTTTAATTGAATTGACTTCTTCATTTCTGTTCTTTGTTAGACGTTCAAATTATGTATATCCCCTTGTTTATGCTAATCCTTGCTTAAACGAACACCATAAATAAATTCGATACTTACAAAATACTACTTCCATTTTCCGACACTCGAAAAGATTCTCCAATATGGAGTAAAAGAGCAAACACGAAGAAGAAACTTTGGGTTCCGACCATGATTACGACCGAATTTCGACTGAGATTAACATGCTCTTTCTTAAAAAGACATTCTTCCAAGAGGTAGTCCTGCGACATTGGCTTCAATCACCATCCAAGCATATTAAGGTCCTGAAAATAGAAACCGGACGAAACCTTTGCTGTCAAAGCTGCTCACAGGTTATTTCTTGTCTCTTGACGGGAAAAAGAAATACGGTCTCAAAGAGATGGGTCAGAAACATTTGTTTCTTGAAGCCTAAAAGACTTCCTAAGATCGGTTTTAAGAGCATGTCAATTTTGTCATTGAGAATCAAAACTATATTTTTTATGGCATGGTTTTTGGAAGATAACAGGTACCTTCAAGAGTGAGACCCTCGATTGAATAACAATCCCAAAGTGTAAATCTTTGGCATCTTCAGATATACCAAGCCAAGGACAACGTGAAAAATGGACTCACAAAGGAAGAGACAATGTAGGACCATTTGAGCCGCTTACTTTATTCAAAATGGACACTCAATTCGATTAAAAGATCATCCTACTAGATACATGAATTTGATCAGAACTGGGCGTAAAATCTAATATATGGAACTCGCCAAAGGCAGTTAAAGTTATATATTACTGAGTAAAAGTTGAATCTTTCACCAATCTTTGCCTAAGCTTTTAATCATATAATTTTTGAAAGAACAATTTTACAATTAAATATCCAAACTTTACCATGGCGACTTGCCTCATTTTGCCGCTTTCTTCGTAAGTTTCTCATTTTATTCATTTCTTTTGAAAAGGGACTCAGGGTTGCTAATCCGATTTCAGTGGGCCGACCGACTTTGGCGGGAAGACTGTTGTTCTAGCAAATCATTAAAAGACCGTGGCCACGACTTAGTCCACGAAGCCAGTAGCATCAGTGAAGGCAAAACTCGACTTTGTACAAAAGTACTGTAGGAACCACTCGATGGCTGTATTTTCAGAATTTGCAGCAAAAATGATAAAAGTATGAGAAGGGGAAAAAAAGAACAAGTGATCTACGGTAAATACGAAATGCTGATCAATGACAAAAGAGATGATACTCGTTGCAAAGTTTTTTACAAACTTTGTCAGTTTTCAAGCAAACATTGAATGATGCTAAATGAATGTCGCACATTGAGCAACTTTCTTAAATGAATTATCTGTTTGAATTATATTATTTGAGGACTCTCAACGTACTTGAATTCATGAGAAAAGTCTTTATGAAAGAGCTAAGATTATCAAGAAACGTATCCTTATGGAAAAATATTCCAAGGCTAGCGATCTTCCAACAGAAACTTCCAGATTACAACTTTCCACATCATTTTGACTAAAGTTCCTGATCAACCTTATATTCAAGGAT
The DNA here is from genome assembly GCF_007210705.1 of Tigriopus californicus. Taxonomy (NCBI): domain Eukaryota; kingdom Metazoa; phylum Arthropoda; class Copepoda; order Harpacticoida; family Harpacticidae; genus Tigriopus; species Tigriopus californicus. The sequence goes on from NC_081448.1 coordinate 14,566,844, forward strand.
CAGCCAGATCAGACAACTGCAATTCGTTGGTCAATCAAATAATATATACAAATAAAAGTCAAGTAAAATGAATAATCTTCTCGTCTTGAACTGCTGGGATTCCAATCCCGTTAGCGGTAAGGAAGTCGGGAAAAAAATGGAACAAGTTTGGTATGAAAAATGAAAACAAGAATAGTTATGATTATGCAGCCACATTTATAGATCGTACCCATTGACAAGACCAAGAGTCTCAATAAAGATTATTATCATTATCAATCCAGGTTTGTCTTCCTGTATTCATTTAGCTCTTGCAAAAGTGTGTGTTTTTTGAAAACAGTTCTTTTCATTGAGCGGATGAAGCGCCCTCTGCTTTGCCCAGGTGCGGACAAACAAACGTAAAAAAAAGAGAATACGCTCAAAGATTCCAAACCTTATCAGAGATTATTGCATGAACAATGTATTGTCCAAGTACTAGGACACAATGAATAAGTCACCAAATCGACTGGGAGACGTTTCAAATCCTCTATGGGTAAATTTCTGAAAAATTATGATACGTAAATAAGAATTAGATCGGCAGTTGTACACCATATGTTCGCGTCAACACGTTTGCAACCATCATTTCAAACAAAATAGTTCGAGAAAAAACACACTTTCACAAGGCTTTGGCGACTGACGTCAAAATCATCACTTTTGCTAAACTTACTTTTAACTTTTAGGCACAATTTAATGGAAAAGATGGTGGTGAAAAGTCGTTCGTATGCTACAAGTATACAATATACAGTTCTCTGTTTATCCTTATTTGGATGTCAAAAGTATTTATAATTTTTCCCTTATAGGAATCGAAAAGTCTCTCAAATGCGTTAGTGATGTATTTATGGTGCTTGAAAAGATCAGCAATAAGTTGTCTGACTTTCAGCAGAAAATCAGGCACCTTAGAGCGTATTCTTGTGTTACTCCATCTGTTTGTCCGCAGCAAGAGAAGGGAGAGGAGAATAAAAAGGACTAGAGGGTGACTTTCTAATCCAACATCAAAATTGCTGAAGTTGACAACAAGGCAATACTACCTCTTACTTTTACATTTTCTTGCCATTCACCTTTAAGCTTTCTACATTTTTACCTTGCCCCTTCCATTTTCATTTCCTCAGCAAAAGGTCAATCAAATATTGACAAATAAAAAGATTTGATGATCTAGTTAGAATATTAACAATATCAAAGATGTCTTTCTACGTACTAGCTAAAACGAAAATATTTCAAGTCATTCTCAGACATATTTTTTCTATTTTTATTAACATTATTTTTTTGCTTACTAACGCTCAGTTTAATGGTCGAGGTGACATGACCAAGGGAATAACCTCAGATCTGAGAACTTTTTGGCAAAATCGAACTTTGTTTCCTGCCTGATCTAGGAGTTTTATGGTTTCTGAGTATTTTTTCTAGAATTCGGCAAACCTTTAGGATTGTCTAGGGTTTCCCTGCAAAAGTCTAAAATAACCGAGATCTTCGAAACTTATGCCACTGTGATGAACTAAATATGATTAAGGTATTTCTTCTGTCCGCTATCTTACTATGAAATGATACTGCTCCTAAAAATTGCCCCTCTTCGGCTGGCCCTGGAGTCAGAATTGCATTTTTTTGTTTTTATCACCACCCTTGTTCAAGAACGTTTTTGAGGCAAAATTTGTTGTCTAAAATGTTTATGGCCTTTTCAAAGGTTTAATTGACAATTAAACTCTTTCTAACTAAATATTTGCACAAATTTAATTATGGTATGGTACAACCTAGTCAAGGATTACCAACATTTGGATATTTCTTGTTCTCCCTGAAAGATTTTTGTTTGAGGAGCTTGAACTGGTAGGTTAGTTGTGCACGAAGATAACTTATACAACTGTCTCACTCCAGCATTTTCCCTCTATCTACTTCTACGGTTCAACTGAGTTTTAAGGAGCACGCATAATGGGAAGAACACATTTTGGTAGCGCATTTTATCTAAGGCGAGGCTGTTTTAGGAAAAAAACACCAATTGCTCAGTCATGTTTTCTTCTAAGACTCCATTACTCTCGTTGATCAATAACCCCAGGGTTGAATATTCCAAGGACAGTAGAGCAAAAAAATGCGACATTTTTGTTATCACAAAACCTTTCCCGCCAACATAGACTTAAACTATAAGTGCTGATATTTTAAAATGTCCGTTAAAGGCATATTTATTTTACAAAATATGTGACTAAGTACAGCAACTGAGAAATGCTAAATGAAGTGTTCTTGACAAAGCAAGAATTTGCTCTATGTAGTCTGTCCATGATGTTTTGCTAATAATAATGTTTAAAGAAAAATGTTTTAGGAACATCTTTACCAACTTTCAAGTAATTTGGTGAACTTTTTATGAAACTAAACTATGGTTCTCACTCTGGGAATGGCCCTCAAACCCAAAGTAAGCATATTTTTGCTTTCAGGTACATTTTGTTCTCTAAATTCATTTGAAGGAGCTAGTGTAGCCGAGCGGTCTAAGGGGCAGCGTTAACAAGGCAAGAATCCTCTCCTTAGTGTGTTGTCATCCCCAATGGTGGTTTGTGACTCATTGTATTTCTTACTAGCATTGCTTTATATACATGACTAGAATGGATTCACATGAGCATGAGCAACACGCCCAACACCGGGATATCACATCTAACACATCTCCCTCACACAGGGGGGGAGAGGCATCCGGGGTCACGGGGCCGACCCACACAGGGATCACGGGCCATCGTCACGGGTTTTACGTCAAGAGATAAGAAATGACTTGTGACCACCTTTGATTCAAATATTTCGTGCAGTTTTTATCGTCATGAACCTATTATGCTTTGGTGAAGCAAGATGACGTTGGCCTTGGACGGTGATGGAGACCACGTATTACCACATATTAGAATTTACATGTAAAATCCAACATTTTCTCACCAACATTGGCCCTCAGTTTGAGCAATTCACTTGCTCAACAAGTAAAAGTAGCACTCATTTGTTACTCTTACTTTTTTGACGTTTGTGAATCGTATTCTTGAAACTTCATTACTAGATGAAGGACGTCATTCTTCGACTAGCCAAGATTCTCGAGGGCTTGAAGATGCTCGCTCGTTCATTGGTCTTTGCCGGCCTTCAGGATGCCCCTAGCTTTGGTTCTGGCCTTAAGACTGCGCTCACTTGAATTTTCAGACATTGTTTTGACGGCAATCGCTCAGAGGGTTACTCATCGCCGCTAGGATGTCGTTAGACCATTTGTAATATGCTACTATGTACTAAACATAGTCTCTTAAGGAATGCTTGTGGTTTAATGTCAAAGAAATCTTTGAGCAAGGAGAAATATTGTGAAAAACAGCCATGGAGGCCCTTAATTTCTTTACACCCTGCAAGCGGCCTCACGTCAGAAAATGCAAGCAAAATGTAAACAGGGTCTGTCATTGGTTGAAAGTGCGGGTAAGCAAAGTCAAAGGAGTAAGCAATCCCTGTCAGGGAAAAGCGATAGAGGCGAGAAATTCAAACTGAACGGAAATCGTCATTTTCAAGGTCTAAGTTTCAGATGTTTCAGTCAATAATTTTGTCCAAAAATGTTACTACAAAACGACATTTTTGTAGCCATTTCAAAATCAATCACAATTAGAATCCTTTTTGCATCATACTCTGGGCTAGAAAGAAAAAAAAACCTTCAGACCAGTATATAACATTCAAGCTAATGTCGACAAATCCCCCATGTACTGTAAACTTGATGATTGCCCAAAGGAAAAAAACTCCAAATTGCCCCCATGCTACATTTCAAAAGAGATTGTCGCTTCTTTCATTTAATGATCATTTATCAAACAAAATTGAGTGGCTAAGATTAATACAAAAAAGAATGTTTCACCTAACATGACTTCGCTAAAGAATTGGCCAAAAGCAAAATTAGTCACCCTTCAAAAATGGTGAATTTTCGAAGTTGCCGAGCCCCTATAGAGTCACTACAATTGATCCTAAAACCTGGGCTGAGACAAAGTTCATGAATGCTTTTGAAAATTAATTACTTTGGATACCTTTTTTTTACCCTCTTTGAGTAGTGTACATTCCCAACCTTTCTAGCCTCTTGCAATGCGAGAGCTCTCTCATGCCTGGGAAAAGTTATTTTGGGAAGAAAAAATATTTTTCGGCCAAAAATGGCGCAGAAATTCGAAGCTCTCGTTTTTCAGGGTGAAATTTTTTTCGACGTCTAGTAATCATACCGGTTCCACAAATTTGGTTAACGAATCAATTCTTAGTGATTTTTTTGGCTTGGTTTTTCACGATCTTTTCTAACCGCCACAGAAAATGTAATCCCCATTAGTATTAAAATGAAAGGTTATAATTCGTCGATTTTTTTTGCAATTATAAAGTATCCTCCATGGATGAGCAAAAGAAACTAGGAACATCACAGGAATGAGAAAGCTCTAGTATTGGGAGAGACTAAAAAATTTGGAACTGTACAGCGTTCAGAGAAGGTACGAGAGGTATCTGATACTATGAGTCTTGAAAATCATTCATGAGCTCTGTCCCAACCCAGAATTTTGGGTCAATTAGGACTCTTCAGTGTTCAGAGAAGGTACGAAAGGCATCTGATGCTGTACGTTTTCAAAAGCATCCATGAGCTTTGTTCCAACCCAGGATTTAGGGTCAATTGTAGTGATCCTAGAGGCTTATTGTGCGTTTTGAGAGCACCTTCAAGCCCTCAAGAATCCAGGCTAGTTCGAACAATGAAGTCCACATCTCTTCTTTCCTGGGCACCTTCATTGTTGAACTTGCTTCCCTCTAATATTCGTAGCGAATACGTAGGCCTTGTTGATCCGGTTGCATCTTTCAAGTCAGCAAATTGGGACATCCCACATCCACCCTATAGCCCAGACTTGGCCCCCATGCCACTTCTTTCTGCTCCCAAAGATCAAAACACCCATTGCTTGGAAGAATATCACTGGGGATGCAGAAAGCCATGTCTAGAATGCGTAAGTAAGGAAACTTTTATCAGAAGATGACTTTAAACCCACATATGTGTCATGGATGAAGCGGATTAATAAATATATTGATAAGGAGGGTGATTATAAATAAGTTTCCACACCCGCATCCCCATTTTTGAGTTATTTCGATGTTCCGATTTTAGGATGGACGCACCTCGTATAGCATCCAAATTATTTCATTCTTTCCCTCACGCAATACCAATACCGCCACCACTCGCATGTACCACATTAGTGCTCCTCCTTTACCCTTTCTATATCTTTCATGGTTTGATGGTTTCTTAAGATTAAATACACTTTATAAATGAGGAAATATCTGACATCATTAAGAGCATAAACTATTTTTTTATTTTTACAGCAAATATCAATCTAAACATATTTGAACTATTTTGTAATTCAATTTGCGAAGACTTGAAAATGTTAACGACTGTTCAACATTGAAAAAGCTTGGGTCCATTATCGGGAAAGTAATTTATTCATACGTTCGATCCTTTGGTTGAACACCAACTAACTCATTTCAGTACATAATGGAAAAGCCAATTTGTTGAACTAACCAGTAAATAATTCTTAATGCCTGAAATGAAGCTAAATCTAAATCATATGAAGGTGTCTTCTTTTTTAAATAAATCCGTAAAATGAAAGCAAAGTTTGGACTGAACACCCCAGAAAAGGGGCAATACCACTATTATTGATCGTGGTTTCTATCTTTTTTGCGGGCTTCCTTACTGCTACTGGGAATGGAATCCCCAGCAATTCAAGACGGAAAAAGATATTAATCTTACCTAGTTTTACATGCATATAATATTTGATCCGCCAACAAATTAGAGTTGGCAGATCTGGCTAGCTTTGAATGTAGGGTTGATCAGGTATTTTGATCAAAAAGTTGTCGAAGTCTGACTTTAAGGATACTACTGGATCAAAGCCTATGGATCAACCTTATGGATAGATTAAATTCCGATACCCGCTCGGTTACATCGGCTCCTTCACTTCAATTCAGTAAATTCCAAGCTACAATAATTTTTTCGACATTGTGCTCTGCTTTAACCAGCTAAGGGTTGAAATAAAAAAATCCAGAAATTCTAGAAAGCACTTACATGGCAAAGGGTTGCACTTGGGCTTCCTATTAAGAATTTAGAAGCATTTTCAACGCCTCATATTTTCACGAGAGATATCAAAATTACATGACTTTTCATTGATTTTCAAAATATATTTTACTCCTGGGGTCACAGTTTGTCCAACAGTGAAAGTCGATTTTTGCAAGCGTTACTCAAAAGATAGCGACAAAGAGAATTAGTGTTGGAAACTGTCTTCTTTGCTTTGACTATGTAGATTGAGGGGACGTTTAAACAGAACCTCTTATCACGAATTTAATGTGATCAATCTTTTATTTTCGGTAACTTTGATCTATATTTGAAGTGGTGGGCTAATATAATTTATCCCCGCCCGATCAACAGAGCCGAGCATTACACGGTCCAATTTTTGCGATTGGCAGTGTCAAGTTAGGGATTATTTCAATAAGATGAGTCGGGATCAAGAATCGAACAAGGTATACTTTTTATTGCATGAAACTATGCTAACATCATCCATACGTTTCCTGACGTCTTTGCCTTAAAGTATTGACGTGTTTCGATCCGGAAAGTCAGCTTGTTAGCCTTAACGACCTCGGTTAGGGCTCCCATCACAAGCTAAAGAGAGTACAAAATCGAAATCAAAACTCCTTAAATGAGTGGCAGAATGTGACCCTGTCGTTTTAGATCTCGGAACCAGGGCTGCTTTAAAACTCGTTACTGATCTTGGGTCTTCATTTCCTTGCCCTTTTTCGTTCAAATTAGGAGTCCTAGTAGAGATCCTTCAAACTAAATAGCTGATTTTCCGGATCGAAACCCATCACTACCTTAAAATGGAAGATGGGCCTTATTTGTCGTCACGGAAATCCGACTTTGTTTTCTTCTGCTTTTTGCGGTGTTAGATGATTATTGTCGTGCTCGCACTGCCATCTGATGATTTACAACTCAAGTAAGAATATTCTACATACATGCATTATAAAGGCGGTCGTTAGTTGTCATCTCGCGTTAAGGAATAACTACAGGCTTCCCCCACGCTGTTCCAAAGCAACAAACTAAAATGGCAATACACAAATAGGAATCTACCCTCCTCCCCTCCAATGGCAATGCTCAGAAAGGGCTCACCAGATGCAAAACAGTAATATTGGCCTGATGCACTTATAGAATTTGATGAAGCAAGGATTGTTGCAATAAAGATTTTTAAAGCAAAATTGTTTTACATTCCCCAAGAGTGTTTAGTCTTGGCTAGCTCGGGATCGAACCTGGGTGAGGCGAATGGAAAAACGGATGCGAATGAAAAATTTGATGCTACGGAGAACCTAGCACCAGCCCTAAAAGTAAAATATGTAGAGAACCTAATTGATTAGTTGCCAACGATTCGATTTTTCATTTGAACATCTACAAACTTCCACCAACAAAAATTAGAGTAACCCTTGTGCACTTTCGAATTATCAATGAGTTTGATCTTAGATTAGGATTAAGATCTAAGGAATGAGGTAACACTCTCTCAAATGAAAATGATGGCATTCAGGTCAAAAACATCATTTATTCCGAGGGTTGAACGAACAAACACGTGCCGATGACACTAAGTTGAGTTTTCTTTCTTTTAGATTTTCAAATTTGAGCAAAAAAAAAAATGTAGGTGATCACTTGATCTCTCTTTGACGAGTCTTCTCTTCTCCCAGATGTTCGTCCCATTTTAATGTCCGTATCCGTAAGCCACGGCGGGTCCAGCATAACCGTAAGCAGGGGCGCCATAAGCGGCATAGGTAGCGGCCTTGGCACTCAAGTGAGCGGCGCGGGCAGCTTGAACGGGATAAGGCTCAACGGGGACGGTGGCTCCATTGGGATAGGTGACCAGACCCTTGGCTCCAGCGGGGTAAGCCGCACCAGCGGGGTAGCCGTAGCCGTAGCCGTAAGAGGCGTTCACGGCGGAAAAGAAAGCCAAGCAAAGAGCAACAAGCTGAAATCAAAGCAAGAGGAGAGATGGTTAAATTTGGAGGACACTTATTAAGTACTATGGTTGTTCTTATGAGAGCACACTTCATTTTGATTGTTTCAGTTGAACTGGATACTGAGTTCGAAGATGCCAAAGCTTTTATACGTTGGAGGGCAAGCCTTCAACACAATGGTACTGAGAGGGTGTGCTGAAACCTGCCCATGCGAATCATGATGATGTGAGTTGTGGTGAGTTATACCTTTTTGGCAGTTGACGTTGCACTCCTTGCTTAAAGTACCCCGTTTCTATGTTTGCACACACGTGCAATATCGGAATCTCTGGATGACGAAAGTATAACCTGTTTGTTTCTTGAAAGTTCGTTTTTGTAGGATGTTACCAATATTTGCTCAGATATTTCTGTTAGCCTTCAAAAAGGCTTTTGAACCACCGTGGCAGTGGTCTCACTGGTGAGACGAGTGGGATAAACTGATCATCGAAAAATTCAGCTCTAGTTACGACATCACAATCAATCACTCCGTTGTCGATAAAGGAACTGAATTTTCGTAGCGTTTCAAAATGAAATAATTGCCCCGGCTCAAGAGTCAAAAATGCTCGTTACTGGTTTCATTTTTCTTCCTTGAATTGGCTGTTCTTTGTCTGTTAGGTAACAATTGAGGGTATCTTTCATTGTTGTTTTCACGATATTTGACATGCTTAATCAAAAAACACCACTTCACATCTTCCGAAATTGAGCTCCTATTTCAAACCAAAGTATTGAATTTTCCATTTTGGTTCAACAAAATTGCAGTCAAATAATGAAAAATGCAAGATAAATAGGGTCTTTGAGTTTGAGAGGAGAGATAATTTCCGATGTTAACAAACATGTTTTGGATTTTCCCAGGCACCTAAGGAAGCACAATTAATAAATTAATATATCGAGATTTCAAGATCTGAATTTCACCTTCTTTGAACATTAACATAAACGAGATTTATAAGACAACCAGACCATAAACTGAAATTTGCCTCGAAGTGACATAACTGTACGTGCTTTATAAACAAATAATTTCAGACAGAGTCGGTTTTAAGCGGGTTTAAGACAGACTTGGACAAGTTCTTTAACACATTTTCTGATCAATCGTAGATTGTTAGCATTCAAACAGAAACCAATCCTCATCTTCCAACCCTAATTGGCGTCCTACAATACCCAAAGAGTGCTTTACATAATACACTCCGGAGAGGGTTTCATTGCTTTTCTTGCTAGCCTCCACCAAATAATAGGCCAAGTGGGTCAATTATTTCATATTGAGTTACAAGTGCTGTTATTGTAAAGATTCTAACGTTTAAGCTTTATATGATTATGAATATCATAAAAGGCGGACGTTTTAGATTAAAATGACACTTTTGTTTAGCACTAGGTCCAGCTAGAGACGCGCGAGTTTTTACAGGTGGCTCCTCTTTGCAAAGGAAATGGTCAGAAGAACTAAAAAGTTCCCAAACACATTTCTTGAATTAATGTTTTGTTTAAGAAAAGTACTGTCATGACAAGCACCATTGGATATACACTTCAGGGATACTATGTGCACTTATTTTTCCTTTATGATAAGCAATACGGTTGATTCATGAATAGAGACATTTTACATTGATATTAGCATTTTTGTTGCTCTCTAGGTCCATTCTGAATCCTATTCTTCAGAAAATCAAATCTCTAGAATGTGTCATTGCAGATCTAAACTCGTGTGACCTTTCAGATTTTTTATGAAACAAGTTCCTTTGTACTGAATGGTGTAAAGCATTCAACATTGTATTATGCTCTATTTTGAAGTGCTTTAGCTTAAGTTATCAGTGACTAAAGAGAACAGTGTGACAACTACATTTTATTGGAAGTAACTTAATTATTGTAATTTGAATAGCAAATGACCTGGGCTTGTTTGAAAAACAAATAAATTTTAGAAAAAGCTGAATTCCTTCTTTAATGTTTTTTTTCTGGAAACTTCTAAATTTAAAGAAATATCGCATGTTTAAGCCTCCCCAAAACTTAGATGCTATAACTTTGCATCCAGACTTATCAAAAGTTTGGCAATACTAAACAACGCAAGACCCATCAGCTCAATACGAAAGTGTAGTGATTTCCGTTTACTAGCTAAGAGATGGTAGACCTAACAGATGTACTACTTATAAAGCGTGCAAACCTTAATATCAGGAAAGAACTTACAGCGTGTTGTTGTGTTGGATAATCTTAATCGATTGCCATCGGAAAAGGAAATTGTATTGCAGCTGACACGAGATGGAATATTCATAATGCAACCGGTCGACATTGGACTGGTTGTTCAGACTTCTTCCCGGGTTCCGACTCCGTCCTCCAATAGGACCAGACATCAAGATTGCGACACTCCCCCCAAGAAAACGTGAGAAACGTTTCCTTTTTAACCATACCAATGTCTGGGATGGTCCAAGACACTCACCCCCGACTTTTACAGCAATCTGACGTCTAGTGTCTATCCGTTGCCCTCACAGCCATATTTCTACATGGTTTCCTAGTGGGATCACGGGATCACGGGATGAGTGGGGAAGTCATTCCCTCCTATAACTATGGGCGAACTAGGTGTCTCTAGAGGGTTGATCTTACAACGTACTTGACCAACCAATTTTACTTGAGGGTTCTTCCTCCTGGGAACCAGAGTGGAAAAGGTAATCTCCCTTCCTTGGAAGGATAATTGCCCGGGTTATCGTCATTGAGGTTGCAAGGCTCCCAGCCCCCTTGCATAGCTCTTTCGTGATTCGGAAAAAAAGATAAAATCGAATAAAATGGACTGTTTATGCGAACCCCAATTCCTTGGGCTTTTTTGCTTGCATTTTTTGATGCTGTCATTATGTGGAATTCAAGCCTCCTGCTAATTCTCTGTAGTAACCTTTCCGGCGTCTCTTTTTTCTCAAGCTTCTATTTGACGGAACTTTCGCATCCTGTCCATGTTCCTTATTAATTTCAACTTGAGAAACAGGTTCCACAATCACGATCTTTGTGTTCCCTGGATCCATCTCCTCCTCCTCCTTCATTCCATCAAGGCAGGGTCGGCTTCGATCAGGAGGTTGGAGCACCTCCCCGGCGGGCCCTCCGAAGTTGAGTCCGTCTGCATCTGATCCAGGCTTCCAGCATGTCCTATCCGTTGCGGGGATTCAGATTCGACTTTTTTTGCGTCATGACAATGTAGTTCCAAGCGCGCAATTTGTCTTACAAATATCAGCGTAATTTGATTGTTCCACATTTTGCTCAACCTGTGGCACAAATTCATTCATTGGAGGGCCGTAGATCAAAAGTTTTGGAGTAATTATTGTCCATTCCGCGCAATCCTGGTTAGTCGTTCCTAGTGTTCGGTAATTAATAATGCATTTCAATTCTACCAACAGTCTTGGCAAGGCTTTTAATGGCAAAAGCTCTTTTTGCAAAGCAATTCGCAATTGGCGTTTGAAAATACCGATCATCCTCTCCGTTACACCATTCGTCCACGGAGCTTCTGGGGTACTGAACCGCCATTCAATGGTCGATTCCCCATGGTATCTGTGTCCTGTGATTTCTTCAAAATGTGATTTTCATCAAAAAATGGCTGTCTGGCGCCTTGGAGTAACTAGCGTTGTCCGAATAAATAACACACGGTTTTCCACAATGTCAATGGCATATTTATTGCATATTTAATTGTATTTGAGCTGGTAATACCATGCAAATGAGAGCACTGATTTAGGAATTGATGATTTCAAAGTTGACGCTTTAGCAAGCAAAACTAGAAATGCAAGTTTATGACTCACTTATGCCAAAGTAAAAGAAGCAGCCCTGTAACCGTTAACAAGATTTCATCTTGTCGTGAATTATCGCACACCTTTGCCTTTTTGTTTTCAGAGTAGGTTATTTTTCCCATTTCCCTTGCGTACTAAAAGCAAAGGGTTTTCTATAAATTGCATTCTATAAGACCAAACTTGGTCCATAATTCGATCTTTTAATTCAACACCAAATATCATTTTAATACGAATATAAAAAGCCCCTTTGAACTAAGGAGTATGTAATTCTTAATTTTTTTGATTGACAATGCCAAGATAGAAATTATTTCAATGAGACGAGTGGGATCAAGAACCGAACTGAGGATTGCTGATGGGTGTCCCATGTCAGGAATGTTCTATCTGCACTATCAAGACCATCATTACTTGGAATCCTTAGGAACAGATTCAGTCCTCAACCCTTTTTGTACGTTGTCCTAAGTAGCGAATCATATTGTCATCATTAACCACAAGGAAGCTCGGACTTGGTTAGCCCGAGATCGAAAGATTAGGATTAAGGTCCCAGGAATGAGGTAACACTCTCTCAAATGAAAATAATGGCATTCAGGTCAAAAACATCATTTATTCCGAGGGTTAATCGAACAAACACGTGCCGATGACACTAAGTTGGTTTTTCTTTCTTTTAGATTTTCAAATTTGAGCAAAAAAAATGTAGGTGATCACTTGATCTCTCTTTGACGAGTCTTCTCTTCTCCCAGATGTTCGTCCCATTTTAATGTCCGTATCCGTAAGCCACGGCGGGTCCAGCATAACCGTAAGCAGGGGCGCCATAAGCGGCATAGGTAGCGGCCTTGGCACTCAAGTGAGCGGCACGGGCAGCTTGAACGGGATAAGGCTCAACGGGGACGGTGGCTCCATTGGGATAGGTGACCAGACCCTTGGCTCCAGCGGGGTAAGCCGCACCAGCGGGGTAGCCATAGCCGTAGCCGTAAGAGGCGTTCACGGCGGAAAAGAAAGCCAAGCAAAGAGCAACAAGCTGAAATTAAAGCAAGAGGAGAGATGGTTAAATTTGGAGGACACTTATTAGGTACTATGGTTGTTCTTACGAGAGCACACTTCATTTTGATTGCTTCAGTTGAACTGGATACTGAGTTCGAAGATGCCAAAGCTTTTATAGGAGAGCAAGCCCCAAAACAGTGCGACGAATGAAGAGATCAACACAATGCACAGCACAATTGGAGGGAGAGGGAGAACCAAGTAACAACACACTGCGTCCGAATCATGACGGTGTGAATTGTGGTGGGTTACACCCATTTAACATTGACGCTCGATAGCTTGAGTTAGGTCAAGGAGTAGTGAAAATGAAAAAAATGTCCTTTTTTATTGAAACTTTTTTCATCGTCTTTGAAATATATTTAATGGTGTGCTGCATAAGTGTTTACAACTTGACTTGCTGAAAAACACAAAGTTCCTTTTTGATTCAATGTATCTTAAGTACCATCAGTCTTTGGACGCTTTACATTGTTCTAATTTGGCAATCATTGGTTCTTTCTAGGGAAAAACGAACAATACTGGGCTATTCAAGTTGCCCCTCCTCGTTACAGAGTGTCACAAAAAAGTGAGTTCCGTTTTTGAATCAAAGCCTTTTCGTTTCTAGTTCCTTGACAATGACAATTAGAAAAGATTGGTCATAGTAACGGCAAACCTGAGTACCGACCTGTATTAAAGCCCAATATGTATGTCAAGATATTTTCAAATTGTTTTTCTTATTTTGATTGGTTTGAATGTTAAGAATTGTAACATATCCATCGTAGATGAGGCTCATAAAATGAGATTGGAAGTTAAAACTGGGCCTCATAGATGGATTTTAGGCCGTGGATTAAAACATGCCCTAACATTGGCTTATTTTAAACAGAGGGTCAAACTGTTTCAGGAAAAGAAACTTTAAGACTATGAATAAAGCCACATTGATTTTATGCTTTTGCCTGGTTGAATCTATTTTCAGGTATATTTAGATTATGAATCCTAATCCGTCAATTAAGCTTTATACAGTATAAACTATGGTTTTTTTCACTGAGACCTAGGCAAGAAAGTAATGTAAAGTAAAGTTATTGATGGAACAGAGGCCAAGTTGTAACACGGTAACATGACTTGAAGAGTACAATATACAATGCCAAAATTTGGAGATTATATTACAATTAAAACATGAAAAAATAAAGGGGCAAAGAGAAAGTAGGAAAAGGAAAATATGAAAACAGAGGAAAGGAAAGTCATATCTATTGTATGATTTGTTGGCTATGTTACTGAGAAACGTGAAACATTTTCAGGAATGGGTTATAAGGAATTTGAGATACATCTCTGCTACTAAATATTCAATTTCCCTTGGATTGTTTAAATGAGATCAAGGGGCGGATAATCACCATCAAAAAGAAAATAGTGAAAGAAGGAACAGGAAAGAGGAATAAAAAAAAAAGTCCTGACCTTTCAGGTAAATATTCATGCATGCAGTGGCACACAAAGCAATCAATAAGTTTGCAAAGAGCAGATGGGTATTTTTGAACGAGATCACATTATAATCTTAAATTGTGTTCTTGTTATTATCCAGTGAAGGTCTCATGCGTCATAAAAAAACTCTACACTAACAAAATGTTCTACTTTTGATATGAGTATCAAGTACAACTCAGAGATTAATTTTTCTGTGTACTCTTAAGTTCTCAGTTGTTAACATGTTTTCCAACTTCGGCATTTTTCGTGTTACCTGCGTAACTGAAATTAGTCCTAGAGTTTCATCGCGCCAGAAGACCCCAATCCATAGGAAACGACCTCTGAAAAAGTCGGCAGGCATTTTTCAAAGTAAAATACCGTTTGAGAAAGCAGAGAACAATTGACCGGAAGCCTAGTTCAAGAAGAAAGCGATCGGTTAGCACCAAAGCCATGATCCAGATCGTGAAAAGCCACATTAAAAGGAATCCCGTGAAGACCATCCTGGGAAAGACCCAGGGCATGAATATCCATGAGACTGCAGTCCAAAGGGTTGTCAGAACTGACCTGGGAGCCAAATCAAGAGCCAGGAGAAAGAAAGATCTTATAAACAATTATACAATGTCCAAAAGATTTGAAAGACTCAAAATTCTGATAATCCTGATGAGTAGACTCCGACAACAAATGTTGTTTGTATGTCGAGCAGAAATTCAAGAGGGTTGCACTAACCGGTTTTCTTCCCAATGCCTTGGTTCAGCTCTTTCTCACACCCGAACCATCAAACTTCTGCAATTTCTACTTGACGTGAAACCCCACATTTTGTCTAAGTCTATTGATGAAACATACTATGCCCAAAACCATCAGTAAAGATGAAAAACTTTTGTGGGTGCACAGACCACTACAATATCATCCAAAATTCTGATAACGTCCCAGACCACGTTTAGTTCACATTCAAAACGAAGCATGTGTTGATACATTAAGGTATGTGCTAACTTCTCACCGCGCATAGAGGCCGTCATTGCTGCCCAAGGTGGCCATGTTGAATAATATGTTCCGTAACAATTTGAATCACTTATTCTAAATTTATAAAAAACAATAAAGTAAAATAAATAACTTAATAAAGCATTTGTCATCTTGTCCCTGGCATCGTTCTTGGTGAAGTTTTGAAATTTATTAAAATTGTAAAGTTTTTATGGTGCATGGGGTAAATGGTGCTCATCCTGTGAATTTAATAGGAGAAAGGCTTTAAGAAAATAGGTCTATTTCATTTGCCATCTATTCTCGTAACCGGTTTCAATAGTTTACTAGTTTCTTTTTCAAGCACACTGATTCAACAGTACACAAATGGACCTTGCAAGAGTCAGGATTGGCAATGCTACCCAGAAGAGTTGGTGAAAAGAACTGGCCCTCTTATGATGCTTCTCTGCACTTTGCCCAGGTACAGTAATTGAGCAATGGTTATTCTTTCACCTCATCTTGTTCTTGATCCATTGAAATTGTAATAAATCTTTATTGCGAGATTATTTTTCATTGGATCGGTATTTTCGTTATACAAATTTGATATATATTACAATACTGGTTCTCTTTCCCGTTCTGGGTTGAAGGAAATTGTAATAACATCTAAATTAAGACCAAAATCCCTTTCATTTAATCAAAAATGATACTTTTGACGTGTCTTGGGAAAGCTTAAGCAATCTACAGCACATTGAATTTAAGTCCACATTGTGCTGTGCCAGCTATGGGCACAAAGTTCCAGGAAGTTCTAATTTTTTTAACGCATCTATCGCCAACAAAACCCGCAAGATTTATCTGGCAAATGGAACGGCATATCGTATCGGTACATGAATGTCAATAAAATAAAGCGCTTAGACAACTTGGATTGACCCATCTTATGTAGCTTGCCAGAACATGGAGCTAGAAGAAAGCACTTACATGGCAAAGGGATGCATTTGAGGTTTCTATTAAGAATTTACAAGCATTTTCAACGCTTCACATTACCGCCAGAGATCACAATTACCTGGAACACTACGAATCAAAAGATTTCAGTCGAAAATAAGGTATTGGCTGATAACTTTCGTTGATAAGTAATTTGACGTTATTATGTTATTGGATTTCACGATATTCCTTTATTTCAGGGTAAGAGTTTGTCCAACGGTAATGGTCGATTCTTTTACCAAACATTAGACCCATTCGGACATTTAGGCAAGGACTGGTACCAGTAAACAAACTTGCCTGCCAATGCCAGGGATGCAAAATTGGCGTTTCTAACTAGTTTTAACGCAGCTGACCATTCCTTATATTCACTGTGAAAGAAGGGTCAGCTTCTAAAAAACGTGTTTGAAGCCTCAAACTTACATCATTGACACTGGTACCAGCAAACAAGCGAACCTGCCAGAGCTTCCTTAACGTCCCCATTCAGACATTTAGGCAAGCGCTGGTACCAGTAAACAAACTTGCCTGCCAATGCCAGGGATGCAAAATTGGCGTCTCTAACTAGTTTTAACGCAGCTGACCATTCCTTATATTCATTGTGAAAGAAGGGTCAGCTTCTAAAAAACGTGTTTGAAGCCTCAAACTTACATCATTGACACTGGTACCAGCAAGCAAACGAACTTGCCAGAGCGTCCTAAACGTCCCCATAGAATCAACAAAGAGAATTCATGTTTGGTTCTCATTAAGCTTATAAGATTACTGGTAACAAGGAAACCACTTATGAGGAGAAAACCGTCTTCTTTGCCCAGGCCTTGTCCATTTGGGAGACATTTAAACAAAACCTTTTTGAAACAAAATCTTTTTGTTTCTGTATCTTTTTTGATATGTTTAGGCAAGGATACCTTTAACAGTTAAAGGTCTCTCTGGTTTAGGTTGCAACACTGAGACAATCAATCCCCGCCCAATCCACTAAGATAAATGCTACATGGTCAAATTTTTCTCCTTGGCAATGCCAAGTCAAGCAATATTTCAAAGAGAAGAGTCGGATCAAGAACCGAACTGAGGATTGCTGATGGGTGCCCCAGTCAAATACCACAAGGAAGCTCGGACTTGGTTAGCTCGAGATCGAAAGATTAGGATTAAGGTCCCAGGAATGAGGTAACACTCTCTCAAATGAAAATAGTGGCATTCAGGTCAAAAACATCATTTATTCCGAGGGTTAATCGAACAAACACGTGCCGATGACACTAAGTTGGTTTTTCTTTCTTTTAGATTTTCAAATTTGAGCAAAAAAAATGTAGGTGATCACTTGATCTCTCTTTGACGAGTCTTCTCTTCTCCCAGATGTTCGTCCCATTTTAATGTCCGTATCCGTAAGCCACGGCGGGTCCAGCATAACCGTAAGCAGGGGCGCCGTAAGCGGCATAGGTAGCGGCCTTGGCACTCAAGTGAGCGGCACGGGCAGCTTGAACGGGATAAGGCTCAACGGGGACGGTGGCTCCATTGGGATAGGTGACCAGACCCTTGGCTCCAGCGGGGTAAGCCGCACCAGCGGGGTAGCCGTAGCCGTAGCCGTAAGAGGCGTTCACGGCGGAAAAGAAAGCCAAGCAAAGAGCAACAAGCTGAAATCAAAGCAAGAGGAGAGATGGTTAAATTTGGAGGACACTTATTAGGTACTATGGTTGTTCTTACGAGAGCACACTTCATTTTGATTGCTTCAGTTGAACTGGATACTGAGTTCGAAGATGCCAAAGCTTTTATAGGAGAGCAAGTCCCAAAACAGTGCGACGAGTGAAGAGATCAACACAATGCACAGTACAATTGGAGGGAGAGGGAGAACCAAGTAACAGCACACTGCGTCCAAATCATGACGGTGTGAATTGTGGTGGGTTACACCTATTTGGCAGATTGCACTCTATCCTCAACGAGGCTTGCATGCCTCTGGACTTTGTAATGCGTATCGCCAAGCGGCCATAATCATGGGAAAAAATCCCATTCAGGCCAAAATTTTACTCAAGCTCCTCGACCACACTCCAATCACTTTGGGTGTCTTAAATTGGGAAGTGAATAGCCTCCATCATGAAATGGCAAATGCATTTTTTCGAAGGACGAACAGGTCTTTAGCGTATCCATCTAGGTACCATAATTTGACCAAAGCTTCCGAATTTATCAACATTATGTTATGGTGAATCTAGGTGTCTATCCTCTTGCAAATTTGTATCAGTGCCTTGAGAACAGCCAAGCCCACTTTGAACACACTCTTGACATTTCGAAGAACATGGGCCTCTCTCGATATATCATACCATTTTTATTTTCAATGGCATTGCTGCAGGGAAGCCTCTCTTTTTGTTCATCTGCACTATAGCAAAGGTGAGCATCGTTGTTGTACCTCATTCATTTTGCAAGATGAACAAAACTTGCAAACCTTGATCATCTTAACTGCCTATCAAATTAGCTTGGTTTGCATCTGTTTGGAGTCTAACGAGTGGACTTTTACCATGATTTCATACTTTTGAATGACAGTTTGCTTGAGATGATTACGAAAATTCTTGGCATACCCCTTTATTTCGACCTTTCTCAGACTTTTATTACAAGAGTAATACTATGATATGCTACGTTGATTTGAATATTGTATTATTAAACTGTACAATGAGGTGACTTCATGTTCAACTGTCTTACCCAAAAACCCAAGCAAGGTTATCTACGCAAATGTTATTTCCTGAGCTTACGCATACTCAGCGTCATGGCTCAGCATATAAAATCATCACTTACAAGATGCATCCAATGATTATGAGGAACCATTGTGAGACTTCTTTTGACATTGCGTATAGGAAAAAAAGCTATTGGAAAAGGATAAAATTGATTATGGCTGGCTCCTCTGGTCAAGCAAGAATCAAGTCTCTGATCCAAGTACTCACCACTTAATCAATTGTTGTGTTGAGTAAAGATGTGTGTGTCACCTAAGGTCAAACAGATAGAATGATTGTTCCATTCGCTAATAGCAGATGATTGAGTGAAATAACAAAAGGCGAGCCAAATGAATAAAGTGGCCGCACGAGTCAGCAAGTAAAAAAGCAAAGTTTTTTAAGAGCACCAAACTTGAAAAGTTACATAAGAGTTGGTAAGAATTTACCAAAACTTTGACAACGAATAGTTCCCAACTGTTCTTGAAAAAGGTCAAAGCTTTCAAGTTTCCTTCTTCGTCCTCTGCCAAGCCACAAGGAGGAGTCGTAGTGGTTAGAGTTGTTTCCTAACCACGAGAGTGGTCTCCGGTTTGATTCTCTTCCCTGACCCTTCTCTATACTAAATAAACCATTACCAACGTAAAAAAACTAGATTAAGCCTGATCCAAGATATTGCTTAGTGGAACAAGTTATAGGGACACTGTGATTACTAGTATGACTGGTTCTTTTTCGAAACTGGCACCGTAGATGAACACAAAAAATATATCTGTTTTGATACCTGGAAATTACGATGGAAATAGTGTATTTGTTCTACAGACAGGAGTAAACTTTTTATTTTCGTGCTCTGTTTCTGGTTGGTGCGCCGTGGCATTCCTCGTTGTGGTCATGGAAAAAATGTTTGTGGTTTTTTTTGTTGCGTCGATTTCTACGTAATCCCTAATGAAAAGGTGTGATGCTTTTCCAACTCCAGGTATAATGCAAGCCTTTCAAACATTACTTATGCCTATTTTTCCCCTTTTAGAAAATAATACCGAAAGAACAGATATGACCCAAAAAATCATGTTGTAAAAAATGTACATTATAAATCCCCTGTTGGGTTTAATATTTTCTTGTTCATTGCATTGGTGAGCTGGAAACCTTTATATCAATGGATATACGGTTGAAAGAATGTCGTACTAGCACGCCCTTCAAAAGGACACTCAAAAATCGCTTTACAAATATCCTCTCTATCCTAATAAACGTATTCAGAACCATTCACAACTCAATCCCTTGGGGACGTTTGAACTTTCGGAATCTTTCGTAAGTGAACAGGCCCCCGTCCATTCTAATCCTTCATTTACACACTGGTTACGAGAAGATCTTGCTGAAAGAGCAAACGTTACTCCCGGGCTGCCAAACCATTCATGTGCAGTGCACAAAAGGATAATGATTGGCTAGCTGGAGAAAAATTTGGAATGAAACGAGGGCGTGGGACTCTGCCATTTGGTACACGGCCCTTCAATTGCCAGATTTTGGGGTTCGTGTTTGATTAAGAATAGATAAAAGTGATAATTTTATAATGACTTTTTCGGCAATCTTTGGTTAATAGAGATTGTCTATCTTTCAGTTACAAATATTTGAGCTCTGAACATGATGTTGTTGCGTTCTATTTTTAATAATGAACTCAAAGTCGTCATGGGATTACATAATATGTAGTCTATCATCAATGTGATGAGAGAGTAAACCACGAACGACGTTGGATGAAACTAAATTTCCACACAAAGACTGGATTTAGTCAGACATTAATACTTTATTGCTCGAACCTCTTTTGCGATAACAATAGGTACGAATAGAGTTATTAATGCAAGTAAAGGGTGCGTCAGTGAAATTTGCTGCTCCTTTAAAAGACGTCAAGCAGCATCAGTTCATGCAACCGCCCTGAAATTCGTCTTGAATCATCATTACAGTCGGACAAAATATGTTTTTACATAAAACATATTTTCACATATTTTGGGGCCCAAAACAATATTTGTGTCCATTTTCACTTTTTTGCCTTTTTTCTTTTCTTCCTGTTTTGCTTCCCCTTTGGTTGTCCTGATTCTCCTCAGTAGTTTAGAAAAGAATACCTAATTTGATCAACAAACGAAGTCAAAATATTATATTGACATGGATCGCGGAAGATATTGCCGAGCTCTGTAAGAAGTGTTGATGTAGAGAGGTCTTTCAACGTGTTCAAACACGTCTTCACTACCCGCCGGCACCAACTGAAGGAGCTTGTATTCTTTTCTGCAATTTTGTTATGCTAGGAATTAATAAACAGGACAGAAAACACAAACTAAAGCAGTGCTGGTTAACATAAAATCAGCATAATTGTGTTGTCTTAAGCAACAAAATCTGACATATTTGGGACAAAAATCCAACATATTTAACATATTTTGTCGGATACTAGTCATCATGATATATTTACTTGTTTATATTGGCTGAAATTTCCAAAAGCAATGCAGAAATAAGTTTTTCTAGAAACTTGGAAAAGGCATTTCATAATGATCATCCTCGCACAAAACGAAATTGCTGAGATAGCCAGGGCTCTCTGAGCGGAGGGCAATAAGCATTATTGAGGCTGGTCGTTATCCCAAGGTCAAAAGTGTGAGCAACGTCAAATTAGATAAAAAGTAGACGACTTGATCATAGCAATGAAGTACAGAATACAAAATTTAAAATTTCGCTATTATTGTTTTAATTACCAGGGTACGTGCAACCTAAGGGACGGACTCTAGTGAACAAACCGTCACGATGTTGATTCGAATCCCTGACCAAGCAGTACAATATCGCGTTTTTTTCAGACCTTTTATCAAAATGGCAATACATTAGTACAAATATTTGTAATATCCTTGCAACCGAGCTGCCGCAGGCTTGCGTTGCAGTCTAGGCGCCCCAGGCCCTTGCAACGGATCTTCCGCACGCTCGCGCTGCGGCCCAGGCACCCCCAGGCCCTTGCAACCAAAAGGTTAGGTTAGATAAGGTTAGGTTAGGTATGGCTAGGATTGGATCGGATTGTATCAACAAAAGATCTACTTCTTCAACCTCTGTAGACGTGGGATTTTCTCCGTGTGTGACGTCGCTTGCACTTTTGACTTAGGAATAACGACCATAATTCGTTGACTTTGCATATGAATACCAAGCCGTGGCCAAGCGAAAGTCCCATTTTGGATCCTGGGATTCAGTCAGGGACAATAAAATCATCTGGATGGTCAAAATATTGGTTTAGTTTTTTTTAGGAATGTCCATGAGAGCAAGTATGTTCTACCATCACATTTTTATCCATTTTGTGACTCTCACCCCATATCACCCTTTCATCCCATTAAAATCAAACTATACAACACATTCAAATCCCACTCTCAAAATCTCGCCATTTTCCCCCATTGTTTTAATAAGTAAAACATCAAGTTAACCACACCTCAATTCCAGTCATTTCCATTTAAAACGCACAGTACACCAATCCATTTTAGACCTTCAGCAAGGATTGTAAAAGGCGAATTCATCCACGCAATCCAATTTCATTTAGATATCAAACATACTACCTTTCAGCTTACCTTTAAGCCAAGCCCCTATCTGGTCTGTGAGGTACGACACCGAACAAGTCGAAAATTACATCCAAGGCTGCTGCTTGTCCAGGGCCCACGGGATTGGTTAGGAGCTCCACCTCGTCATCTCATAAAGTCAAACGGACATTTAGAGTCCGATTTTGGTAATTTAATCCGTACATTAGGAACAAAATCCATCTCATTATTCTGGTTGATGAAGATTAAACACAATCACTTCGTTTATTGTTTTCCTTATTGATACTGTCACTCGAAAATACGTATTTGGCCAGTTTGTCAGCTTCCTTGTGGGCTTAAATTTCTTGGCGTTAAATAATTGTACTGTAGATATGAAGGGACATTATCTAATTGACGTTGCTCACTTTCCGGTGTTTTCTACTACTTCCACTACTCTACCCATCACTGGTGTTTGTTGAATTAGAACAGGGGAAGATCAATTTGCCCGCATTATTGATGGGTTCCTCAACTTTACTATTTCGCGTTTTTACGAGCTTTCAGCGATATCACATGGGGTGCAGCGCCAACTTCCACCTCAGGACTCTCCACTTTTGCCCAAATTCGCCAATTATCTCAAGAAAAAGCTTAGAGCTACCAAAATCAAGTTTGAAAAGTGGGGACCTTAGACATTATTTATTTGTATCTCCAATATGCCATTGTCTGTTCATGTGGTTATAAATGCAGACGGATCTTTGTAACCATCCGGGAATTTCCAGCCACTCAATGTGGCAAATAATGATGCCAGGTAAGTAATGATCCCCATTGAGGATCTTTACGTCAATCCTTTGGGGAAGGGTAATGACTATAGCTGTAAAAAAGTCGAATAGCTTTTTTAACACGTTTTTTTCGGATCTAGTATATTTTCGTTCGAACGTTCCTGCTTTCTTCAACGCCACAAGAGGAAACAAAAGATAAAGAAAAAAAATGGCAGACGTCGAGTTCACGTTGCAATGTTTCAAACCAGGGTCAGCTAGGGCATACTCCATTTGCCTTTAATATCAGGCATGTAGATGAAAAGGAAAGTTATATTAACCAGGTTTTAATAGTCAATTGTAATGAAAGTAGAGGTTTGCAATTTTGAGCCCTCCAAAATTTTCAGGCTAGTCGAAAAATTCAAGCACTTGCTTTCCTTTGGCTTCCTTCAATGTTAGCTTGTTAAACTGTTGTTAAAAGTCTGTGTCCTTGATTCTCCCTGTAACATGAGGTTGATTTGATACTTAGTTTATTTGTTCCATCAGTTCCCGCCTTTGGTGTGCATGTGTGAAACCACGTTGGTTTTGACTTGATATGAGAAGATATCAGATATGAGCACCAGATGATCAAGTTTTGATAATCCCAAAATGAATCCTTGAGTGAAAACCCCATCACATTGAATTCAGATAAAAAGAGCTATTTAAGATGAATGGAATACATAGGCATTAAAGTACAAAAGAACTTTTTGTTAAAGAGATTTGAAAAAAAAGGTTCTGAAAAAAGAGTTATGAGTACATTAAGAGCAAATAACGTTTTGGACTTGGTCTTTTCCAATGACCCTAATCTGATCCTGTTTGTCCGCGTGACACCTAGTAATCTGTCAGATCATCATGCTCTTGAGATACGGTCGACCATTACTCAAAAGCCGGCGTGCTCTAGAGTAAACCCGGCCAAAAAGGTCGGTGTGGCTAAGTTTAAGTGCAAAGATGAACATTGGCCGTTGATTATAGAAAGATTAGAGGACCTGGATCTGGTTTCAATTCTGAAACAGGAATCGTCCATAGATGCACCCATTGATAAATTAGTTTCAGTTTTTAAGGAGGTTTGCTCCAGTCTAGCAATCTCTGAATGT
>NC_081448.1:14591126-14602419 GCF_007210705.1 Tigriopus californicus
CATTCAAGGACTAGCTCGGTCTGCCAACTCAAATTCGTTGGTAGACCAAATATCATATAAGCATTGAAAGGTAATAAATAGACGAATTATAATCTTTCATTTTAATAGTACTGGGGATTGCATTCCCTATCAGTTCATTCATCTCTGAACAATTGCATTTTTAGAAGGTATGCCCATCGCGGCAAATTTCGCTGACGCACCCTGTATGTGGATTGAATGCACCCATTACAATCGCCCTTCATTAATTGATGTTGCAATATCTATGACGCAAGCAATACATTATTACCATGCTTCGAGTCGCATCAGTATTAACATCACTAAATAGGTCGATTGAGAAAGTATCCAACGCAATTTTCAAAGACCCCTTGTGTTCATTGAAATTGACTTATTTTCACAGCCAAAATAACTACATGCGAAATGCATGAACAGCGTTTCAAAACCACTCGTGCATAAAACCTTCAGGCACGTGCAATGTGTTTTGATTGAACCATATCGCCATCCGATCTTTTCAATCATGTGTTTCTCTACTTGGTTCTTGAAACACTAGATGGCATCAATCTCTGGCGGGTATCTTTTGCCAGATAACCTGGGTCCTCATCTGCCAAATCAGCCACCCCAAGATAGAGGACCATAATTGCTCTTACATACCATTTAACAAGAGCAGGAAAGAGCTCTGGTAGATTTAGGCTCTCAAAGCCGTTTCTGATAGACATATTCCCCAATGGCAATGTACATGTTCCAAATTTAGTGCTAAACCCCAGCAGTATATATATTTAGGCTTCATCGCGATCAAAAACGTCCCAAGCTTCAACGAAGTACGCTTGTTGCCGAAAACGATGGTTACTCATTCTCAAGCTCACTTGGAATGTACCTGGCCGGGCTAGGTATACCAGTATTAGTCATGGGCCATGGTTGATCGGGTCTGGTCGGAGGGGCTGGGTTGTCTCTACCTTCAACCCATTCCTTGTATCAAGCCTGCTCATCTCCATCCATCTACCATCCACCTTTTCCAGGTGGTTGGGTTGGGTTGGGCGCCATGATCTGCACTCGGCTGGCCAAGACGCCCTAGAAGCTTTCCTGGATGCTAGACAAGGATGAAATAAAATGATTGAAAATAAGTACACCCAATATATAGGGTTCTACACGAATACACACAATACATAGGTTTGATCGTTTTCCCCGAAATGTCAGAAATCGATCCAACAAGTGAGGAGTGAGGCGGACTTGTTTGGATCGTGACTGCCCATCTGCCATCTGCCCTTTAGTAAGAGGCTCTTTTTGGCACCTGTGCACACTCCATTGAAGCCCATAGAGACAGATACGCCGACGAGGTCTGTCAGAACTTGGAAAGACGAACGAGCGAACGAACGAACGGACGAAGAGGAGGCGAAGGAAGAGCAGGCAAAGGTAAGAAGAGCCCTTCAGTGAGAGGACCCCGAAGCTCGCAGCCCACTACATAAGTTGAAGAAGCCGAGCAGCAAGAACAGCAGCCACAATAGTGGCTCCAGCAATAGCAATAGGAGGCGAATCTGTCGCTTGTTGGCTGAGATAATCTGCCCGCCCGAGCAGGACGTCATCATCCAAGGCGAAACATGAGCCTTCTCCCCTACCTAGAGTGCCTTAACTTGACGACGACCACCTCCATCCGCCACTCACTGTGCTATCTCGTGGTTAGAGTAAAATAATCATAACAAAACACATTTGTGCCACAAGTGATCCATCATTGAACCCTAGAGCCAAAGGAAGTGGGGGCGCTGACCCCTTGGCCGTGAATAGGTGCGGAAGGAATGCGGGTGGCGGTGCGGCGGTGCGACGAATAGCCAAATAGCAGTGCTCCACAGTCTTGAGAATGCTCAAGAACAAGCGTTCAACCACCCCGGTGGTCAAGGAAAAGCCCAAACAAGCCGCCACGGGAGAAAAGGCCGTCGTGTTTGCGACAAGACCGTCGGTGAATGCCGAATGCCATTGGAGTGAGATCCTGCGGGATATTGTGTTGATCAACGATACCAATCGAGAGATATCCGAGTTGTACTTTGATCTGTCGGGCGGAGCGGATCACGGGCAGTTCCCCTATGTGGGCACCGTGAGCACCACTCCGGATTCCCGGGGCATCAGTGTGAGCACAAGTGTGGATGTGCGAGTGGGTGATGTGCTCCTAGAGGTCCAGGACCGCAAAGTGTCAGGCTACACTCAAGCCGATGTTGTGGCTTGGATCAAGCATTGTCTTCGGAGTCGAGACAGTCCCGTGGTCATCAAGACGGTCCCCGAAGGTAAGAAAGCAAATTCAACTACTAGGGTTGGTATGAACTGTGGCTCGTCAATCTTTGAGTTTGAGTGGCCTTTAATTTGAAAGGAGTTACATAAAATAGGGAACAGCCACCACGCTCGTTTCGGTAACGGTAACTTTGGTTGGATTATTTACGCTCGAGAGAATATATGAGTGATAATATTTCAATGTATAAGCGACAAAAAAAGCACGACGGAGTTTTGCAAGTTTATCTGTATACACTGATGCTTGCTTGCTACGTCACCGTGATAAAATAGATTATAGAATACGGATTTTACAGGTGGCATGACAAATGAACGATTTGCCACGGGTCAATGGCTACAAAAAGCACAAGAGAGAAAAACATTCATTCTGTTATTTCGTATATAATCCAATGTATGTTTTGGCTAGCATACGTAAAGCTACGTAGCATTCAACATCCAATGACATGTGCAACCGGTAGGAACGAAAACATGCATGCTTATTGATTTTATTGACTGGTCATAAACATTTTTTTTCAGTTTTAGCTGAAGCATATCTAAATTTTTCAAGCTCGGCTGAGCTTGCTCATTGGTTTTTCCAGAAATTCTACGACCTACTATACTGTCCAAAAGAGGGGCTCGATTGCATGATGCTTGAACCGAGAATTCTGACTCGAATTTCACTCTCACTCAAAAGCCATGGAGTGAGTCTGTCCCAAAAGCAAAGTTCGGGGACCATGAATGACCGTGAAAAGATTCTGGTCTTGATTTATTTTGTTCGAAATCGCCAGAGACTGGCGAAAGCCAGAGCAACGAGGAGGGCCTCGAGAATTTTAATGAGTTGGCAATGACTTTGGTTCCGTTCTGGATTGCCATCAATAGCCCTTCATTAGCTACAGTGGTGGTTCATCGAGAGCAAAATCAATTACCCATCCGGGACATCTGTGCCGCCATCACAGAGTGCACTCAAGCACATAATCATACACTTTCCTGTGATTCATTGTACATTGTACAAAGGCAAGTCAAATTCGCACGGAAATTGCTCCGAGAAACTCGAATCTCACGCAACCTCGAATAAACTTAGATTGAAGGGACAAACTCGAATTCCTCACGATCTAAAGAGCAAAAAGGGAATCCTGTAATTATTGGCATGCTTCGTGACACCTGTCGTTGCAACCAATGAAAGTAATACATTACATACCAATGTTTTTAAGGATGCTAATACTTTCTGTTAGAAATTTCTTCAATCCCTTTTACAGGGGATACTAAAATTCTAGGCCACAAATGATTTCGTGGACCTTTTGTTTTGCTCATTTCTCCTGTCGATCCAGTCCTAATGTATCCAATTCAAGGCAGTAATGGCTTTCAAGGGATGTGCAAAGTTTCAACTAATATGGATGACTCCACATCAGGACATGTGTCCATGCCAGTGAATTTTCCTCTTTGCCTAAGATTCTAGAGCAACATACAAAAATCCCACGTTAGAGACCCCTATTGTTAAAGATGTCCGACAATTATTTGGTCGCTCGTTGAGCCGTCCATGATTAGAGCCGTCCCTGTGCAGCATTCCCATCTTCCACGTTCCTTGCGTGTGTGCGTGTATGTGAGTGAGTGCGCTTTCTTTCGAGGATTGGTGAAGAGCGCTCGCCAAAACGGTCTGATGATGCTCCGCGAAATCTCCAATAATGTCAGTAATGTGGCATGATTTTCCTCAGACAGATGTAGTTGCAAGTGTTTTCACTGGGCGAGAGATGTGTGGAAGATAAAAGGGCCATCTTGTCTTTGTGGCCTTTTTCTTTGAAATCGTACGACCAAACATGGTTGAGTGAAGTGCACGGAAGAAGGACGCTCGACGAACCGGTTGGTTCGAAATGGTTGACGAAATGTGAGCCGTGAATGATGCCTTAGGGAGTGAAGGATAGCTCAATCGGGAGATGATGGGTGAGGTGATCTATGTCAATGATGAAGGTGACTCCGTTGGTGTGTGTGATGATGAAGATCGGAGACGCTTGGATGCATTGGCATCCGTGGAACGGGCTAAAACCATCGATGAACATTTCATCGCTTTGGACGAGAACGAAAATAGGATCCCGGAACCGAGTGAGAAAACCTGCCCGAGAGGTTCGCCTCCTGAACATGGTAAGACCAACCTTGAACGAGCAACTCAATCGTTTTGACTTGATCTTGTATCGCTTGTGCTTTTTATCGATTCATAATTAGTAACTCGCAGCATGTCTGAGGATTTAGGATTTAGCAGCTAGGATTTGATAGGATATAGGATTTGATCCTGAGAGAGGAGGTTTTTGTGCAGCTATGTACACGAAAAAGGAAAAGGAATTCGGGATTAATCGAGGTCTAACACCGGAGTTGTCGCCCTATAAACGTAGTTCAGAAGTCCTGCATCCTTCGATTACAAAGATTGGGAGCCCTTTGGAGGTAGCTCAGTCTTTCATTGAGCTCGGCTCATTTTTATGCTTTTGAGCCTGCCATTTTTGACTTTTTGAACAGACATGGGAAGTAGCAATTAAAGTCTCGTTTCACTTCCGTACCGGTTCCAAGGTAAACGTAAATTCCTCAAAATTGAGGACAAACCATGATTTATAAACCTTATGTTGTGGTGCTCTCACTCGACACACCAGCTTATCGTTTTATATCCATAATCTGGCACACATGACAACTTCAATGGATTATTTGCCTTTCCCAGCCTGCTTAGTTGGGGAACAGGCCCTAAACAATCATTGCAGCTTGGAAACAAACCATATTGCCAAACCACAACAACCAGAATGAACAATCCAACGATTGAACTTGGTTGGATGGGAGCGATGAGAGGCAAGGCTTGTTTGGCGTGATCTCTGAATGAATGTATTTCATATCATCACTCGGAAACGTCCGTCAGCTGTACTACATCCAATCCAACGTGTTGGTGATCTCGGATCGCCTCCTCCAAAGTTTCTTTCTCACATCAATCTATGATTGGAGCTCAAAGAGCACCGCTCTCCAATCTCGGATCATGGAAGTTCAGCGTTTGGGACGAAGAAGGGACGAAAAGATCGGAATGAAGCGGAAGGTGGTGCTATTGATACGTCATGTTTTCCGATGTCAGAATTCCCCTGTATCTCCCAAGGTTGAGCCGATATCGGCTGATATCCCTGAGCCCGGTAGAAAGTGGGCCTCTTCTGCTGGAATCAATGATTACTTCCTATATCGAACAAAAGAAGTGACATTTCTTTTTGCCCCAAAGTGTTTGCCTGCTGCAACGATTTCTTTCGAGCTGAATTTTCAGGGTATTCTTTTTTTCCCCTCCGATCTTTCGGGTCTGATAATTAGGTTTGCCAAAGCCCATCATTCAATTTTGAGTCATGCTATGGCTTCAATTGTAACGACCCTCAGCTAACCAAGGAGGGCATTGAAGAATGAAAATTGAGACATACGTCGTGAAAAATGATCTGCAAGCTCAAAACAGCGAGGAACTCCTATTCATAAAAAATGGCCACTACATAAAGAGTCTACGTATGTAGTACGCATTTCTTAGACATGTCCCTCTCCTTGGCTGGTCTCTCTCTTTCCTTGAGAAAAAACCGATGGCAGCCAATGAATTTGAATTCTCATTTACACACGGTCATTTACCGTCACGACCATGGAAAGTGCGATTTCGTGTGAATTCAACTTCCCAATGATAGATCGGTAATCATTTAGGCTTATAGAGAAACATTGCGAAACATGAACCAGGAAAGTCTCAGTGCTTAGGACGACTGGCAGTTCCTAGCTAGACTAAAGATATTTCACAGGATTCTCAGACTTTAGCAATGGATTAGCAATATGTACTTTAATAAATTCCTGGCCATGTCTCGGGAGCAAAAATAAAGCCGGCTATGGGTTTGTCGGATGATATGATTTCTAAATCCTCAGAGAGATCTCCACATCACGCAACTGTCAAGTGTTGAATCTACCTTCGACAAATCTATGATGATGGTCGTTGAAGTTATTACTGGGTTAGTGGTGAGAACATGCCAGCAAACTGCGAGTGCATGCCTTTTGGACATGAAATGGCGATAACTTTCTCATTCTCATTAATACGCTGTTAAACCGCACGATGACAAAAGCTATTTAAGGATAGAAAAGACTGAGAAAGAACTTACATTGTTATTTAATGGAAAAATCAAGTCATTCTACGCGGACACCGGCCTAAACTAGAGCAGTCTAGTTCTTAAACAGGGGCTAAAATTACATCCAAGTACCATATAAGTTATGTTGTTGTCATTAATCGGCCACTGAGAGCGGCGCAATAGTTATTGCTCGCCCAGTCAGGGATGCCATGTTCAACGACAGGAGGCGATTGATCAACATTTTGCAAATTAATTAGTCGGTTTTTTGGCTCCAACTGGCATTGTGCCCACCCATCTCTGATAACCGTTATTGTTTAATTAAACCACGGGAAAGTGAGATCATGAATCAAGTGACACCGTATCAGGATGGAGCGGAAAAAAAATTACCTCATGATTTTTCCTGGCCTTTGGCTAATCATAATAGCCGCAACGCTTAATCTAAACATCACACCAAGGCAAACGAAAATTGAAAGCTCACAAAAGGTGCGAGTAAGAAACGCTGAAAAAAGTTCTGAATAAATGCAAGGAAACCAATACTTGAAGTCCGTTTTTGCTCTTCCCAAATCAGAAATGGCGTGTTTGAAAGGACCAACCTTGTCAAATGAGAAAGGGAGGAGACCTTACCAAAGTAAATTTTCCATGTCTCATTGGTGCACTCTTTGAGAAGACGACTAATGAGAGCGTCAGGAATTATGTTTGGAATTTCACTTTTCTCGTGAGCACACCCGCAAGCTGTCCTCTTCAAGAAAAAACCAATCACTCAAGACAAGTTCTCTTGTCAACCACAACTAACCTCTACTTGACTCTGGAGAGCAAGCAAAGATGGATTTTGTGAAATTTCAGAGGACACAAACTTACACAAATCCTCCCTTGACTCAGCTTGAAATGCTTGCTTGCATAATTAGCCTTTGTAGCACTTGAAATGAAAACCGAGCTGACAAAATGTTTCGAACAACTTTGAACTTGTCGCTGACTTTGGTGTGTGTCCAGATTTCAAAGGGGTTGGGTTTCCTGTACGGTAGATGGAAACTACCACAATAGTTCTCCTTTTACTGTAATCATCTTCTGTTTTAGGGAGACAACCATGCGAAATTTGAAGTAAGGAAAAAGTCGAAATACACTTCCGGAATCTCCCACTTCGTTACCTCATGAAAGTCATCGAATTCCTGGGTGTTGTGTAATGTCTTATCATCCAGGAACTTCTTTCCCATTGAGTCGAATCTGTTTTGGAGGGCAATGCATTTTATTTTTGGGGTCAATATATATTTACCAGGAAGCCAGAACAAAGTCATTCAACTGCACTCAAGACGAAATTGCAGTACAAGCATGACTAAATTAGTTGTCTTACCCGAATTTTTTTCGCAACCAAACCCCTAGAATTAGAAGCAAAAGAGTTAGGAAAGTATCATCCTTGCTTCCTTCGTTAATGTGAACAACTAGCGGATCTAGTACAATACACCCCCTCGTTTTCCAAAGAGAACCGATATGTATTTTGAATGGGAAACACATGTTGTACAAAAGCGGTCCCGCCCTCGCTTTGAGTGAAATATTGAAAAGGTTGCCGTTAGCTTTGCTTGTAACACATTTATCCTGTTGTGGCGAATTGGAGCTCATTGTCAATTGTTCTTGTTAGTAACCCTTCAATCGGACCAATAAATAAAGTATTATTTCTGTGAAATCATCCCTGGTTTCTAATCCAAATTTATTTTGAGTTGGCGATGTGGAAACGGAAATCCAAATCAAGTGCGTACAAGCACAACAATACTTGCGTGTTCCCTCCGCACACAAAGTACTATTTATGTACATAGCATTGTGAAGAGTCTAAGGTTGAGGTGAAACCCTTCTTTGTGACCAAATGAGGCCAATTTGCGGGGGAATCCAATTTGGTTGGCCTCGTCATGAACAAGAGATTTGCATAAAAGCACCGGGTATTCAAACGATAACCACCCGACTTCTTTCCACCAAGCCACACTGTGTGTTCGTACGTACATCGTTCACAACAGAGACTCTAGAGCTTGTTTGTGGCGGGTGTTTTGACACCTTCTTTGATAGTAATAGAATTTTTTAGGAGCCTCCAAATGTCGAAAGTTCAAGGTTGGGCTTCGCCAAATTCCAGATACAAGTGTGACACGCACACACGCACACACACACACACACCTTGTCAGCTCAATTTTGTCCTTAGTCGTCAATGATTGGATTCAAATATTTCAATCCTGCTATTTTGCAAATTTTTCCTTATTTCGTCTGAGAAATCAGAATTTGCTCAAATTGTGCCATACTTGTCCTTGGGGTGGTTGATGATTTCATTTTGGAATTTTTGAGGGCCTCTTTATGAAAATTGCCCTCATCATGGCATATTACATGAAGTAGAAAGAACTCCAAGAGAGACTTGATTGCCGATTCACTACGGCAAAAATCGTGCTCCAAATTGACACGTGCCTTTGCAAACTTACTCATGCCTCAATCTTGAGCTCAATTTGCATCCATGGGTTTTTGGACATGGTGGAAGTTTAAAGAAGCATGTCTTTCTGACTTTTAAAAGATTTCCACATGCATTGTGTGCAAATAAGTAATTAAATGCGTCCATATTTTTTTATAGCAACTGGTAATACTGATGCAATTATGCAAGAAAGCAATATCATAAAAGTATTCGTGACTGCTCAAAGGTTTCGCTGGGTTTGCTTTTTGGAGTTGATCGTATTGAAGCAAGAAGAAAACTTTGGGAAGAGTTAATATCGCGTTTGCCTTTCTCATTTCATTTTTAATTGACACAAACCTTTCACAATTAATTGGTTTTCGGTGTTGGTTGCTAATCTGAAAGTCTTCGTTATCGTAACCTATCATTAATGGCTCGAGACGACCTATCAAAGCTATGAGTAGATCTAATCACGGCAATCAAAAGTCGAAGAAAGGAGCTTGCCCGAATGAGTACATTTGATACCATTTGCAACAATGTTGGTCAAAAAGCCAATCCATAACCAAACCCAAAACCAAAGCGCATGTTTGAAAAGCTGCATTGTGGTCCGACCAATGTTGAAATGTTGAAACGTCATCGATTTGCATCAGAATTATGAAGAGTAGTTCATGAACGAGTTTATTGAGCGCCTCGATGACTAAGTAAGAATGAGAATGCATTTCCAAATGAATTCGCAATGCTTGGGTCCGCGAGAGAGTTTAATTGAAGTCGACTAGCTCGTATGCGAGCTATACCCATACGTAATCGTTAGGGTCCCGGAATAGAAATGGCCCGGAATAAATTGAAATAGTACGCAAAAATAGAGTCCCCAGTCTTAATAAATTGGGTCAAAACTTTGCACTTTTCAGAAATACTCATCGTATTATTCCTCCAGTGTTTTCGATTCCAATTTAGTCACGTAAAGACAATCTTCTTGCCAAAAGATGACCTTCTCTCAAAATAGCAGTAGGTGTCACAAAAAGGTCATTGCAATGTGGTTTGAAAGAAGCCCATTGCTTCTTCTTTTTCCGAGCCCTAATGTAATCATTTAGTATCCCCACCAACAACAATCATTCGAAATGAACTTACTGGCTGACGATCTGCAGAAACGGAACGACATTTGGTCTTTGGGTTTTTAACGACCAGCAATGGATGGCAGCCAGAACCAGTGGTTTGACTGTTGGTCGTTGATCTGAATATCTTGGGAGGAGATCACCGATCCGCTGATTTTGTTTTGTGACCACAACCTACCAAGTACGAAGATATCTGAAGAGACCGGATGAAAATGAGCTTTTAGGCGCTTCGAGGCTTGAAAAAAGGGCCAAATAGATGATGGAGGGGGTCTTGAGGAAAATACGTATTGGAGTGGGATCGAAAAGGATCCTCCAACATCGTTACCTCAAACCCTATTTGATCATTGATCAATATACATAAATTAGGTACCAGCCAGACTTTTCATGAGGTCTTCCATCTGTGTGTATTGCAAGTGATTAAAAACACCGGTCATCAAAAATGGCATCGATTTGAGTGATGGCCAATTGCATTCCTTGTGGCTTGCCAACTATTATGAATCTTATCAAATGTTTCCCATTAAATTACTGCACCTCTTAAAAAAGACGTTCTTCCTTGACATAAAATGTTACAACAAAGGTTGGGTGCCCTTTTTCCAAAAATAGCGATTGTTCAAGAAGCTCTGGGTTATGAAAAGATATCAATATGCCATCCATTGAAGCCTTCATTAAGTCATTGAGCTTGAGAAAAGACACGCACCTTTTCGAAACATTAAACGACAAATAAAATGTTCTGTTTGTAGGGGTCACAGGGTTGTTGTTGCAACTGTATACAGAATTGCTAGTGAACTCACTTTTGATAGAAAGAAACCGGTTAAGTCAAAGGACTGTTCCTCCTTGAAGTGATCATCTAGAACGAGTAATACGGCAGGTACAATTATAAATGATGATAGTACCTGATAATAATGGTAATGTAAAATAATTCGTCAATGGGATAAAAAGAACAACTATTGATGATGTGGTTGAGGAATGTACGGTTTGTTGCCAATATGATCATATTGAAGACTAAAAGTTGGCACTTGAAGCTACACAATTGGTCGATGTACGAGCCGAAATGGAACTTCTAACTGAAGGGGAATCTGGCAATGAACCTTGAACAGAGATTTCAGACACTATCTTGACTTTATTTTTGCCTTGACAATATAGGTATGCTTGTACCATATTCAAAGTAGGAGTGTCAGGACTAAAGACAACCTATTACACATTTGCACTTTTCACCCTTATTTGCACCTTTTCACTTTTATTTTGCATTTTTTGCACATTTGTCCTAAAATTATTGTTTTGGTAGAAATCAAAACTTTCCCAGCATTAGAATTGGTTTCAAAGTTTGAAATCAAAGGCGGCCGCCAAAATAAAGTTATGAATAGCTGAGTTTTTACCAATTGACGTCAATTATTATCTTCTTCAGGCCAAAA
>NC_081448.1:14602470-14649248 GCF_007210705.1 Tigriopus californicus
TAAAAATATGAACAAGGGTGCGCTGGATCATTTTTAGAATTTATTTCAAATAAAAACTTTGCCATAAAATCCTCTTTAACAGGGCAATCCTCGAAGAGATGGTTGCTGACACCAAAGCGGAATGAAGAGAAATTAGGATTCAATTTCAGTTTGAATAAAATTATTAGTCATCAATCGTTGTAGAGCGGAAATCGGGAGGGTTTTGATAACAAAGCTTAGGAAATGTTGTTGAGTTAAATTTGAGTTAAATTCAGGCGGAAAAAGTCGATTTTTTGTATGGTCCTAATTAATTGAGTATGAAAAGCAATCTATAAACTCTGCTTAATCACAAAATTCAACAAAATTTATCCATTCTGAACCGTTTCGTTCTTCATGGCTTCTTATAAAGTATTGGGCCCTTTTGCAGTTTTAATTGCTGTGAAAGCCTTTTTGCCGATCTAATTCATTACGAAAGTTTCTAAGGCATTTCTATTTGCCTTTTATTTACAGTCCTACTTATCATACATTACAACGGAGCTTATATTTGAAGGACCGTACCAAAATAAGTCCGTTACTGAAACTGGGCTTTCGAGTGGATCGTGGGCGAGATTGGAAAGTCAGGAAAGCGTGATCTTCCTATCGACTAACCAACATTAGTAAGCTAGATATCAGGTTACCTTCTCGTCCTCACTTTCCTTCCAATAATGAAGGCTCAAATGATACGTCATATCTTCTCATTCTCCCACTGATGGACCCCCTACAACGAAATGAAAATGACCTTGTTCAGGGTACACATGTTGAAAAGCATATCTGTCCAGTCCATAAAATGAATTTGAATCAGAGCAAGGTTGGTATATTTGGTGTCAAAACTGAACCAGTGGTTTCCTTTTCTACGCTTTTTTCATTATTCGTTATTTAAAAGCTCGCAAGCGCAAGTGATTGTGCAAGGTGTAAAATCAAGACTGCCAATCACACTTTTATGACCCTTCACTATAACTCGAACTTGTTTTCACTCATGCAAACTGTCCGAGGAACAACTCGATCCCTGGTCCGTACACCTTCACTTCAAGATTTGAACAGATCCACCAACATAATCCACATGCGAAACCTGGCATGATCCTGGGCGATTTGATTTGGTGTACGTAGTACATTTTTATCAAGTACATTACTGGCATTAAAGCAGGTGCGCATGTTATATGGATAAGCGACCACGGGAAAAAAATGTCGATCTGGTCCAATGCTTGAGAAGTTCATTCACGTTGGAAACCATTCAAATCAAAAGCAGGTCAATGTCCGCGGTTTCTGCCTTCCTCATTTACTGAACGAGAGGCTTTGATTTTTACAAATCGGTTCGTTTGAACACTTCAAGGCAATGAAGGAGGATGGATATTGCCTAGTTTTTGAAGAAGCGGAGAAGTTTGTTAATTTCGACACTTTTCGCCTTCCTCAGCATTCACTTTGCATGCATTTTTTAAGTCCAAGCGACAAGGCAAAAAGGATGGAGACTAGAACTATTACAAACTTCTGGCCGGTTTTTTTTCTTTACTCGCGCTTATGGAAGCTTAACATTCAATTTTAGTTCGGAAAAGGACCATAATGTTCTTGCTGATATCATCGTCTAACAATTTGAGGAGTTTCGGGGGAAACAAAAGCCTTTGTTATATGACCAAGGCGCAGCGAACAAAGATCCCTCGTCCACTATTAGGACTCATCAGGGCTTCATCTACCACCCGAAAAGTCTTTCCTCTCTCACTGTCTCTTGAATTTTACGAGCCCTCTGCCTTAATGAAATCCCTTGTACTTCGATGCACTACTTTGAAAACGGTCGGACTCCTTTAGACAGGACATGCACTCGTTGCAACTCTCGAGAAAGTACTTAGCAGAGGCCACATTTCACACAAACAAGGTCATCCAAACCCGCCCAAAAATAAAACGTGTCGGAAGTTTTGGGAGACTGCCGAGGGGTCAAAACTAGTCCACATGCTTAAAGAGGTCCCATAAGGGCTCCTCCTTTCGCCTAAACGTCAATCTGGATTCGTGAGAGCGTCTTTTCCGATCAAGTTGGCTTGAGATCCCTTTGGTCTGGGTTTCGTGCGTGGAGGTCTTTAATAGGGGATAATGATGCTAGATTAGGTCAACACTTCAAAAACGAAAGAAAATGACTGCCTCATTCTGGGTGGATGTGTATCTGCATGGAAAAAGAAGGGCTACCAGGGAGAGGCTGGGAAACTCAGGTGAAGTAGTGCAAACCCCTTGGACCAAATGAGACTAAACCTTCAAAACAAACACTAGAACATCGACCTGGTTCGTAGAAAGTCCAATCTTCTCTAGAATCGTTTCAAAACAACTCTTAATGATCTCTTCCTCCTTTTTAATAATTCGTACCACACGAGAACTCCATGAAACTAACTCCGAAACGTTCCTGTTGATTACTAGTCCAATGAAGAAGCACCTCACGTCATTCACTTTATAACCGAGACATTATTCTGAGGGTGACCAAACATAGCAATATGACAATTGTTCCAAAAAGGCTCAAGTGTAGGAGGAGAATGTAAATTTAAAAAGGAAAAGCAAGCCCCGTTTCAACTAAACTTGTGCATAGAGGTCTTGTGGATGGGTGTAAAAAAGTTATCTGCAATGGAAGGATAGCCGATGATGTACAGTACAGTAGGAGCCCTCACGACTTGCTACTGCGACGACCATTTTCACTCCCATATCACCATTAATGCTTCTGCAGCGAAGCAAGAGATGAGTGGGAAAATGGAACCAAAAATGAAGAACTTTCACTCTTGATTTGTTTTGAGCACTTCCAAAGATCTGGTCTAGTCGTGGTGACGTGAATATGGAATGAGACGAGACGAGATGATTCACAAGAATCGTGGTCGTGTCAGAAATTTGAAATTCTACTTCTGAATCACGCTGAGGAATAAATAGCCGGGATAGCATTTCTCAGCCACCATATCAAGGCCAATAAAAATGTCATTACATTTTGAAGTTCGAGCTAAAGATGCTGAACATGTATAAAAGCAATTTCAAGCCAGCCAATTCTCAGGAGGAGGACCAATTTTCAATTAGTTGCGAAGATTAAGACCCCCTATGCACCATGTGACTCCATCTCGTTCTTTCCGTTTTCATGAGGATGTCCAAACTCTTTTGACTCACCATCTGGCCTATTAAACTAAGTCGTATCCTTGGAATATGTACAGAATGTGGATTCTTTTTCTTTCATGTGTTCTTTTGTCACGTGTTCCATTTTCTGGTAAATGTTGAAATGTCATTATCTTCCAATGACAGACCAGAGTGCAGAGTGCACACACCCTTTATTGTTTCGATATTTGAGAGACAATGTGTAAAGTGATACGACTGAACGACTCCATTATGGTCTTTTTAGTCGTCCTATAGAACCCTCTGTCACTCCGTTCCAAATAATGAACCCTGCTCTGTCTTTCCATGGATCTGTCTTAACCAACAGCGTTGTCTGCGTCGACGTTCTTCACTACATCCAGACTAATAATGACTATCAATATAGGAGCCAATATGGACAACAACAGTATGGAGTGTACATGTACTAGATGATCTTTCAGATCCGATATGCCAAAGGTGCTGTGTAGAAATCTCCATTCATCAGACTTATGCTATTTCAGATTAGTCGACTTCTCTCGGCTTCACTTGGTTAAGCAAGTGACACCGATGTAACGATCAATCATTTTCTACCCGTACCTACTTGTTTGGGCCTGGCTTTTTGATGTGTCTTCGACTGAATGAATCATTAGAGGTCTTGCGAGAAACATGAACGAATTTCGTGTTTTCTTGGCATTTTTGTCACAACCAAGAAGACAACATTAAATTCTGTTGAGTCGTAAGTTCAAGGATTTTGGAGGTCCAAGCAATAATTGTGCAAATTTGGACGCTAGAGGGCTTTTCGAAAGATGACACTCCACGACCATCCTCACAAAATTTTAACGATCATTAAAGTAAAAAAACGAGTCTGGCGAGGATGAGGATTAGCCAAAAATTTGCAAAGCCATTAGAGGGCTTTGACAAAATCTTTAAAATGGTTTTTGATGATGACTATTATTTTGAATGAGGTCTTAATGGCTGTTTGGTCCGTAAAACAAAATATCGATTGAAGGTTTATTGATCTGGAACCGAAAAGGTATTGTTGTCGAGAGCATGTCAAAGTGAAAGTAGGAGAATGCAAACTTGTTGAGTCAAATGACATTCCACTTTTAATCGTTAAGCTTATGATATTTCTTTTCCAATGGCGAAAGAGCATTGCCAGTTCATTCAGATTGTCTCTTCAGAAATGGCCAATGAAATGCCGTACATTTTCAAGTTCCGAGAACGTTAAACTCATGCTCAATTTATCCTTTGCAATTGTCCACATGGCACTTTCGTTTTGTTCGCTCCATTCTGTTTGCAGCTAAACTTTTTTTGATGCATGAATCAAAACAAAAAAGAGCTGTTTTGTGCACACAAAGTTGGGTCCATTTCGAAAGCGTAAAAAGCGACCTCAATCGGCCCTAATCCCGTTTCTGAGGGCATTGTTAACGGCACCGTTTGAAAGCTAAGTTTGAATTATCTGAACTCCGGTCAACGCTACAACATGATGAATTCCATTCACCATCGACATTGCTCTACATATGTTTTTTTCTTGAGAATTTTCCTTTCAAGGGACATTTCCTAGAATTCCAAGGATATTTTAGAGGATTGCTCACCAACTGTTGTGCACGATGAAGGGTTGTTAAACTTTCGAGTGGGTATGGCTTATGTACATTTAACTAACTTCATCAGCATTGAGAGTAGAGTGGTAATGAGTTTCCGACGCCCTTTGTCGCTTTGGGTGATGCTTCCAATGAATTAGTAAGTTGTTTAATTGCTTCTACATCCTGTTGATGTGAATTTTGCGGTCCCCCTGGCCCCCTAACAATTGGACCACACGAACATTGGCGAGGAAAGGTGAACATTATTGCGAGTATTATGACGCACAGTAATATGTGCATTTCCAGAAACTCAA
The DNA here is from genome assembly GCF_007210705.1 of Tigriopus californicus. NCBI lineage: Eukaryota > Metazoa > Arthropoda > Copepoda > Harpacticoida > Harpacticidae > Tigriopus > Tigriopus californicus. Next base: position 14,607,467 of record NC_081448.1, read on the forward strand.
CTTCAATTCATAGCATCGCCAATCTCTTCTCGAAGATTAAATGCCCGAAATGGGATGGCATCATCAAAGAAGCAGGTGGATGAGATTCAAGCAGAAATGGAACGATCGTTCGTTCCATTGTTCATTTCGGGAGTGTTATCGTGATCTATGATTGAAACAATGATAACCTCCGCCGAGACTCACGATGAATAAAATGGTGACACAGCATGTCACATGAAACCATTGGCTACCGAAAATCGAAATTAGAACCTCCTCCGGCCATGCCAAGTTTGAGTTCCAAAGTTCACTAACACAATGGCCAATCGCCCAGGTTCATAGGTTCATACGCAACTCCACGAACAAAAAAGGATTAAGGGCACTTGGCCATTACCTCTGTTTAACTTGCACTGTGAACAAAAGTTGGGGGGGGGATAATCAACGCTCCCGCCAAAATTGTGCCAAGCCCGCCAAAACCTTCTTGCTTGGACGATTGCTGTGGTTGATGACGGTGGCAATTGATATTCACAGACGAACCTCGGGGTTACCGCCTTGTCCGGCCAGGGTTCGGTTCCCGAGTATGTTATTGGTCCTACTCATAGCTGGAGGTACGAATAGCTCGCCATAGTTCAGCCGGCGAAAGGTGGTGGCGCTCTTTTCCGTCCATGTCACTGGACCGATAGACCGTTGGGAGGCAGGCCCAACACTTGGACCTGTGTAGCACGGCATATGTGAGTATGAGCGTTTCAACGTCCCATGACGTTTTGTCTCAAAAGTTTTGTCCATGCTAGCATGAGGAGATTATTGGGATTGAAACACAAGCTCACTCCGGCGCAACCTCTCCAGCAATTGTTCATGCTCGTGTCATGTTTGTCCCAATGGGAAATTACTACATCCATCGACCCAGAATGCTAATTAGGTCATTGCAAGTGGAGGCCAAGCAGAAACAAACCTGGGGTAATCCCACCGTGCTTATGTAAAAAAAAATACTATGCTAGGGCATTTGCGAATATTTCTTCTGTCAAGCACTGAAGTTTAATGCGCGGAAGGCAGTAACTTGCTTTAAATATGAAAAGTCGTAGACCCAATTCAAGTTCTCACATTGGCTAATGTTGAAAAGACCATACCGACAATTCTTCAAAAACTTTCTATTGGATGAGCTAAGCTCTCTCAACAAGTTTCTGGGTTAAAGAGATTTGACAAAAAAATATGATTATGACACGAGGGCCTCAGGAACAAGTTCATCTCTTTGGGGATGTGTCGGCCTTAACTTCTGAAACAAAACGCATATCTCATACTGCAAGGAGTTGAGTATTACGTACTGTACATATGGGGGAAGAAAAATCATCCTTGGCGACTGCATGCGCTCTCGGGCCAGTTTTTTTGCGCAAGCAAGCGCATTTGAGGATCGGACTTCCAGCGGATCAACCCGTGCGTGTGCTTGTCTCATATGATTGTAGTTTCTTCAGGTTAGTAGCTCTTGGAAAACGTGAGTGACAAGTAGGTGAACCAACTCCCCCAGTGGTCATTTCACTTTGGATTGGTCAAAAGCCCACTCTATCCAGTTTTTTTAATGACACCATTCTGCAAACAGAAATTTCATTCCACGTCGAGTTGCGAAACTGACTGACTGGAAGTGTGTAACTTAGTTATGATGTGTGGTGACTTGTGTCTAGTGAGTAGTGACCTGTTTTCCTCTTGGTCGTGGCTCATTGCAGTGGTTGGTGCAAAATAATGAGAAGTGTTTCTCGGAATATCACCTTTTGTTCTTGAATATCGTGACATGAAGTGAAAACCCCCCATCGTGCGGTAGCTCGGGGGAAAAATTGAAACATATTCCCCGGTTTTCACGTCGCCACCGTTGGTCTGTCAGTGATATCGCATTCAATCCTGGAAACCATCAGTTGGAAGCTCGTCTCAACTTCCTGTGTGATCGTAAACAGGCCTCCCCCACCCGAAAAAAATATCCCGCCCTTATTATAGGGGTGAGGACGAGTCGTCGGTCGTTGGGGGTTGCTGGGCGAGGTTGACAGCTTCCATAGAGTCCGTTGAAAACAATCCAGCGGATTTTCCATATGACCTCTGCTTCTCCACCCCAATCTTCGTTACCGTTTCAAAGTGGAAAAGCGAAGCAATCGAGTGGAAACGTGGCTCTAAGGACGAGAGTCAGTGAGGCGACCGCCGACCGACCGACCGGTCGTTCGTTCATTCATTCCTTGGCAAACATATTGGACAGATTTCAAGATTTTCCTTTTACAAACACAAACTGTGGCCGATGCTGTCCAAATACGAAGTGATTACGAAACGTGACAAGTTTTGAGCTTTCGAGCCATGAGCGAGAGAGAATTCTTCCTTCCCCCAACGACGATCCACTTGTTATAACGTTCGAGAATCGAGAATTGAGACACGACCCCCACTTTCGCACTTTCGGGAGAAACTTTGGACTTTCCGGCAGGGTGGCTGATGTCTCTGTTTTTGTCTGAAGTTTTGAGGACTGGAAAAATAAACTTGTGACAGGTTCAAATTGCTTTAAGCACCACTTCTGTCGACGAAGACAGCTCCGAGTTCATTTTTAGAGTGGGTGAGGATGTGCAGTGTGATCGAGATCAAGAACAATAACGAATACTACATCCACTACCACAGCCCAGACTCGCTTGAGCCGTGCAGTATGGATCCAGACGACAATCATCAGCCAGAGGAGGACCATCACCATTCGGATAATGAGGATAAACCAGAGGAAGACAAGGACTGTTCAGTGGGTGAGATCACCCACAGTCCCCCTACCAAGGATCCGGGCAAGGCGGATGATAAGACCTCGGATAAGGGCTCCTCATTAGACGGGGACGAATCAGAGACACCCTCGTCCCATAAGTCCACCAATGACTCGCCCCACTCATCCCCGTCCAAGCATTGCTCGGATGTGCCCATAACGGTGAACAGTCACATCCCGGCTCACCCGGCCCGATCCAGTTCGATCCCGGTCTTGTCTCGAAATCGCACGGTGGAAATTGGAACCCAAATGGAACGAGATCAAACCAAGAACCAACGCAATGACGACCACGACATCAAGGCTGAGTTGAAGAGGCGTTCCAGCTCCGTGCCCAGCCCCGTGTTGAAGAGCGATATCAAGAGCTGGGATGAGCGTCAACTTGAAAGGGCCCAGTCAAAGAGCAGAGAGCGAGACACAACGTCTCCCTCGAAGATTCCAATTAAAGTTGACCACAAAGCAAAAAAGGGCTCACTCTCCGTGAGCTCGTTATTTGAGAGATCCGACAAATCCAAACCAATCACCCCCCAGGATAAGCAAGCGAGTAAGCAGAAGTCAAATTCAATTTCCAATTTGAAAATTGAAAAGGGCAATAAGCCCCAAATATCCACGAAGGCTGCCACTCAGGAGACCAAGAAGAGGGCGGAAGAAGCGAGGAAGCTGGAAAAATCAAAAGCGAATGAAAAGAAAAAGCAGAAGAAGGCCCTTAAGGCCACCACAGCCGAGGAAGAGAAAAAGTCCCCCAAAGCTAAGAAGGTAGCTGAGAACACGAAAGAGAAGGCCAAACGTGTCCTGAGTTTTAGACGCTCCAAAAAAGACGATGCCAAGGACAAAACGAAACTTAGTCCCGAACATAACGGGCAAGAAAACAAAACGGCCCCTCCCGGCGATTCCACGGATGGCCTCAAGATCCTAGAAACCAGTGATGGCTATTTTGTTCTGCCTAGCCCGCGAAGTGAGCCAACAAGTGCCACATCAAAAGAATACAACAACCAAGGTAAGAAAAAGAGTGACCATGATGTCTTCATTCCTTGGTGAGGGAAAAAAAAACAAAACACGTATAGCTTAAGGAGACGGCTGAACACGTGGTGAATGAACCTATATACCTTTACACCTAGCTTCTTTGATGTCTCCTTCTACTGTCTGTGCGCGTCTGTGTCTGTGAATGTCAACGTGTCGGCATTTTTCTAATTGAAAATGCGCCACCGCCTTTTTTCCGATCATACTTTCTAATTTCCCGTCCTGCGTCCTCCAGTATTAGTTTTGTCCGTGGAAGACATCTTGGCTGAGGTTGACGGTGTCTTCTTCCACATTATCAGTCTCATTCTTCAGTGGTCGCTGTTTCTAATGACAACTTTGGTGTCTTAAAGCTGATTGGAGTCGGGCCATCAAGCCCATCACCGACGCCCGTAAGCACTTTCCGATAAAAATAATCATCTCCCAGGCCATTTCCAGAGCAATCAAGCTCATTTTTCGTGCTTTTTTTTTCCCGTCCAATTTCTAAATCATGTCTCTGAAACGAGTTGGAGACGCACTCGAAAAGGCATCGAGAGATTCACAATTGGCGACACTTCTGAGAACGTTGACTGGATTTACCATATTTGTCAAAATATGAGACAAAGAGGCGAACCGATTTCATGGACATGTATGAAAGGAAAGCTTATTCAAAAAACCATGAGTTGTGAAAGATTGATGGCAAGGGTACGGGAAAAACCGATTGAAGTGTTAGTTTTATGATGTGGTCATCGGGTAGTATGTGGAATTGCGCTTTGGTCTCCCTTGCTCTCGCCCTTCTTGCCATTCTGTGTGAGGTTGTGTCGGTTCATTGCCAAGTGTTCTCAGAACAGAAGGAAGGTCATAAAATCCACCAATTGAGGTTTTCTCCCCGTCTTCCAACAATGGAAGGGTTCTCTTTTCGTAGAAATTTCCGCTAATTCCATCCCAGAAACTTTCCAGCCAATCCCGCCCAATCAGTCGAAGGTAGTAGATATGGTGACAACCCGAAGTAAGGCCATAAGAATTTGCTCAGCCAGTCATTCGCGGACCGTGCTTGCAAAGAGCGGAGACAAGGGCATCATTCACTTGAACTCGGCAATGGGTTGACCTGAATTCTCAGAGTGCTTGGTGCTCATCATGGCGTGTATATCGCAAATTGATCGGGACAATCTCTCGCGAATGCGTGGCCGACATGCCCACTCCTCCTCCTCCTTCTCCTCCTCCTCCTCCTCCCAAGTGCATTTTCTGTCTCCATGGATAATCATCAGAAAAAAGTACAAGAGATCAACAAGCCTTTAATGAGTTTCTTTCCAGAAGACATGCCAGTCCAGCCCCATTCCTCCGCTATTATGCCATCCAACTGAAAGCAAAAAAAAGAGCATCTCATAAAATTTGTATGAATTTATAACCAAAGTGCTTGGCCAAGCGGAAGAGAAAGATCATGTTCAATGGTGCAATGGCCCTCTGGGGATTGGACGACTTCCCCACATTTTCTTTCATGAAGCCGATCCAGCGGACAGATGATATATATTTATGATGAGGGAGCCCGATGCGTAATCCCAGCGCCTGTCAAAAGCACATTTGAAACATTCCTTTGTTGGGGTCCAGTTGACAAATGGAAAGGGTGAAATTGGTCAAATTTCCCTTGGACCAACCTCAATGACAACGGTGGTGAAAGCAAATCCGGCAAATCTGGCCAATGTGTTGCCTTCAAATGGTCTTGCTTCTGTACATTTGGTTCATACGTACGTACATACGTAGGTAGAGCTTAATCATGTTTGAGGATAAGCAGTAACTCGGGTCCATTAAAGGCCGGAAGAAACACCCAGATGGCCAACATCCCGTGGCCGAGCTTGATCAAATGGTCTTGAGGCTAATCTTGTTCATGCATGTGAGTCCAGTAATAGCCATTTCGTGCCGAATTGCTTCATCACACCTCGGATCATGCCCGAGCTGATATTGCCAGTCCCTTTAAAAACAACATCATAAAACAACGGAGTAAACGGACAACGGCGTCTGCCGTCGGGTGGACTTTGTGTTTCATGTTTTACGGTGGTTGGGTTCTCCAACAAAAACTGACTGACTTGGATAATAATTGAGGCTGGTAGTTCCGACCATTGAGTTCCTGACAAATCAAAGCCACGTTTATAGTTGCACGAGAGAGAACTAGAGAACTAGCGAGTGTGCCAAAAAGGGGTTCTTCATTGTTTCACGCTTGTCAATGGCGATATCCGCATTTGAATCAAGCCAACCAAACCAGTTCCTTTTTATCGTCCAGGTACTTGGACTGAAATGCAGCAATCTCGTCACGGAGCAGAAAGGGCATCCATCGTGCATTGAATTTACGTAGCTACATGGCTGTTTTGCCTGATTTATTGATGCCACACTTAAACTTCAAACCTTCAAGTTGGATTGGGTGGTTGCTTGGGTTGCTTGGTTTTCTTGGTTGGCTGCTTGCTTGGTTGTTTTGCTTGCTTGCTTGCTTGCGTGCTTGTTCGTCGGTCATTGGCCAGGCCAATGACTGGAAATGAGGGGGAGCGAATTATACAATTTATAATGTATCTGATAATCGAATCCCGTGCGTGGGTCGTTGGATTTCGTTTGTCTTGAACAAGATGGAAGACTCGCAAGGGCTTTTGGAGTAATATCTTAATTGTGATGTTGCCTCAATTGAACACCTCATCCCAATCAAGCCAAGCCAAGCTCAGCCCAGCCAAGTCCGCCTCCACGCTCTAAAATGCTCAACTGTAAAATTGGCGCCTGAACCCAAAGAAACTAGGAGTACAGCAAGGACTGGATAGGTTGGTTCTTGGTCAAATTTGGTTCTTGTTGTTGATGAAGATGATGATGATGATGATGTGATCTACAGATTGTTATGACCTGTTCTGCCCTTGCATCCCACATCATGATGAGATTCGTGGCCTGTTTTCACACGCACTCACACCACTCTCTCTTAACTACTCAAACACACACACACGCACACTGATTACATTATGCATTATGGGTTTCGTCTCGGGCATCTTGAACCATCAAATTAGGCCAGGGCAAGCTTTGAGCTTCATTTCATAAGTCACATTGGTCAGGTTTTCCCCGTCTTTTTTGCCTTCACACGTGCACTTGAATGCTTAAAGCCTTTGGTTTGAAGTCTGAACTTCGGAAAACGGAAAGCCAGTCTTGGTTTCTCATGATGGTAGTTTTGGATTTGGGTTTGCCTCCTACCTCTTGAAGTGTCCAGAATTCCGCTCAGAACTTTATGGAGATGTTCTCAAAAGCTATTAAGAACTTCTCATTCTCTCACACTCAGACACACACACACGCAGGCACACACATGTACCAGCCAATGCCCGGTTTCTGAACCGGGCTGTAATTGTTGTTATGAGTTGAGAATGGGCCTGAGTGAGAGTTGGACGAGAGAAATTGGTGTTCGGAAGACTAATTCCCAGGACATGAAGCGGGGGCGCCAGTGGTCGTTACACACCTAGCTCTTTTTCTCATCCAAATGGAATGTCATCTAATATCTGTTCCCTTTCTTTGAAGGTAAGATTGGTTCAATTCTCGACATGTGCTTGGCCTAGTTCGAAGAACAAGTTTGGAGGGAAAAACAATTCCAAAGGGGTATTTTGCCGTTTTCTTTCTCCTCTCTTCTCAAGACTGAAATTTCATTTGGCCCTCATTTCTCGAAGGAAACAAACTTAACAGACATAATCTCCCTCTTGAGTGTGTGTGTGTGTGTGTGTGTGTGAGATAGAGGCAGAGAGAAAGAAAGAAAGAAAGAAAGAAAGAAAGAGAGGTAGATAGAGAGAGAGAGAGAAAGAGTGTGTATGTGGGGAGGGCCTCTTTGGCCATTTCAGTTTATAATTGAGGTAATCTATCATGCCAGCCATTAGAGATGAATTGCTCTCACTATTTTTCGTCCAAAGACCTGAAGGATTAGCGATTTTTTTGCCTCAGAACCATCCTGCTCTCAATCTTTTTTGTCAATAAAATTTGGACACCACTAGAGATTGAAGATGGGTTATTGAATTTTCTTTCGCCTTGCAAATGGGCAGGAAATTCCAGAGAGCAAATTCAAATTCCTTTTCAAGTACCACATCTACAGATTGGAAAGAAGGGCGAAAGTGTCAAGTAGTAAAGTTCTTTACAACACTTTGGTTTCCGATCAAATTTGTGGTGTTTCAAAGGAAGAGTACAGACAGTAAGAGCCAACAGCAGCACGACTACTTTGGTGGAATACAGTGTGTACAGTAAAACCTCCACTTCTCGTTTCTCTCTCATTCAAATTGATATTCAAAGCACATTCGAGACGACACCTCAGAAAGCTCTGAAAGCTCTGAAAGCTCTGACAGAGGTGTGGGTCGAGCCATAAAGAAATGAACTTATTGAAATTGAAGGGCCTCTCTTTCCTTTTTACAGCCTTTTTGCTCTCTATATTCAATAGGGAAAAACCACTTTACAGTAGGTAGATAGTATGTGTCTGTGTGTCATTGATGAGTAGGATTGGAAATGTTTTCTCTGCCTCATAAATATGAGCAGCCCATGAGCAAGGCGGTGGATATCAACCCAAGCCAGCCTTTGCCTGGCGTCTTCCTCGTCTTCGCAGAAGCAGCATCTGATTAGATTCTCGGAATTGATTACAACCATGAAAATTCACTTTGGAACTGCCCTTCACCAATTTGGACTTGTCATTGCTGGGACGGGATTCGATTCGGAATGGCAAACGACTCCAGTGATTAGGGCCTGCATATGCATCGTATCCTCTTGGACGGGATATGCGCCCTCCGTCCACGTCCATGTGTCCATATGTACATATGTACATCGGTACAGTTCACTATTGTAGTACTAGGTACACACTGTTCTCTACGCTTGAAGGAAGAAGTCCAAAAGAAGAAATTTCAGAAGGACCACGCAATGCCTCTTACCGAGTTCACAAAACAACTTCGAGGGTTGGATTCCCGATTCACCTGTCACAAATCATTTGAAAGACATAGTATTGGGAAATCGGATCCGGGGACTCACAGACAGATGCACCGAAAAACCAACGTGGAATTTCTGGTCGGTCGTTTTGAGCGCCGCCGACCAAACAAATTATGGTCAAGTCGTTGTTTTTCGGACATGCAATATTGACTTCTAGATATACTAGTTGGCTTTGAGACAACTGTTCTTGTCTGAAACTCGTTGCTGTCTTGAATTTAGATGGACGAGATTGCCCTCGCCGAATGAAAGTTGTCTCGCGTGTAATTGATGTGCTTGAAAGGCTTAACTCTTCGAGGCTTCTGACACTCTTTAAATCAGATGTGAAGTCTATCGCTTGGAATTAGCTTCCCAAAGAATATTCAATGAAAGAGATTTCTCCTACCTCCCAGTCAAGAAATAGACTCGAGGGCACAGGCGTTTTTTTGGCCCACCCTGGGCACACAAGAAATCCATTTCATCCCTGTATAATTACCAAAAGACTTCTTGACTACCACCACTCGCCAGCCACAGTCCCTTAAAAAAGCATAGACGTTCCCATTTCAACCCTTTCTTGAATGCGAAGGGGAAGCTCAAGTATGTTAATAGCTCGGCGGAATATTGATGACCGGATGTCAATGCCTTCTCCCAACTCCCAAGGGTGTTGACCTAATTTCAAATTAGTCCCAAGCTCTCCGCGCCTCCCATAAAGCATACTGAAGAATTATGGCCAAGATTAGGCGAATATAATCTGATAAGCCCCGTGAACTAATTGCCAACAATTTATGATCGGTGGTCACCCTCCAGAAATACTGATATATTCAATCTTGACGAGCATCCATAAATCTTGGGTGGCTTTATCTGTTTTGATTTACCGCGAGACCATGTTCATTTGAGTAGGATTGATTGAATGGGGTTTTAGGGTGACCGATTCAAACTAAGAGCCCTCTTTCAACCCTATGACTTTGAAATGAAGCGAGGATCAGGGCTCGTTCGGTAATGCAGCAGAGAAACCATGTTGGAAAGAACAAAGAAAGAGGGACAATGGAGTCGATAAATCTGACAAAAACTCTAATGGAAATCCTGGAAACCGGCTCGTTAAAGCCTTGATTAATGGTAGTGTTGACACCCTACATAGATCACCACCCAAGGAGATCATGCTCTCCAATCCTTGGTTTACCGAAAAAATGAGGTTTTTGACGAGTTGAAACCAAAGTAGAACACCATCGAAAGTGAACGTGCTCATTCTGACAACCCCATGAGGAATTCGCCGATTTTTTACCCAATCTGCCAAGGCAATGTCTTCATGTAAACGAACGGCGGCCAGTTGAAATAAAAATGAAGGTGCCGACAGGATTCGGCTATAATTTGCATCCAGGACATTCCTTCGGAGTGCAAATGCAAGTCACACGAGGAGGGGTTCAAGCTGGCTCAATGTGTTTTAGTACGCTTGAACGAGAGGGTGGGGCGTTCCAGGAAAGACACGGAGACTGAGTCAGAATTGAAAGCGAATTAGCGGGGATGCCTACTTTACGTGCCTGGTATGTGAGCCTGTGTACATTGAACACGACCGTCCATGTATCCACGAGTAGCACTCATAGAAGTCGTAGATTTATTGGGCCCAAAGCGAGTTAGCGGGATAGTTTGGCAATCTTCGCATTCCTTTGTTAAGAGGAAGAATGTTGCATTCATTCCATCCAGTACTTCTATTACTACTGCTACTACTTCTACTTCTATGTTCAATAGCATCCACTGTTTTTGCAAGACAAGGACCAACCTCATCGATACTCGCACACTTTCTCCCAAAAAGCTGAGTTGGAAACTCGGGAAAGGACTTTCTTTGTTTACCAATGACACACTCTCCATTCCGGTGGAAAGAAGCCACTAAATCAAACATTTGAAATGTTTGTTGCCGTCGTAGAAGCCATTGAGGTTTATTTGGACAAGATTTGCGATTATTTGCGGCGTAATTGGTCTATAAAAGTAGCTCAATTAGAATGCGACAACACGACGTATCCAAGGTTTCGTGACACTGTAAGTCGATAGTCCCGAAGAAAATTTCAGTTTGACCTGTCCATTTTAAAATCATGAAGTGGCAAATCTCATTTCGAATGGTCACTCTACGGATTAGTTTATAAGGAACAAGGCGATACAAATGCAATGTACTTAGCGTGGTCGACAAAGACCTCCCACTGTTCAGTCCCCATGTGCTCCTCTGATTTAGCTGAGCACAATTTCGCACTTGAAAAATGGAGTAGAGCACTCTTTCGTCGTATTGCTCGTGGAAGTGGAATGTGCTCGCAAAGTCGTTAATCACCGCTACACGATTCTAAAGAAACGGTATCAAAACAATACAAAAGTCTGTGAAGTCTGATTTTTCTGCTCTACTCCTAACCTGCCATTGAATGAGGCAACGAAAGACAGATTGAAAAGAGCCTGAGACTCGTTTTCATTATGGAGTGAGAGAAATGGGACATCATGACTATTCGCTTGCCTCTGAACCAGCTTGTGCCAAGGGCCAACCGACCAACCCCACCAATGGATGGATGCCTGTGAATGGTAAGGAAGAGGGGAGAGAACAGAATTCCTCTGCATCTGAAGACCCTTTCATCTCGTAGAAGACGTGTGCCACAAAATCGGCCCTCGGGGCCCACGAAAAAAAAACAAATATTTATCAGGAAGAAAGAAACGGCAATACTTCATCTCAAGCCAATCAATAACTCTTCCGAAAGAGAGCTATGTACGACACGCTCGCCGATCGGAAGAGATTTTTCGATCACGTTGAGAAAAGGATTCGTTACCAAAACAGTCTGGAACAAGCTGTCGAAGCGGTGATCAGGCTATTCCGATCGGAATGGGCGATAGGAGAGAAAAAAGTGCTTTTAATCGTTATCCACTTGCCGTCCAATTTGCTAGTCACCTCTCAATCTCCCTCGCCTGAAGAGATCCCAAATGGCGTTGAACAAGACGAATCTTTCAAGTGCATCTTGCATCTTATCTCCGTGTCTCAGTGCTGCCAATCAACCTCAGGTTTGTTCTGGGCCAGTAGTCTCTGTTCTTGGTATTGCGCTAGGGTGTTTGTTGGCAGATCATTCCCTTCAAAGTTTATGATGGCGAGTTTGAGATGCTGTTGGGGTTGAATGGGAAATATTTCTTTCAAATTACCCTGAACCCTTTTTGATCTCTAACCAGATGGCTCAGAATTCTAGCATATGCCGAGCCCTTTTCTCTTGTTCAAGCAGAAGTAGCATGCCTGACAAAAGCAGAAGCACGTCTTTTGATTACGAATACTCGCCAGGTCCAGATAGCGAAGATTTCGGGGGCATAATTTGGCCGCTTGCCAGGCACAATTGCAGACAAATACCGTTGAAAAACAATGTTCGCTTTGGCCTTATTTATTTGTTGCTCCATTGTTGACCCGAAACAATCGTCACGTCACGTTCATGCCGATTGAAAAAAAGATGTTTCCTCTGAACTCTTGAATGTTATGGGTACGACAAGGACTACAATTACATATGGAAAATACTGCAATTTAGGGGAAAAGGGTCCATTCCGTCAATTACTCGGAACATGATTCAAGACTAGAAGGCAAGTGGGTTATTACTGGAGGGTTATTTCATACGATGTTCGTTCACTCTTTGTCCCCATTTACCCTGTCCACGTCTCTCGTCACTCCTGCTACGCATCGTTGGGAGTGTTGGAACGTTCTTATTACCCATAATCAACTTCTGTCCCTCTTTCGCCTTCACCCTCAACACTCTTATTTGCAAAAGAGTGGTAGTGGTGGTGGATCACTAAAAATTCCTTTCTGGGTCAGTTAGTACTTCGTCCATTTCACGTAGGAAAGGCAAAACGAAAAATGAACGAGGGGCAGATTGAGATGGCAATATCATTTCGGATCTTTTTTTTCCCGTATAAGATTAAGAATGATGCCAATCAGAACCTGACACATCGATCTGTTGATCATCTCTCACCTAATTTTGGCCAAAATCTGTCAAACTTCTCAATCGAAGAATGTATTGAACGAGGGAGAAGGAGAACAAGCAGATCACACGGAGAAGTTCTGGTGGCCGAATTTCGAAGCATAGTATGTAGTAGTCTTCGCCAGTCAAGAGGTAGCATTGTGCGTCCAAGAATCTGTGGTGGGACTGTGCTTCAAGTGTGTGAGAACAAAGATTGACGCCACTTCTCACCAAGCAGCAGCCCAATCGAAATCCTCGGGATACACGGTGTCTATCCAGAGGCAAGACACGGAGAGAACTCGCCTTTGAAAAGTTTAAATACCACTCTCAATAGATCTTCTTTCAGTCAGCTCAACATGGACTGGGAGGACTGCGTTGGTTTTGGCATCAATGGATGGAGGAGAAAGAATTGGGCCTAATCACGAACTGGAGATCGCATTGAACATGACCAAAAGTGCCTGCTCCACACCACGATCTTTTGTTTGTTCGTCACCAATTAGCACAATGTATGTAGGCCTCATCGTTCTTGGCCAAGTCACTCGGAAATACAAGATATACAAGATGAGGGAGGAGCATGGTGGAACCAACTTCAGCGTTTGGTTACATGTGACCAAGGGTCAACTCCAGCACCTTGATGGATAGGAGGAGAAAGAGAGAGACCCATTAATGTTTGGCTTGGCCTACGATCACCAAAACAGTCCACAATGAAACTCAGCGAATGCTGAAATATTGGCTCATTTCACCACCCAGATGTGGGCCGTTTCTGGTTCAAATTGGTTTATGAGCCTCGTAAAAAGTCATCCAAGCCTGAGGGCAAAAGGCAGAGGGCTCTTATTTGTCCATGGAATGAAAGCGAGAGGATGACCAATGGAGGGCCATGACGACCACGACCACGACCACGACGACAACCACGATGATGATGATGATGATGATGACGATGCTACAAATATCCACCCGAAATCACATGAACGTGTCCATCCAGCTTCCCACCAACCGGAATATTTTGCGAGACACACACACACACATACACTCACTCACTTGAAAGTGGTGGTGGAGGCATCCATGTCCCCTCCTCATCTTTGCTCAATTGCACATTTTTGGTGAAAGTTTCCTGTTCTTTTATTAATCCTCGAGCATTGTGTCCGGAGTAATGACAATTCTCTCGTTGAGCACAAGACACACACACACACGCACATGCACACTAACAACCTAGCCTGACTGGTCGAGACTGTGATGAAAGACTTCACCATGAAGTCGCAATCTATTGTTGTGACTCCTTTCAGTCTGATCCACTTTTGAGGAGGCCTCTAAAACTGACAACGCCGAGGAACGTCCTCCTGGGACGTCAAGTGGAGGCAGATTCCATGTATAAGAATGTTCGATACATCAGTGCTTGGGGAGGAAGAGTAGCGTTCCCTAATGAGCCAAATATGGAGCGATGCGAGCAAAGATTCTGACGCAGAGGATGATCACCTGAAATTTATCAAAAGATTGTGGATGAAGATCACCAATAATAACCGTGTTGGGAAACTGGTTTTTATCATCCGACTCGGATCTGGATGGGGTGAATAAGAGGCTTTTAAAATATCATCTAGTGTGTCTTTCTCCCAAAAGCCGCTTGCCTGATGCCGCGTGTGGAGAAAGTTAGATTTATTCATTTCACCGGACAAAGAGAACGAACGTCGGAAATAAATCTTGCTGACCCCCCCCCTNCCTCAATCCACAAGTATTTCTTCGTCCGTACCCACATGTATAAGTCTTATGAGGAGAAGGAGGTGTTTCTTAATAAGTTCAAAATCCTCCTTGCAGGCTCGTTCATTTCGTTCGTTTTCGGTTCAAGTTGAACTTGACTGAGGAATTGAAATCGAAAAGTGCACGAGTGGTTAGTTGAAAGTGAAAATGGGTAAGGCGTTCCGCTTCTGAAAATAGGATTAAATCGGATTAGCAGACATTCTACCAGCTTTAAGATGTGACCAGACTTTCACTCGGTTGGGCTTGGAAGATCGAAAAGGGGAGACGAAAGAAGCCGGAAAAAAAGCCCATCAAACTCGAGATAGAAAGCGAACTTCAAATTTTACCACAAGATATTGAAGCTCGTCTTAGTTGTGCTCTTACACGGAATACAGAATACACGCGATGGCGTCATGGAAAAAGCCTTGTTGCCCAGATCAAAATCAAATAATGAGCCATTTCACTTTTCAGGTAAGCCGGTCATTTTGATGCATCGAGTTGGCCCTGCCTTCTCCCTCTCTCCCATCCTTTGAGAAAAAGAGGCATCGGCCATCAATTACGGCTAGACGGGCTCAAAAGCCCACGTCTTAAATGAGGGCCAAATCTCCAATCTCAAGTTGGTTTTGGAAACACTTGCTTTAGCCCCCCATGTCTTATTGATTTGATAGGTTAGAATTGAGGTGTTGGTGCCCTGAGGTCCCCAAGTATATACTACTCAATCAAGAGTAAGAAAATGGCACGGAAATGGATCAAGATGACTAGTTGAATTCGTCAGGGATCCGATTTTGTGTTTGATTTATCCTTGTTCGAGAATCATGTCCAGAATATCGGCCCGTCTCGCTCAATTTGAGGGGACTTGAGTGACGACCATGGCAAATTAACACCCTCTCAAGGCGGAATCATTTGACGCTGACAGTTCGTGTGCAAAAAAGTTGAACCGAAAATTGGCAATAGGCAAAAAATTAACCTCCCTAATAATATACATCCTTTTGGCTAACATATCGCATGTGGGAACTTGACGCCGACTCGTTAGATTTTAATTCGCCCCAAATTGACCATATTAGTGGTTAAGGAAGTGCATGTTCAAACATCTTGTTCAACATGTAAACATGGCCCTTTTCAAAATTGGAATCTTTTTTTTCCATTACTTCAGGCCAGATTGTTTACCCAAATTGGGTATCTCATACACGAGATTTGTTCAGCCAACTCAGGAGTTTGATGGAAAATCTTGAAATTGAGATTGATGACTCAATGAATCTTGAGGAAGCTCAAAAGATTAAACTCTTGACTTGTAATGGAGTGGAAGGATTCGCAGAATTTCATTCGAGATGAGAAAAATATGCAAATCCTAACCAATCTGCACATCCTCAATTCCCCGTGCCATCATCGGACCTACTACTTCCAATACATTTGGCGGATGTACCTTTTTTTTTTTAAGGAAAAAAACGAACCAAAACAAGCCTTAAAAAAGTGCTTCATAAGAAGAGCCAAGCAGAAAAGCCGTCAGATCATCAGGGCCTCACTAGCGGGTCATGACAAGAATCCCGTAAATTAAGAAATTAGTAATTCCGCAAGACCACTCGAGTACTTCATCACAAGGTAGTGCTGAATGCCCCCCAGAAGCACTTGCAGACCTGCGAGGCATCGGAAACGGCTTTCAAGTCTCATTAATGAGTGGCTTCTTTCAAGTTCTGCTGACGAGAAATGAGAACTGGCCAAATACAAGACCTCTGCAAAAACGGAGACTCAACTCCCGGAATCCCCTGAGTGGAGAAACCCTTCGCCCCTCAGATATGAGTAGTCCCACCCAGTGAAGTCTGAAGGAGAAACGAAGATGGTTGGCAATGACAAGGGGAGCGTGGCATCGATAACGCGTGCATGTGCCATAAATCTTGGCTTGTAGCGTTTTAGCTGCTTTTGAACTACATTTTGTCAAATAGGAATTTCCTGAGCTCCAACTTGAGAGCCTCGAGACCTTGCCTCGTCCTCCTCCTCTTCCTCCTCATTTCGCGTGTATTGTTTAGGCCCCAAGTGAAACGCACAAAGTACACCTGAGCGGAGCAATCGTCGTAATACATGGCCTGTCACGGGAAAGCGATGCAAAAATCTAATTAAACAAATCAATGGGGAAACATGATTTACTCGGTTTCTATCCTGGCCCCCTTCCCCTCCAAGCTCCAAGCTCCAGGCTTGTCTCGTCCCGTTCAAGGCTTTTTTGAAGCGAGTGCTTGATTAGCGGGTCAATTTTACTGGTAATGAACCGAGGGCAATCATGGCATGACCAAGAGTTTTACCTAGATCATGTTATTTTGCTGAGCAAGGCGCTTCATTGTGATACACGTTCACTATTATTAGTTTCTTACTACACCCCAAAAGTGGAACAATGCCTGAGGCTCATCCATCGAGTTTGCCCCGATGTTGTTTCAGGGCCAGAAATTGAAACAAAAATAGCAACGAAAGTGCCATCAAGTCTAGGCTGGGTCGCTTATTTGATGTGATTATGTCTATTTTGCCATCGATTTAGGTCGTCCCCAGAACGGTAGGCTGAAAGCTTGCGTTCCTCGATGGTTGGAAATCATGTTGTGAAATTGGTCCAATTTTGCACGCAAAGATTCGAACAAGACAAGAATGGTTGTTGGCTCTCAGTACTTTGTGGCAAGCAATTGAGGGTTGTTACTCGCTGGAGACTAGTCCCAAAGGCCCGACCAAGCCCCTCGGAAGCCCTTCAACGAGTTCAAACATTTGCAATCTGATAACATACCACTTGACCGACAAAAAACCGCTCATCTCTAAATTAGATTTCTCAGCCAAATTTTGAGTTCGGTTCCAGGGCAAGACAGAGGGGGGAGGTGCATTGACCTTTCTTTGGTCGTAAAGGGCTCATTGGGGAAATTAGTGTTGATTTTTGTCTCGTTTTCCAACATGAACCGAGGAATTTCCAGTGGAATGACAATTGAAATCGAGTTATCTTATCGGAATGGCTTTTAAAGCACTCTCCATGGAGATGAGATGAGAGACAAAGCATGGGGGCAAAGATAACGGATCTGCTCGATACATCAATAACAAGAGTAGGTCTCAACGAAAGCACCTTTAAGTCTCTTTCCCATACACGAATATGGAAAATGGGTACGGAGGCCCTCGAACGGCGATGGAACAAAATCTTAAAAACATCTAAAATACATAAAGCAAGATACTTCAATAATAATCGTAACAGGCGCCGGGTCAGCCTGTTTTTGCTGCTTTTAACTAATTTTTTTAACACTCTTTTTCTTGATCACAATTGGACAAAAAGATCAGGCATGACTTGGCAAAATGTACTCTGTGCCTTTTTTAACAAATGGGACGCTTGACCATACCAATGACACAAGGGTTCTTGGCCTGCATCTGGTCATGGATGCGAAGAAGTGAAACAAAAGAAGTAATTGGTCTGAGCAAAGGCACTCACGCGACAAAAGAGCATCAATCTGTGTAGTGCTGACAGAGAGGACAAATGCTCCTTGGACAACGGACGCTCTGAAATGAGATTTCTCCCGACTTCAAATTGCCCTTCTATTAATCAATTTCAAACAACAGAGTATTTACCCATGCACAAAAGGCATGGGACCGCAAGTTCAGAACGTCAGGATGATCGAAGCATTCGATCCCGATCTGTCAGGCAAATGTTGCCTAAACACGACTCCAAAAGTTTGAAGTGGCATGAAAAATTTCAGGACCAACTTTCAGAAAAGTTGCGTGCTTTTGATCCCGATGCACCTGGGAAACTTTGAATGATGGTTGCAAAATCTACCTTCGCAAGTGCAGAGGAAAGTTGAGAGGACTGAAATAATATCGTCATTCATAGGTCTTCAATCTTCGAAACTAAGGCAGTCAGCCCTTGTTCTGTCGAGCATTGGAACCTACTTCTCTTGACTGGTTCATGTTCTATGGGGAGTTTGTTGAAAGATCAACATAAGCTGCTCCTCCTCCTTCTCTCCCTCCTCCTACTCGTCATCCTACTCCTTCGTGGGCTTCTCAGCGCTCCAGTTCCAAGGATGTGCATTTTAAAAGAGCTTCAAGGCGTGATCGCTCCCTGGGGAAGTCGGAAAATTGGTTGTTTCTTGAGCAACAACCACTTGCCAAGCGAGGAAACACGATTCTCATCTCGTTCATGACTGAGAATGGCTCAATTCGTGCCCAAGAGCCAACTTTAGCGCCTTTTTCGCAACACCATACCTTCCCTGTACCCTCACCCTGAAATGAATGCTCCTCATGAGTGTGACTCACAATGAGCAGGGTACTTGCCTTTTTTTTGTTTTTACGAGCATTTTCCTTCTCGCTTTTCGTTTTCTCGTCCTCAAATAGATGAAGTTGGTTTTGACTTGTTTGTGTCGAAGTTCCTCATTCCAGTGGGAAATGCAGCCTTGTCAAAGACTGGAGAAAAATTACACTGCTAGTGTTGAAACGAAATCTCCAGTGCATTGTGCTTGCGACCATATAGATGGGGTGAATTGGGTATTAAGGGCCTGCTTTTTCAAGAGGCCTGAAGAGAAAAGGCATATTTCAAACAAGGTCTTATCAAATAAAAAAGAGAGAGAGTGTGCCTATTTCGTGGGCCGAGCAAGAATTGAAATACAAACTGCCTCAAAACGGAAGCGATCAAGTTTTTATGAGATTAAACGCAAACTTTGGTGCTACCCCACGTCTTAAACTCGAGTTTCCACGCTGTATCCGTCTTGGATTAGCAACACACTGATCCAGTGAGTAGATGCAGGTAAGATAGCTTTCGGGAACAAATATTGGCCGAAATCGTTGGAATTCTTTTGTTCAAGATGTGTGGCTGAAGGTTACGGAAGGACCGGAAAAGCCTGCTTAAGGCTGGAAATGCAAAGCAACTTTGGTCCCGCATGACTGGACCCTGACTGATTTTCTTGAACGTTTTGATCAGATATGCAGGAGTTGGTAGCGGGTTGGTCCTTCGAGGGCTTCAAGGTTTGATTCAGGATACATTAGTCTTCAGCCAAAGGGATAAACTAGGGCTATCATGGGAGTCTCAGTGGACTTAAATATTCTTTTGGTCTCACCAAAAGTTTGGCTCGGGATGAGTCGCGTGTCTCGAAATCGAGTTATTTCCAAAACATCAAAGCCCAAAGCCCTGCCTCTTTCTGGTTTGACATTTTAAAGTGCCAAAATCGAATCCTTTGATGGTAACCATTGGATTTGAGTTTGCAAAGCCAACAAAAACCAAATGGCCTTCAAAACTGGAGAGTTTGTTGGCAGCAAGTATGCATGAAACTAAAGCCTTTCCAAGAGATTTGAGTTTCCAGAATTACTTCATTAGAGTTTGACAAGTAAGTTCCTCTCTTAGCCGCCAGAGGACGTTGCGACGAGTTTTGGTAGCCATTGCCACCTGTGAACCAGACGCCACGCCACCTGCAGTTAGGAACCTTAACTGAGGTAACCTGTTTCGGGCATTCAGGCATGCCGGACAAAAGATCAGCCAGCCACCCAAAACTCTTGGCCTCGGGTATTGGGCACTTTATTTGCATGAGTATAGATTTTCTGTTACGTTGACAAATGAGGAAACATTCTCCGATATTGGCTCGTCGCCGGGACAGTCAAAGAAGAGCTTAAGCAAAAAACGTAATTTCCTGAAATCACGAGGGAGACTTTTTTCTAAAACTTTTCATTCGTTGAGACAAATATTGTGAAAATGGCAGCAGTGATGGTATTGATGGATCAGCGGACCGCCTTCTTTCACCTCTTCTCTAGGCCAAGATTGATTGAGGTCACAGACAATATATATGAAAATGCATTGGACGGACCCCTTCTGATCAGTCGGCCGCGGATTGGAGATTTGCGAAAAATGCGTATGCATAAGTTGACCAAATATATTCATATACACAAGGCTCCTAAAGCCTCTTTTCTGGCAGATTGAGTCCATCCATGTGCATCCAATGCCGCCACTGTCGGCCACAGTAACTACGAAGCAGAGAAGATTGGAATTTATTTTTTTGGAGGAGGACCGTCCATGCTAAAAATATCTACCCATGAAATGATGCAGAGGGTGCTATCTTCCCTACCGGTAGGAATGCTATTTTCACCTAATCTCTTCACTGTTCGAATTTTTTTCAACCTCTTTCCCCCCAAAAACTCAAGGTCCAGCTCAAGCAATTCAATTGTGATAGCGGTCACTTTTAGCGATCAGTTAGTATTGATGAAAGGAGTTTGAACAGTGTCCATTTCTGACATGACAGCTAGAGACGACAAATTGTCCTGCTGGGTTTCAATGTTGCTCGTCGTGCTCCGCCCAAACCTGGTGCTCTGAAAGATTTGCTGCGGACAATTGGAAAGAAACATGTTTCCAAATTTAACAACGACGGGATGGGCAATTTAAAACGAGCGACAACTCTTGTTGAATTCAAGACATACCAGAGATCTGTAAGCATTTGCCGAGGCAAGTGTTCACAAATGTTAAGCGTTACTTACTTGGTCAAGTATTGCCTAGGACTGATGGCCGTCTTGCCCTTTGGAGGGAGAATAATAAGATGGGTGAGTGCCGTTCGTTCGTTAATGGGAAATCTTCCCGGCGGAAGTTTTTATTTCTCCAATGAGCGATCGGATGATGATCGGATGAGAGCATTGCCGATATGATTCTCCCCCAGATGAAGTGGTTGATCCGTCATTGTCGATGAAAAGGAAGAGAAATTGTCCACATTTTTCCTCCCTTCATGAAGATTCCTCGGCTGATTCACCACGATGGATCGAACTGCGGTCTGCCTCTAGCCCTTCAAGGACCCTCGTCAATAATGGGCAACCATTTATTCAAGGGTCCAGTTCCAAAGATAGAATGGGGGTGAAGGCAGTTTGTCAGAGCTCCACAAAGCTCCAACAAGAGTTCGGGATGGCGATTCGTTTTAAAAACAGGAGATACATCAAAGAGAAGGCGAAAAGCAATTATTGCCTCGGCATTTCTGAGGTCTCTTCGATCTTATCCGATACGTGCGAAATGAATGAAGTATTTATTATCATGGAGAGGTCAGAACATTTGGCTGTCGTCCACTTCATTGTTCAATAGGGTTGGTTGGTTCTGATCCCATTGCCAAAGATTATCGTCGTCATCTTCATCATTCTGATTCTCAACAACGTCCAGAGGCTCCTTAGGCAAATGTCATTACGACAAGGAATTGAAATTCCTGCTCAAAACCCCTAAGCCTGTGCGTATGATGACCTTTGTGGTATGGCGAGGAACGAGGTGTCCAGGACGAGGAAGAAGGTGCTTGGTCTTGGTAGTGGCAGTGGCTGTGGTGGTAGTGGTGGTGGTAGTGGGTATGGTGCTCATACTGGTTCGAGTGCCCACCAAATCGGAATCTTGTTCGAGATTTCCCCACATTGGTAGGGCCAAAACCCGGTCTCACTCCAGGTCTTGAACTCCTGCAAAACGTGGATGGAAGGATGGAAATACCGGTCTCTGTGTGTGCGTGCGTGCTTGTGTGCTTGTGTGCGTGAGCAAGTGAGTGAGTGAGTGTGTACGAGTGTGTACGAGTGTGTACGAGTGTCTTTGGGAATAGCCCTCTCGCCCATGTCTGAGGCAGTTCTTGAGCATTGAGCAGGTCCTTCTCTGCTTTGCCTCGTTCCTGCTCTTGCTCGTCCACCAAATTTGGCTGTCGTACCACGAGTGGTTGTTGAGTTCGTCCTTCTCCTCCTGAGCATCGGGGCGATCTCCAATTCACCATTCTCCATCCAGGTCTGAGGAGTCTTTCAGCAATACAGAAGAAGTGTACACACTCACAAGTACACGCAGCACATTGAGAAGACCGGAGAGTGAGAGAGAGAGAACGAGAACGAGGCGAGGAGGACCGCGAGGGGAAGCGTCAATTTGGACAGAGTATTCCACTACTTCTACTACGACTACTACTCTTACTACTTCATCTCCTACTACTATGCCACCAGCACCACCACCGCCACCAGTGCTTTTACCCCTGTGATGGAGGGTCCACAGCGTAGACAGCAGCGAATTTCAAGACGGAAAAAAGTTGTAGAAAAGTAGCAGTTGGAGTAACTCTGTATAGCAAGACACATCTTGTTTTCCAAGCGCAATCGCCTCAAGTCAGAAAAAGGGGTTCTCCTGGAGAGATGCGAGAGAGATCGCTTGACTTGTTGAAGTGATGGTTTGGTGCAAAGTGAAATGAGATTTTTCAGCGGTGCTTGGTGTGGCTCTGGATCATGGAATGGTGGGACAGACACCCGCCACGAAAAGAGATAAACGGATCGCTCGTCGAGAAGTGAATACGGCAACGGTCCCAGGATCGACATTGCTTCAACCCCAGACCGCGGGTTTGTTGTTTTGCTGTGTCTGTCGGGAAGAAAACACCACCTATAGATACGAAGTGGTGTACCGAAGTACCACCACCACCACAAACAATGGAGTGACCATTCAACAAGAGAACTTCATCTCCCAGGGATCATTGACACGCCGTAACGCTTTGGGCTTGTCTGGAACAAGCAACAACACAGTGACCAGAACCTTAAGTCCTCGAAGTCTAGATTCAGTGAGTGATAGCTCCAGTGGGGACGATCACGAGTACTACAATTTCCCGCCCCGCCATCCTAGACACGGGCATTTGAAGTGGCCTGTCCTGCCGCATGGTTCACCCGGTGATGGTACTGACCAGTGTGTGACACTGACAGAAGAAAGACTGCATCTCACTTATCCGGATTATCCAGTGCACATACCAACAACCACCTTGCGTCGAATCATAGTGAATGCGTCGCCCAAAAAGTCCAAGAAGGTTAAACGAAAGACTAAAGCCAGAAAAGGTAAGGGTAGGAACGGTAGGAACTTTCAAAGCCGGAAATGGGACTAAGGTGCACTTTGGCCTCATGTACCATGAGCATGAATAGGCACTTGGGGTTGTAGACCCTCCTAGTCCATTGCCATTGTCCATTGGGTGAGAAAACTCTTTTCATTCATTCTTCTGTTCCGGATGCCCTGAAACTTGAGGACGGGGAATGGAACTAACTTTCAGGGGGGGATAAGATGTTCTTCGACCTCACTCAGGGATCGATGAAGCAACTTTTAAAAGCTCCATTCTCAAATAACTATTGACAGACGACCGACCAGGCACTATTGCCGTCCAACCATTCATCCTTGTTTTCCTGGCGCTAAAGACGGCATCATTCGTGAAATTCAATTTCGTTGGTGGAAGAAGTGATGGATTCCCATTTGTTACCAGATATCCGATCCAGACAGGACCAATTTGGCGGCTCTTCGAGGACTTGATTTGGAGAACTCGGCTGGATTTTACGAGTGCAAATTAATAATTCATACCCCGGAACGTTAGGGGCCAAATTGGAGAACACTACCGTCTATGGGTGGAGGCTCTGTTACCAGCCAAGCCAAGTCTAATAAATTTAGTCACACTGGATTGCCAGCTTCTAGAATTACCCTCAAACGGGAAGGAAACTCGAATTATGCCACATGTGACTTGGCCAAATAGTCTGACCCCGTAAAATAATAGTAAAAGGGGTGAAGGGAGCAGATTGTGCATGCAACTTTTTAGTTCAATTCCAATAATCGACTAAAGTTTGGAACTCCGTGGAAAGGATTGGTGTCCGCCCTTGGGCAAGGCTATTAAAAGCTGAAGACACTTCGAGAATCGCCCTCAAGCTTTGGTGGCTCGTCTGCCAATCCCTGTAATTAGTGATTGTTTATGAAAACACCACCAGACCGTTCGTCAGAGGGTCTGTCTGTCTGTCTGTTCGTTTCAGCTCAATGTTAGCAGGGTTGAACTTCAGATGAACTCGTTGAAAACAACTCCACAACTGCGAGGAAGCGTGAATGGAAACAAACAATAAAATATTCAGTCATAACTCAAAAGATTCTCCTCCAAATGTTTATGGTCGTTGAACCAATCTTCTAAATTGCTGCCAAGTCACTTTGATCCTTATCAGTTTCAACATGAGGCAAATTGAATATTCAAACGGGTCAAATCGATTTTCTGAAGTGTTGTTGGGCATCATCGTTTTATTCGCCACATCTGGGCCGATATTTTCAAATATTCTCACCCTCATCAGGCTCAAACTTGTTGCTTAGTATTTTTCGAAGGAATTTGCAGAGATCAATTTCGTTGTTGGAACAAAGTTGCCAATTAGAATATTTGATAAGAAAACGTAATTGTTTAAAAAGACTAGCAAAAAGGCAAACATCCTCGGGCTAGACGACAGTACAACAGAATGAGATCCATAAACCTCAAACCACACATGTGAAGTAGATACGTTAGGTCACAACAAAGAGCATTGCAGCTTCTGTAGGAGGAATACAATGCAGTCAAAAAGTGACGAACCACCTTTCAAATATGCTTCAGTGCATTTTCCTGTCTTGGTGTTGCGTCCAAGCTTCAACACGTGTTTGTGTACTCAAGCTGTACTTACAAGTGTGTCTTTGGCCGGTACCAATCAAATGGACATTTTACTCTTTTAGGTAAGACAAATGAGCATCAATAAAAACCTCATTGGATTCATTGAGAGCGAAATATGAGCGTCCACGCGTGTTTCCAAGAACCAGGGTGGTCACATATGGTTGAGCATGGAACATGTGAAAAGTTGGGAATTGTATTGAGTAAGCGACCCAAAATGGAATCGCTCTATCCCTGACCGCAAAAAAACATTTTTTAGCCTTGATTGGTTGGATAGCAGGAGTCCAAGCAAGCTGTAGAGAAACCCTTGCCTTGGGCCTAGGTTCTGACCTTGTTGTATTGTCGAGGACGACATACTTGAGAGCTAGGTAGTTGTACTTGAATAGGATTTTTTCCAGTTTTCGTGACTCAGAAGTATGTATTTTCATTTCTGTTTAAGCGAGAACAGTGAAATGTTCCCTTTTTCGCACTGCAGAATTTTCAATGGCTCGAGAACGATCAAAAATACGGCCTTGAACTTGGAAAGTTCTTAATTATGAAGAGAGAATTGTCAAGGGCATGAAGCATTCTGAGCAAGATGTTGAAACGAAATGTAATGGATTGTCTATTGGGCATTCTAAACTCGCTACTTTTATCCACAATTTCATGGATCCCTTCCGAAAGTGAGAGACAGGCCCCTAGAATTTCAATGGCCACAGACAAAATTGCTTTTCCAACCAACTTCATTGTGAAGATCGTGGTCAAAGGAGATGAGAGAGAGGGAGAGAGAGAGAGTCTTTCTCACTCTGTCTTCTTCCTCTCTTTCCCAATCTGAAATTGGGTCACCTGGTCAGAAGTTTTCTTCTGAGAGCTGACGGCCTTTTCTGGCCTTATTGCAGTCTCTCTTGCATTTACTACCTAATATACTCGGAGCGTCTTCGGGTGCCATTAGAGTCTACATATTCACTTTGTTTTCATGTTACATTATGTCCTTTCGGTTAGGAAAGTTTCCACTTTCAAACAAGGCGGGTCCATTTGAAATCGTTCCTCGTTGTTGGGTCAGCATTAACACGAGATTCCGCTCTCGCTTCTTTTATGGTTGCTTTGCCGGACATTTCTCCTTCGTTCGTAAGGGTGTTTCACATTAACAACGTAGGAGACTGCTGGCTCCACAATACCAGAGATCTACAATCTCTAATCTAAAACCAAGGACCATAACACTCGAGCGGAAATGAAAGGAGCCAAAAACATTTGCCTGAATCAAGTAAGCCATGTGAATTCTCTCAGCATCCTGATATGATTGACGTTGGCAAGCCATAGTTGGCGGTTCCGATCGATGGTTTCTCGGTCTTCTTCGGACATGGGTCCATCTCAAGATGCTCACTTGATGAACTGGGCCAATTTTCATGGCAAACTGACCATGCAAGGGCTAATCAATATCAATAAAGCGGGAACAAAGGCCAGAGAAGAAAAGAACCAATTTGATATCATGCACAGATCTTCCACAGAAAGAGAACTGGCGATCGTACTCGCAAGAGGAACTCATGGAACAAATGGAGTGCACTTCTTTTGTCCCCTGTCTCCAAAGACTTTTCCTATGTAGTAAAATGGCCCATAATTTGATATGGGACCACGTTGTTCATCGTCCAAAGGATTGTTCAGAGTAAAACTTTCGTCCATCAATCAACATTTCATGTCCTATCAATCCTCTTTTAATCCATTCCTTCTCATCTTGTTCGAAGTTGCATCACCCTGATATCAAAGCAAAAGGGTTTCAATTCACTCAAAGAAGCGTTTTTGTGGTCATACAAGGCCAGGACCTATATTATCTAAGGGGATATTATATTTGCTCATTTTGTGCACTCATGCTACAAACTTCATAGTGTGTGTGTATGAATATTGCTTTGTATTTCAGAACGAAATGACTATTTTGGCATCAAAATATCCACTGAGGCACTCATGATGTAATGGATTGGATGTTTTTCGCCAGAGATGCCTAAAACTAGGAAAAAATGTGTTAACTAAAGATTGCAAATATCTGACAACTAGAGAAGCCTGTGTTGTGCTGTCCAGCCATGACAAAATGGAGGATATTACAAATCCTTTCTCCACAGCTTCAGATATCCTTTGGAGCCAGGTTAGGAAAAGTCTTTGGGTTATCAATTGAAGATAACGGAAAAGTTTTGACATTGGGCTGACCAATGTACCTCTTGGACAGGAATGTACCAGACAACTAGTTCCACAGTAGGGTTCATTCAGAATCTATCTGCTTGGTTGGACTACTGAAGATCTTGAGGAGAAGAGAGCTTTCTCTTTGGAACAACTCGGCAATGAAGACATATCATCATGCTTGCGGCTAAAAGGCAAAAAGAGGATCCTCTCCGACCAATGTCTCGGGGATTGTTTTTCACCCTTGATTGAACACTTAGACAAGAGAAAGAACCAAGATCCCCTTCTTTTAGGACCGAGAACACCTTTTCAAACCAGCTTGAGCTCCCTCAAGGGTGGGAATGGGACGACGCTCAGACTTGAAGGCTCGGGGAAAAACGAGAGATCCCTTCTGAAGGTCTTTCTTATCTACAAGAAACATGTTCCTCATTCAGGGTAGCCATAAACTCCAGGGAAATGTATGAAGTGCAAGTAATTGCATGCTTGTAACGCAATCCATTGGAGGGAGCGAAAGATGTGGATTGAGAAGCACTGGACAAGAATCTAGTCAGAGACCCCAACACAGACTCGCTATTTCGGGGAACAACACCACCATGTCAACCCAACGAAATGGGTACAAAGGCGCATCGGGAGTGACCCTGCGTTGGACTTCAAAGTTTTCTCGCCAAAGCTATTGGTAGCCGGGTCTGAAGGCCGGATCAATGAGAAGATTAAAACTTCAGAAGAAAGAGCCTGATAACGCTTTTGTCTGACCTTTCATCATAGTGATCCCCCTATTTGAAATAACCCCGTTTACTCGTGGGGACAGAGAGGTCTCTTTCATCCACTTTATCACCAACAATAGCCAATGTTTCACTAGTGGGAAAGCAAAGGAGCCACCGGAAAGAGCCGATTTCTCGGTGTTCCCCAAAGACAAGGGAGGAAGCCAGTCAGAACGAGCAGACAAGAGACTCGCTCAATGTCCAACGTCCTTTGACGATCTCCCCAATCTGTCCCTCCCTTACAAGAAAAAAATGTCCAAATTAAACTGAGCCACTGACAACCAGGAAGTTCCCAAACTGATGACAACAAACAAAGGGCCTTCCTCAGCATCTCAGATGCCCCAAATGAACTTGCTTATCTTCTTTTTTATGTCCAGAACTGCCTCCCAGACAATGACAAGGCAAAGGCTAGGCAAATAGAACTGACTGGTAGAAGGAGGCTGTTGAATCCGCATATCCGCATTTTCATCATGCTTGTCAGCTTTGTCTCGATCCGACGTGTCAACTTCAAATGGGAATGCCGTTTCTCTGTCTCAAAAGTCAGGCATGTAAGTACGAACGTTCTTGAACATCAAGTCCATTGTACAGAAGTGGAAAAGGGGGGGACAGAAAAGTTACTCTTCTGGATCGGTGACTACTTAAGCCTTCTTGGGCTTGCTGTACATGACGAAACTGAGAGTACGTGTATACTACGTATACCACTGAATCAAATGGAACAACCTTCACTATCTCAGGGACGATCCTGAGGAAGCTTAATTGAGCGTGTCACAGATGGCGTTAAGCAGATTGCGAGACGATATCATTCATTACAATATGAGCTAAGCCAAAAAGCTCCTGGAACTCCTCCCCTTGAGAGTTGAATAAGGCCATTTGTTCTCATTGAGAGGCAAAATTGGAATCCCTTGGTGCACTAATTCAATTTCCAAGGTCCGTTGCACATTCGAGACATTCGTTTTCGTTTTTTGAATTGTGCACCTTTTCAGCCAGTGTGCCTTTAAAACCGGTAATTTGGAAAAGAAGACAGAGAACAACACAATGTATATGCACCCACCTGGATTTTGGAACGGTCGGTCATTCATCTTCATTTCGAGGGAATCAGGATTCATCGATAAATATCACTTTCGCATTCCTCTCCCTTAGGCTAAAATGCTTGTCGGACTGTAATAAATTGGCCAACATGAAATGAGCTTTTCAAGGCCTTGGGTGGTTTTAGACTCTACGAGTACCTTCACCTTCGATCGATGCAATCGCTTATGATTTTATGGCTCATCTACTACAGGTAGAACAAATCCTTGATGGACAAATAGAACAAACCTCGAACAAATGTCAAGATAAGCTCTCAAAATTCCATCAAATTGGCCTTCGGGTTTGCTTTGATTGTGCAAAACAACAGGGAAAGAGGCCAGCACTATCGTTTTATTTTGCGGAGACGGATAAAACCAAGCCAATTTCCCTGTCAATTCCCGGTAACAAATTTGTTGCCCTGAGAATGGAAAAACATCTTTTGGAACCTTCGTGCAAATGTAGGTCTGTAAAGCTCAGAGGAAGACCAAACTGAGATGCATGAATAACGAGCTGCAATCCTGGCCTATCATTAGGACAAGCTTCGTTCCCGACTTGAACGTCTTGGATCTTCGCTGAGAGAAGAACGAAAGAGGAGGAGGGGGGGGAGGGGAGGGAATGGAGAGTTTTGGCGTGAGTGGGTGGGACTGATAAGTCCCAAAAATTGGCCGTACCGAAGAAAAATGCTCTTCTTATGTGTTGTCCTGATTGCCAAGAAAAATCTGGCAATGCAAGATTTGTGCGAGTTTTTTTTTGGTGTTTTGCTTGGTTCGTGAGAGCCGTTCAAGGAGGGTGGGAACATAAATAATGCAAAACTTTTTCAACGCTAACGTAAATGTCGAAGCGAGCGAGTGACTGTGCTCCATATAAAAGAATGGCACCACTAATGAGTTGGAACCTAGGCCCATTTTTTTGTTCGGCTTTGTCTCGGGATTACTGAAGTTCTGGACAAGCTAAAAAAGAAATAGTGTTTTGCATTTCATGTCTCCGCTTGGATCCAGAAGCTACAGATGATGAAACTAGATGGAAGCTGTCATTTGTCGTTTAGCTTGGTTATGTCACAAAATATTGTTACTTTCTCACCGGCCTCGAGACGATGCAAAACAAGAGTCATCGTAGTATTCTTTTTGTCGGCACTTGCCTATCTAAAAAGCACTGAGAGGAATTATCTCCCTCCTACGTAGACATGGCATGTTCGACGCTATTAGCTGGGCAAAATGCCAGATGAGTGAAGGACATGACGATTAGTCTAATCTAATCTGGTTTTGATCGGTCAAGTTAAAAAATATGAATCCATGACACCACTTTCAAAATGCAGGTTAGGTTGGAAAGAAAAATCTTGTGAAACAAATTTGCGTATCCAATGCGACTCTGTTGTCCAATATTCTTATTATGACTCTACTTTACACAGTCGTGTGGTTGTTCAAATGATTTTTTTCAACAGTGTTGATAAACTAGATTTTGTCAGAGGGAGATATGACAAAAGATATAATCTGCCACGCCCGGCTCTTCCACCATGGGACTTTTTTTTAAACTTGATGAAGCAAAACGATACGAAATAAAACTTGTAGCTGTTCCTACGTATGTATGTACCATATGAATGGTATATTGGCGTAGAGGACTCCATTGAAACCTTTGGTGCTCTCAGTGGTTTTTGATGATTTGCAGGAATTTTCGGCATTTAGCAGGATGTGCGTGAAAAGAGGTTTCTTACATCACAACGACAAACTATGATGACGAGGAAATACGCCTAACCTTTTTGCTTCAGGTCCCAATATCATGGGCTGCCTATAACCTACATTCACATACGTTGAGGCGCTCTCAAATTAAGTTTCGAATCAAAGTCGACTCGACTCGAGAAGGATGTATCAAAGATGTCATTTTGAGGGAGGAGGGCCTCCAATATCCATTTGAAGAGTGCAAAATCTAAATTGGTACAACCACCTCTATGCCATGTCAGGTACTCACAGGTAGTGGTGGTGCGGAGAGGGAGACCATGCTTGTTGTACCTGAGAGCGCCTTTTTCCGTTGGTTCCTTCCTTCCTTCCGTCCATTCGCCCGTCCGCCCGTCCGGGAATTGGCCATGTCGTTGGAAACTCCGGTGTGCGTGTCAGCTGTCGATTTTCCAAACTGGTCAGCTGTCGCCCCCATGGTCTGGATGGTAGAAGTGGGATCAGCCCGCCGGCCCGCCCAAGGTTTGGCAGAGATCCAAGATCAGAGTGAATAACATGGACTTGACGCTTGAGTGGAAGCTGCTCTTCCCTTTGGTGTGGAAGCTGTGCCTTCCTGTTGCACGAGAGTCAGTTGGTATTTTGAAATGTGCCTTGTAAGTGCTCTCAATGTCGATCAAGTATTACCCTATGTAGTAATTGAGGCTGTCCATGGTTCAATTGTTTTCGGGTTTGCGGTGAAATATACGCATTGTGAAAACCCGGCATTTTCGTTGGGGTGTGAGAGCAACATCGGGGGTTGGTGTTAAGTTGAAATTCGCAATCCGGTGTTCAAAGTCTGACTTGAGTGCGAACAGCTGCCATCGATTTTCGTCTCGTTTTGGGTGTCCATTGTCCATGTGTAAAACTCACTGACAGTCGAAACAAGTGAAGTGAGTGTTCAAGGTTGTGTAGTTCTGTTCTGGCGCTTCATCATCGTGTCGTATTCTGTTCTTCGTTCTTGTGATCCATAAAGGTAAGGTATTCCTGAGTGAGTCATTTTTTCATCGACCTCTCCCTGCTCGAATTGGTAGTTAGTCATCCTCGTTAAGTCGGATTGGCGAGCTGTCAAGTCAAGTGCACTGCAGAGACCTTCAGGGCCGAACCAATCATTGGTAGTCAAGTGGCCTCCAACTCATATGCAAACTTGGTCCCTTGTCTTAAAGCGTGGCCCATTGGTTAAAAGTTGATCCCAGATTCCATCAATTTCCCTCCCTCTAAAAAGTTCGGTTCGAAACCGAGCTTTGCCTGACAATCAGCCTGCCAGTCAGCTAGCTAACCTCTTTGGTCGCATTTCGGGGGAGCCAGGTCTCTGCTCAGTCCCCTAAACCACTCGAAGATCAAACTCCAATTCTTGCACATGAATGAACACTTTATATGGGATGGCTGCTACTCCTTGGAGTGAGCCAACTGAAGGAGTGTGTTTGTTGTACCTTCCTTCATCTTCTGGGCTGATCTGAGACTCCCAAGGTCTATCAAATCATCATCCAATGGATGAAGATGTGGCGACATGCTCTTTGAGGGTGGGTTGAATGGTGACTAGCAAGCATAATAACCACACTTTGAACGACAAATATTAGCTTAAGTGAATATGGGGATCGTTCCTTTCTGCGTTTTTTTTTCGCTTACTCCACGTCAGCTCGTTTTCCGAGTTCCAAATCGAAAAGGAAGCAAAACCATTTGTGGATTTCGCTCTTAAATCCTCTCGCCGTGTCGTCTAAATTTTTCAAGCTTCTCCAATAGAGGAGATTGAAAACCATTTTTCAATTGATTTCTTCCAAGATGGAAGCTGTCCGATCTCAAACGTTGTAAGTAGGGTACCTTGGTAGAAAAAAAAACACCAACGCTTACCAAAGCTGTCATTTGGATCAAGGTCCCACTAAGCTTTGTTTGACAAGAACTCAAATGGTAGTGAATGTTCAATAGGGCCATCTACAAAGACATTTCTTTTTCTTCCCTACCATCATCAGTTCTCAAAGGCGCCTTGAAAGAAGGAATGTCCCGATTCTCGGCTATCCTTGGAACAATACTGTGCTCGTCTTACTAGACGTATCTTCCAGATCGGGATGAAAAGATGGACGTGTTCGATTGTTCAAGTGCTCTTGAGGCCTACAGTCTATCAAAGAGGCTTGTTCCCAACACCGTCAACGACACCAAAATGGACACATCCATTAACTAGTTATCATCCCACGCTGTTTAGTTGCGTTATCTCCGTAACTTGGAAGGTTCCTAAGGGAAGGGGAGAGGCTCTGTATTCATTCCCAATTGGGTGAAATTGAACCCCAAATCCTGAAAATCCTGACAATGACAAGGTCTAATTGATGACAGCATGGACCACTTTTTAAAGTTTCCTTCACGTCCTCAACCGGCGGGCTGCTGTCGGTAGGTCTCTTAAAGATATTTATCAAAGAACTTCGCGGTTTTAGTGACAATCGGAAATCCCTCGGCAGGAAATAGAGCGATCATGGGGGATGGCAAAAACAAGCCTCGTGTTTTCACCTTGAGATCTTTTGGCAATTCAAGTCGAGGTTGAAATGAAAGGCTCTCGGAGACCACATGTAAAAGAGACCCTTGAAAGATGGACGAATGCAAAAAAAAACCTCTCTAGCGCCCGTCTAGTTCCTCTTCTGAAGTGGTTACATATCCCGTAGCCTACGTTCCTTACTCACTTGTCCAAAGACGCATTCAAGGAAGTTTGAGAGGAATGGAAGAAATTTCCATTTTTGTTCCATCTCTCGTAAATGGGATCATTCAACCACCGTCTATGGCTCCCAAATGCCATCAAAGCAAATATACATAGGAGATCCCCCAAATGACAGGGATGAACGAGATAGAAAGAAAGAAAGCAATCGAGTCTTAAGCAAATGAGTTCACGTTTATACAACACACTAGATAGTGGTCAGTCAGGGTAATGGCCGCTAAGAACCGCCTCTCATTTACGCCAGGACACACTCGGGAATGGCTGAATGGACTAATCGTTCCAAAAAGAGGCTCCACGTGTAGTAAACTCAAGTTTCCATTTCAAAAAAATGGGTTCAGTCAGAAGTTGCTTGCGTTGATTTATGGCATCTCTCGTCTCTCGCCTGAGGAAAGAGACCATTTCTTGGGAGGGAAGGGGGACAAACAACATCGCATGTAAAGCTCACACCACACCTTCATGGCGGGCCGAAAGGCTCTTACTAGAAAGAAGACGCACATAAACTGGAACCACACTTATCTCATTTTTTCCTCGAGTCAAAATGGTCCACCAAACTTTTAATCCAACTCGGAGGCTGGGCCCCGTGTTTTCTCCCGTGTTCTGGAAGGACTAATGTCACTACAAAAGAAAGAAGGAGCTCGGTTTCACTTTCATATCTAAGAGAATAAACCAAGTCGAATCCTTCAAAGGCAAATGAGAAGCTTACTCCCACGAGCTTCATTCTCTTTGGGTCTCGTTCTCATTCGAGAATCTCCTTGGAATACTACCGAACAATAGCGGACGGAGCTCAAGTCTAAAATCGTTGAATTGAATGAAAGGAGCAGGTAATTTTGCCTGAAATCGTATGGAAGGAGCAACGTGCCCAGAGGCCCAGCTTGACGGATCCAGTCGGCAGCACTGGGGGAGTGAAAAATGAATGCTAATACGCTCGACCGCAAATATGGACAAAGATTTTTTTCCCCTGAAGTGGAAAGGGGAGAAGGAGAGAAATCAGTCCCGGTTTGATGAAAGGTCTCATCACTCATCTTTTTGGGCGATATCGCATTTTTTCTAGCCATCCGCTTCTTCCTTCATTGGACTTTTGGCATTTGCATGTTGCCACGGAAATTGAAACCCGGGTGTTGTCAATCAATGATAATAGAGATCCATGTTAAGACACCGACAATGTGCAAAGGGCTTCCTTCCTTCCTTCCAAGCTGCCACAAAACTATTAATGACGAGATGAGGCGCACGTTGTTGCCAATGAATAATGAGGAGACCCCAATGACTTGTGAGCCAAGCAATGCCTTCGGGAGACAGACGAATAAGGCCGCCAAGACAGCGAGCGAGAGACCCAATGAGACACACTAGGTTCGGTCTTGCACATGGAAAAAAAGCCTAAAACAGAGAGAGACTCAGAGAGACTCGGTGAGAGAAGGGCAAAGGAACCGAAGACGAGCAGAAGGAAGAAAGTGTGTCCCACTTGCCACTTGACACGTTCCTCTCCAGCTTCCTCGTTTTACGGTTCCATGTAGGGCTTCCTCTCACTTTTTTCTTCGTTTTGATCAATATTCGTGCCATGTTAAGGACACGGCTACTACAAGCATGTACTGTGCGCACATACGGTAGGGCATATTTACCACGACCAGACATTTACAGAGTCGGGTTCCTCTAGTGAGAAGTGTATCGAACATGCTTTCAAGTGTGACCTTCTCATGCCCATCAAGAGTGCATTTATATTCTTGGTGTCCCATTTAGCCACTGATGGCTCAAAAGCATGTTGTCTGGTGGGTTAATGATAATAATAATGGTAGAGTAAATGCCTTCTTTCGATGTAGAAGCCAGATCCTGCAGGCGAGTCTTAGTAAGCCTTCATCTGCTCTTCTGACAAGCTCCGACGAGGATTGTGTGCTCCATGGCCTTAAACTCAGCCAGTGATAGTAAAGTAGTGATTCATATCAAGCCATCCAGAAGGAGCTTTTCATCAAGGATAACATCACCGCTTCTCCTTTGTCTATTTGGTTCAGACAAAGAGGCAATCTGTAAACGTAAGTGAGGCTTCTGTTACTGATTTTTGTCATTTTACCTTGCTCGGCTTAGCTTACACTCCTCTCAATAAAGTAGGATATTCTAATCTCCACCCTCACCCACACACCCAATTTGATATTTCAGTTACTCACCCCTAGTTTTTAGATTCGCCATCATGTCATGGCTTTCAGCATGTAGACAAATGGTGCCACATTTTTCCCAAAGCAACGATGTTGGGGTTACATTTTAGGGTTTTTGCTTCCATTCAAGGGTTTCATTTCGGATTACCGAGACCCACCTGCCTAAAAACTGCAACTGGGTTACCAAAGGGTACTGGTGTGTTGATAATTCTACAATTCATTTGTCTTGTGGAGGACCTCATTCCAATAACATCTGAAGTAGGCTTACATAAAAATTACGGATGCCTCTGTGATATTTGAACTCAAATATCGCCAACAGAAAAACCAGAACTCTCATTCAAGAGGTCGTTTGTTCGCAATTGCGGAGTGCTCTTTAAAGTCAAACAAAAAGCTTCATTGTATTTTCAAATAAATTTGTAAGTGGCCTTAGGTCTGAAGATTCAACTAGGTTAAAGGAGTAACTCATCCCAGTGTGGTCCAAACAATAACCAACTAGTAATATTTTAATTAACCACATCAACAAACATTTTTCAACCGCATTTATTGCCACTACACATACAGTTACTCAATGATTGGCCACCATCTGCATTGAGGAGATGTTACATGGTTGAAGAATGCCGTCCGAAAGTTGTTCCCGTTCATTGATTGGTCTTAATAGACAGGATATCTCAAGCTCTCCCTCGGTAGCGTGGGTAACCCTGGATGGCATTGACAGCAGCGCCAATCACGTCTCTCGTCGTCAAACCCACGTTAAAACCGGCCTTGTAACCGATGGCGTGTCCAATGGCGAGCCCGATGACGAGGCTGACTATGCCGCAGAGGGCGAGGATCGAGAGGCCCACAATGACGATGATCTCAGGGTGATTAGGGTGGTCCATGGTTGAGAGAAGACCTCAAAAGGTTGTGACCGATCACTTCAGATGACCCAACTGGGATTTTAACAACCGAATCCTGAGCCGTTCCCCTCAAAACTGGCTCAACCACGAGAGTGAAAAGACGCGACTGTTGTTGGGGTTGTAGTTACTATTACTGTTGTTGTTGATGCTGTTATTTATCCTATCCACCTGTTTGTTGAGGAAGGCGCGTGATTAAATTGATTTGGTCATTTTATGCTCTTGGTTAACTCAATTCAACAATATTCTTGCGCATGTTGCCCTTTAGTATTACTATCTTAAGTTTTGCATTATTTCAATTAGAATTGAGAAACATAGTGGTGAAACATGACAAAATTCTTTTTAACCATATGTATGTTTTTGGGTGGCCAACGGTACGCTAGTCATGCATTGTGAATCCGGGGACACTGGCAGAGCGGAAACGGAACACGACAAGCTAACTTCAGGTGGTTCTTGAATATATTACTTGCGGCAACTGTTTTGGCATATCTGAGCATCTAACCGAACCCGCGGGCAGAATCTGTTAGCAAGCGAACAAACCGCTCCAAATGTCTTACTACACTTTTTATCACCAAAGAATGAATGAAGATGTCTCCATTGTCTT
The DNA here is from genome assembly GCF_007210705.1 of Tigriopus californicus. NCBI lineage: Eukaryota > Metazoa > Arthropoda > Copepoda > Harpacticoida > Harpacticidae > Tigriopus > Tigriopus californicus. The sequence goes on from NC_081448.1 coordinate 14,644,265, forward strand.
GACACGTAGCCCACTTTCTCATACATTTACGGTGCGAAACAGCCATCCCTTGGTGGTCCACTATTCAATCCTATTCCCCGGATCCAGTGTTAGCCACTTTTTGTCTAAACACTAATGAAAAGACGATTTTAGCCAAAATTGGCTATGAGTGATACACATCTTAGTGATTTTTTATCGACCAGACCAGAATAGGTCAACATCATCCCCTCAAACATCACTTGAAAGGGAAAACTATTGTGTGCATCCTCAAGAATACCACTTCATACATGCATACTACAGCTTTATCTAGTAGAGTGAACAGGAATGCCAGTGACGTGAAGAATGAACGCCTCTTGGCTACTCAAGATGTTCCTGGACACAGGTAGCAGAACATGCGTTTCGTGCCAAAAATGCAATTTGTTAGATTACTAAATCACGAATATGTTTGCTCGCAGTTGATGTCATAAAAATGAAGTTCTGACATTTGCAATCTCAGCGATCAGATTTCAATTCCCCCACTTTTTTTTGTAAGTTTACAAATAAATGCGATGAGTAGCCTTTAGACATCGACACATTAACAATCCAAGCCATAATGCTACGGTGACAAGTTGCATTTTTGGTGTGCTTTTGCTTTACCTTTCTGCACTTGAATCTGTTTTGATTGAGTTGATCTCATCAAAACGTCTGTAGCAAAGCCTCACAAATCGATCGGGCTGTACAAAAAGCACGACGTAGTAAAGGTAATCCTGATCTACAAAGAAGGCAGAGAGAGACACCACTTGCATGCACTTTTTGAGAATTAACGGTCCTCTGAGTGCTTACACGATGAAATTCGATCTCATGTGCCATCAAGAACTCTTTTGTTCAACGGTATTCGCTTTACTTGAACGTAGAGTAGATCATGTTCGAGAAGAACTCCCTGCTCCTGTTTTTGCGCAAATTTTTCTACGCTTATTTCATAATAATGCATTTCGCCCAACTTGGTTCGGAATCAAAGTTGACGGACGGATAGACGGACGGAGTGAGGGAAAGACTCTGTCCATCATGTTGAATGGTCCATTAGGGCCTTCAACAAATTGGCCACAACCATGAGATGCTTCTCGACTTTTATGCCTGCTCAACTATATTCCAACGCCAACGAAGATGAATGCAGTTTTCGAGATTCAGCTCATTCAAACACGTCCCCTCGATCGGGCTCAAAAAGATGCAAGCTCGGATATGAGCCATAAAACGCCTTCAATGCCCTCTCGTTATTGAATCTGTGCTTTCCGGGGTTATGAAGCCAGGGAGGGAATTGAGCCTCAGCCAATTCAACTTGATCGAAGTAGTATGTCTCGAAATAGGACAAACATAAAACCAACTGAGTCGATCTTTTGTTGTGCGGACAACAATGATCTCCCCGGCCTTTAAGGGGTTTGGCGGTCGGTGGACAAAAAATCCTCGGTGCGACAAGAGTGGAAAGACAAATCTACTCTTGAAGAACATGAATGCAAAAACATTCTTCATTCTTGAATGCTAATGATCATGTCGGGGAGTGTATATGTGACTTCGAGATTTGTCCATCAGGCCAAGCATCTTCAGGCCAGATGAAAGACGAGTCGAAGTAATTCATCGAACAAACACAAAAACAGGGTGTGTGTGTGTGTGTGTGAGATAATCCCAAAATAGCTTGAGTAGATCGAAAGATAACTGATGTTGCGACACTTTCTCGTGTCTGGCTAGATCAACAACAGTGACAAAGACACCCGTTGGGCCACAAGGCGACGCGATGACAAATACCGCCGACTGCACCGAGAAAAACTCTTCTCTCCATGTGTTCATGATGTGCACAAGAATGTGCACAATAACAAATCAGTGCACATATACTACTCACTCTGTACTGCTGTATACTCACTGCCAACAGAAGACAGCCCTTTTCTTCGGCTTCTTTGGAACGGCTCGAGTGGTTCATCTGGTCCAAGGTCATGAGCAAGCAATGTTCCAATCATAGACTTAGTACATTAGTATTTATCAAGGTTTCCCACCAGAACATCGATCGATATTGTCGCATGGTCAGAAACAGTATCATGGACCGACCACAAGTAACCGGTGGAGAGCCCAAAGGTGATTGAAATTGATGCGAGGTATTTTTTCTGATTGTCCGTGGACTTGACCCCGGATTTTTGTGCGATGGAATCCGAGGGGTTTTAATGAGATGCTGTTTTCGTTGGTGAGCAATGGCTTCTCCATGATCACACAGATGATCAGTTGTTCATCATGGGAAGGAGGTCTTGTTCAAGAATGCGTTTTCCCCTTTCGAAATTAATGTCACATCTGCTCTAGTGTCTTCTTTTCCTTGGAAATGGAAGATGCATGTGAACGAGATCACATAAGACAGTGAAGACTGTGTCATGCGGTGAGTGGCCACACCGATAGGGCCAGAATGTGACGCATTTCCAGCCCAGACTTACACTCTCGTACACTCCAACGCTCAATGTACACACTCAGAATGTCCAGAATGAGCTTGGACTGCCTTGGATGAGTTTCTCTTGATTCGGCCTTGCCCAAGCTCTTCGCTCGTAGCCACGAAATCATTCCGTCTTGCATGGAGTACTATGAAGAATGTACGGTACGTCAAGTATGATTCTCGGGCTTCTTTTAGAGGCCCAAAAAACTTTCACTCTCGCATTATTGCAATCAAAGCGGGTTGGACAGGTAAGATGGTGGCTGAGATGGCGTTGGTTGGTGGCTGCATTGGATGGTGAGCTGGGGGTTGGCCACATCAATGCTGGCTGCATTCGCTTGAGCAATCCAACATGCAGCCAAACTTAGATAATTTAGAGAACGTGGGTCCTATCCTTGATTTTCAATGCCCTCGTATCGAAATGCCCGCTTCTCTATCCAAATCATCGCCTTCTAATGTATTAAATATGAAACCATTTTGATATCTAAGAGACATAGAATCACGGAAAAATAGTTGAAAATATCCCGAGATGTCATGGAAGTTGGTCATTTTGACCACGTGCATTGTGATATCAGAATGTGGACGTCACCTTGACCATAAGCTGCTATTTCTAAATCATGCCTCCTTGGGTATGGGACAACTATCTTAGAATGAGACTGATTTAATCTTAATTAAACCAAAACGGTGGACAATCCTGGGCATCATGAAAGAGAAACTTTCATCATTCCAAACGTGTCTACTATCACGTGGAAAATGTTGTAGATTGAGTCCTGTTTCTCATTTTGAAGTCTCAAAACATGGATAACAAGGAAAAGGGATAAAGAACTACTAAGTCGACTCTGACAATCTCACGATTGGCAGCATAATCTCTCTCTTGAATAACAAAAATGTTCCGATGCTCGAAGAAAATCTTTCAACTGGAAGAACACTCGAGACTCTTCCGACTCTTCCTGTCGTGTTCAATACTTGAAATTCGAATTGGCTATCATTTTCCTCTGAGGCTATGGCATTGTTTACATTTTTCACTGTGAAAAGAGCTTGACTCATCGCTCTGCGATCCACTGCTTTCAACTGAGCACTCACTCATTTCTCTAAGCATGTAGATGATGTAGATTCCTGGAATGCCCACTATCCCGTAATCTCCGTGCTGTTTAATAGTGGGTAAACAAAGTCGACTGGATCCATATTGCTCCGCGCATATGGGATCGTAAAATTCTATGGAGAAGCTTCAATGGAGCACGACAAAATGGTACCTCACATGCAAACCACCAGTTACAAAGGTCACACACGTATGGAATTCAATTTTCGGAACTCATTCAAAATGATCGAACCGTTATATACACGTTAAAGTAGCCTCTTCTATAAAGTGCAGTGGGGAAACGATCATTGATACCACTGAATCGTTGAGTCATTTTCGTACGTCTTGTGGTCATTGTGCTACGCCAACATTCGTACCCAACCAAATTATTGCTTTGTTTCAAGTAAAGTGTTTTACCAGTGGGAGGAAAAAGTTAGCTTTTTACTCAAGGCTTCATTGACGTGGTGGATAAGTTGCTGGAGTTTATTCACTTTTTGTGCCATGGTGGTTTTGCGAGTGCAGTTTCGCTGACTGCCCTTCAACTTCATTGGAGATAACACCCGAGTTAAAATGCAATTCGGCTTCCGTTGCGGGTTCTTTGTAGGCAGGAGAGGTTTCAAGGTTTCTCTCGTCACTCGGTTTCACAAAGTGGAATCAGCCAAATTAGATGTCAGTGGTGCTAGTTCGAGCACGAGTTCATTTATCAGAGAATGACATGTCACTTACCTTTCGATTTCTTTTCTCTCTCTCCAGGTGCCATAACCACCGACCTCCGCCAGTACCTCAACGCAAGATTTCCCAAAGGAGGAGTGGACCATGAACTTCAGAATACCATCAGAGATAATCTTTACCTAAGAACAGTTCCTGTAACCACTCGAACTCCTCGACCCGAGGAACGCCATGGCACGGATTACACTTTCTTGTCCAAAGACGAGTTCATGGCGCTTGAAAAGTCTGGCGAACTATTAGAGAGTGGAGTCTACGATGGTAAGTTAATTTACTGGGACTGGCATTCGTTAGTAAATGAAAACAACAAACTAAGAGATTGAGCTCTGAGATGACGGTGATAAGTCGACATGCCAAAGTCATTGAAGAGGGTGTTAAAGAGCCAATTTTGGCAAGTGGGAGGCCTCCTCCATCCATATCTCTTACCGATTTCTAATTGAGAATCCAAGAGCCAAGTGCTGCTGATAGTTTGGAGTATCCCATGATGATGAGGATGATATTGATGAAGCTTTCAATCGAGGCAAGGGTAGGAAATGACTTGTAAGACTGGCATTTGGCAGACCATGTGCTCAGTCCACATTTCTTTGCATGCATGCTGGTGATCGAACAGACACAACCTCCAGAGACATTTCTGCTTGAATAGGTTGACATGATCACAATGATCGAGGGTTAAAGAGACTCAGAAGAAAGGGAACAACCAAGACAACCTGCCAAACCCTTTTCCCCTTTGTCCCTTTAATTGAAATTTCAATCTCCCC
>NC_081448.1:14649277-14662370 GCF_007210705.1 Tigriopus californicus
CAGAAGAAAGGGAACAACCAAGACAACCTGCCAAACCCTTTTCCCCTTTGTCCCTTTAATTGAAATTTCAATCTCCCCCTTCCTAATCCACCATGCTAAGCCCAGAGCTGTTCTTTCACCAGCTCGAACAGCCTTTCGCCACCCCCATTTTGCCTCCATTTTTTCTCACCTCAACCACGAAACCAACGACGAATGGACCAACCCTCAAATCCAGCTCTACGCACTCGACACTTGCTACCCAACGCGTCAAAGTCAATCTGCCCTTTCGATTTCGTTGGTCGCCAGCTGACCTGCGAGCTCGCTCTCAGCGCGCCAAAACCAAACTGGCCCAATTTGTTAGCTGTCACGTGGACACTGCATGTCCGAATGCCAACAGCGACCTCTCCAATCCTGCCCTAGATTTGGATGAATCGTCTCAAGAATGTGAAGCTAAATTAGCCGACTCTGTGGAAAGTGATTTAACCGTTGGTGACACCTCCACGGCCGTGGTCTCTAGGCCAGCCATGACCTCTAGTTTCACTCTGCCCAGGTGGATTGGTGGCTCCAAGAAGAAGCGACCCAAGTCCATGCACGATTTGGCCTCCATCCAAGAGCGAGCCCTACCTCCTCTCCCGCCCAAACCACCCAAGTTTACCGAGTTCCCCCTCCCACCTGAGCCCATTAACCATGATAATGACGACCGTGGCGAATCTCCAGCCTTCCAAGATCTGCCTCTCAGGCCCATGACCAATTCCAGTCAGCTGGACATTCGACATGAAGACATCTTGGAGGCTCGATTGCGTTTAAGGAAGACTCAAAGTTTCGGCCATGGTCTTCAAACCCAACCCACTCCGTCTGATAGCGATTCGAACGGGTTTCGGGGCCGCCTGAGCCCGCCAGAGACTATATCCCAAGATGAAGTATTTCTCGAATCTCCAGATGCGACCCTTTGGGGCTGCAAGGATCAGGCAGCAGCCCTCCCTCCCCATCGTGCGACTCGATTTCAACCCTCTCGAAGTCTGTCCACACAGAGCTCTCAAAGTGTGAGCTGTTCGTGGGTCTTTGGCACAGGTACTCAGTTGAAATTGTGACGATGGCCAATGGTTAAGCTTGGCCGCGGTAGCTTGGTTTAGCCTTGAAGGTATTCAAGAAGAGTCGTATTTCGGGTGCTCACTTAAATGCAAAACATTGACTTCCATTCCACTCCTGTTGAACCGCCTCACTTGAACGCACAGTATAATATTGGGTAGTTGATGGTTGAGTAGAGCGATTCCCTCTTTCTGGAACCTGCATTTAAAATAAGAATACCTCCAACTCCATGACCTGAGGGTGAGTGAATGGATGGATGGGCTGAATCGCCATCATTCAAGTCCGAAATAAGACTCCCTTCAAACGTCTTTTCGGGCTTGTTTTGGAATGTCAGAGAAAAGAAAACTTGAATGTGGATGAACTTGATCAGATTATGCCTCTGGAATCGCGCCAAATCGGCTTATCGCGATGGAAAGAAATTTCCATTTCAAGATATCGGGTCCGACAACCCACGAGGAGCCAAGTTTATTTAACCATTTAACTGGGGGAAAAAAAAACTTCGGAACCTACGTTTATCTAACTTCATATTCATTTCCAGGCAATCACTACGGAACACCGAAGCCGCCATCAGAGTCCACATCGTCTCTCATTCATCAGCTTTCCGGTGGAGGATCTCAAAGCACAGCTGAACACACCCACCAGCATCAGAGTGGTGGAGCCCACCAAACACATGCCACGCCCCCTGCCGGGTCTCAAGCAGCTGTGAATTTCCCAGGTGCTCATCCCAGCTCCGAGGGCAAAAGACGACGAAACCGCTCGAACGTGGAGGCCATGACTGCGAAGCATTTTGAGGCCGAAGACGACCAAGACGAAGACCCGAGTTCCATGATGACCTCGGGTTCGGAGCATCAAAACAGGCTGGGCATCGGCAAGGACGACAACGATCGACAAGTCAACGGTAAGGAAATGATTCCTTCATCTCAGTTCAAGCGTAAGGCATTTTTTGAGGATCATTGACGAAGCACCTTGGGGAACCTTTTCAGCGTGTTTTTGCTCTCCCGTAGCGAGATATTTGAGATCATTAGGCTTTTTATTCGGTTGCCATCCATGGGGCTTGAAATAGAAAGAGATATGTTACGAGCCAGGGCCCCTTTTTTCTCTTGGGGTCCTGTCGTCATTTCTAGCCTCGTGATGATCAAAAGCGAGAATATGTATGTGTAAGCATGACAAAAACACATTTGACAAGAACCACATGGCTGATGATATCTGTGAATTCGACATGATTGTCAATGGCAATCATGAATCAAAACCTGATTCTGGCGGTCTTTCCTCTTCTTCTTCGTCGTAAGCCAGTTGATGGGCACGTTAGAGAAAGGGGGGAAAATCTGGAAGAAAGAGTGGGTTAATTGCGTTTGAAACCAATTTCGTGATGGGTGTGACCCTCAAATTTTTTCCCCGATAGCCTTTCAATCTATTTTTGCTACTCAACAAACCCAATTCTCGATTATGTGTTCGTGCCCGATCTTTCATTGATGCTGAAAAGTGTCTGCGCGTGGGCGTGAAAGCTATTTTCAGCTCGTTCGTATCGCCGTCATTTTGGTGATGACCTAATATGTCTCTTCTTATGGGTTTCTTTAGGCCCCGACACGCCCAGTGGATCTTCAGGCGGATCTAGCAGCAAGTCCGGGTCCGGCCCACACGGGGCGGATTCGGGTCATCCCGACTCGCCCGAAGTTCTCCCACCCGATGACCCCCCACCCACCGAAGAATCTCTAGGCCCCCTTCCCCCCAATTGGGAAAAGGCCTACACGGACAAGGGCGAAGCGTATTTCATTGACCACAACACAGGGACCTCACACTGGCTGGATCCTCGACTCTCTCGGGTTCAGAAGAAACGCCCCGAGGAATGTGATGAGAATGAGTTGCCATTTGGTTGGGAGCGGATCGACGACCCTCATTACGGGACTTACTTCATCGACCATGTCAATCGACGGACTCAGTATGAGAATCCAGTGCTTGTGGCCAAATCTATGAATCAAAGTGGAGGTAAGTAAGCATTGCTGAGTGGTAGTGGTGGCAGTAGAAGTAGTAGTAGGTGGGAGCTTCTACCGTCTTGGAAGCCGATTAAGATTGAGACGGGGGTAATCGAGAAGAGAGTTTGTTCGTTTCTGGAGGGGAATGCGAGTGGCGAAGTCAATGATGATCGACGAACGTAGCTCTTCGAATTTTGATTTGAAACTGTCCATGCATGCATGGTTCGGAGCTCCGCGAAATGAATTCTGTGTTTGTGCATGTGTGATCTCGTTCTTCTAAGCCAAGATAATGGTAATTGATGATGACAAAGATGATGATCTGCAAGCTCTTCTGGTAGTAACTTTAGCCATTATAAGGTGTAGTGGTGCCCTTCCACAGTGTGCTGAAGAGAGATCGATGATGGACTATTTAGACTGGTGCGCTGCTAGATGGGTGGAACTCTATCTCAAAAGAGGAAAAAGGGCAAATAATTCAATGCAATCATGTTCTCTTTAACAGATGGTTTGGTGGCTCCGAGCTACGGCAGTGGGACCATTCGACAAGGACCGGCCCCACCTCCAGCCCCGCCTTTGGCCCCACCCAATGGACCAGCCGGGACGTTTCCCCGAGTCAAGAAATCTCATTGTGAGTTAGTCACCACGCTTCTTAGACCTTCAACTACTTCCACTACGTCCTCTTGTTCTTCTTCAACTACTTCTTCTTCTTCTTCCGCCTCCTCCTACTCCTCGTCCTCCACTTCCACTGATCTCTCTAATCAAGCTTCAGTGAGGCCACCGACTTGGACGAACCAAGAGGCCTCATTAGCCGGCCAGCAGCCTCTTCCTAGTTTGCAAAGTAGCTGTGTAAAAAAACTCGGTCCTGATCAGAAACCGAAATCAGGTAACATTCGTCCTCCCCATGAGCGGGATGACCTCGTAGTTTCTTTTCTTGCTTTGCGTATTCTGATTGTTCATTTCCTTATTCCTACCACAAGGCCTGAACTGGTGCCTTTCATGCGTGTCACAGAAATTCAATCGCCAAAGACGAGCCAATCAGAATCGGCTTAGTAAGCTGAAGGCTCTGGCTAACTTGGCCTTGACGTCAAATTCTAACAAGGCCATCGGGGTAGCATCGTCACAAGAGACTGGGCAAGAGACTTCCAAGGATCTGCATCTACCTCAGCCTTCGTCAAACCTGAAGGCCTTCACCCTTACAACCACACGGAGGGTTTATCGTCATCAACGACGTCTTCGTCGTCGACATTCCTCGACCTTGTCGATTGCCTCCGTTGGAACCGACTCTTCTCTGGAATCTCCAGTGCTCTCCCGAAAATTGTCGTATCCCCTTTTGTCCCACGACTCGTCCAAAAACCGACCTTGCTATCGTCATCGGTCCTACGACGATTTACTCAAAATCACGGATCCTTCTTTGAGCCTTTCCACGGAAAGAGCAGTGGACGACGATCCACGCATTCAAAGTGCGGACTTCCATCCCCACCACAAGACCGTCAAATTCATTCTTCCCTATTCAAACTATTCAAATGGAACTTCTGTACCGAGTTCCAATTCAGTCTCCTCGTCCTCGACCCTTGGAACGACAACATCTGCTCTGGTCCCATTTTCATATCCAACCACTGCGACTTTTGTACCTGATACATATTACTCTTATTCTACTACTACTACAACTGCTGCTGCTGCTGCGGCCGCCGCTGCAGCCGCTGCGACCTCGTTCTATTACCCCTGCAGCACGCCTTTGTGCTGCAATCCTGCGTATTATCTCCATTATCAGCAACACCGCTACTTTGCGGCGGTGGCCGCAGCAGCTTCTCAACAGCAGCTGGAGTTCTCCATGACAGCCGCCGCCTCGAGTAGCACAGGTAGGATGGATCTATTTATTCCCGGATCGTGACAGGGGACACCACGATCATTTGCATGCCATCTTATTATTCCTCGCCGAACTTTTTTTTTCCCTTCCTTTCCCTGGGATTTGTGTCGAGACCCCTTGATCAACTTGGGTTGCTTTTCCCGAGCTCGTGTCGTTTTCTTCCTTCCTTTTTGACTGCCTTCCTCCGTTTTCACGCCTTGATGATAGTTTGATATTCCGCTTGCATCCTGCAAAGTAAAGCTCGATTTCTGATATTCATTGATCCTGAGGTTCTTGGTAGTTTTCCCACGCACCAAGACGCAGATTGTCTCTGTTCCATTTCGGGAAGGGTGGATCAAGGGACAAGTCAAAACAAAGGCGTTGAGCGTGAGAAGTTTAGCGACAACATTTTATGGAGGCCTTCTTTTTTGATTCGGCTCCTTTACGGAGACTGCTACTGCCTCCATTTCTGTTTGTTTTTGCACCTTCCATCACCTACAGTTTAATCCGACATACCCGATTACAGCAAGAGATATCGAATGTCGGCTGTACGTTCACGTCCAAATATTAATAGTAGGGCCTGTGTGAGTTAACGTCAGAGAAGGCGTTTGTACGTGTTGGTGAATGAGATTTGTGCCGATCAGAAAGGGACCCCAACCTAGACTGGATAAATATCCATTGCATTGCGCAGACTGGTGAGGGATGAAAGACGGGTAGTGGAGAATTTTCCAAGATGGCCAAGCGACTTACCATCCAGAGGAAACTGTTAAAAGCCGGTATTGCATTCAGTTTTTGCATCATCGTTCCCTTTAAACAATCTATCGTGTTTGATTTCACACCCTCGCCCTGTTATCTTGATCGATTCCAGCATGACCTTCGCCTCATCTTTTGAGTACTCCGTCTTTCAGCCCCGTTTTTCACCCGGGACCCCAATCAGCTCCGAGGAGAGCGAATCCGTTGTCAGCTAGTCAAGTCTGCCCGAGGTCTGGGCTTCACCATTGTGGGTGGAGATGACAATGTGGACGAGTTTCTCCAGATCAAATCCGTGGTGCCCAATGGACCTGCTTGGGCCGACGGAGGCCTCAAGACCGGTAAGCGGGACAAGCCATGAAATACCTCGATGGTGATTGGGAGATATTGACGGACGGTCACTTTATTATATATATCCTTTTCACTTTTCAGGCGACGTTCTTGTCTTTGTGAACGACACCTGCGTCTTGGGTTTCACCCACCATGATATGGTGACCATGTTCCAATCCATCGCCACGGGGGATATAGTGAACCTTGAGGTTTGTCGAGGTTACCCGCTCCCCTTTGATCCCGATGACCCGAACACGGAGATCGTGACCACCGTGGCCGTCACAAGTCCCGAGCAAAACGAATGGGCCTCCGAATTGGAACGGCAGCGTCAACATTACCAAGGCCAACAACCCGCCCCGGATGCCCAATCCATGCCAGACCTGTCCCACCACAACCAATATCCGAGTGGGACGAATCATCATCTCCGACCGGGTAGTGCGGATCTTTTGGGTCAGAATGACTACGGCGAGAACAGTTCGGATTTCTCGAGTGAGGTGAAGAATACGTTGAGTGCGCCGCAAGCGGATGGAATGACGATTCCGATCACGAAAGGGGGCATGGGTTTCGGTTTCACGATCGCGGACAGTGCTTATGGACAGAAAGTGAAAAAGATCTTGGATTGGCCACGGTGCAAGAATCTGCAAGAGGGCGACGTCTTGGTCGAAATCAACTTGGTCAACGTGAGAAACAAATCTCATAGTGAGGTGGTCCAGGTTCTTAAGGACTGTCCTCGCGGACAAGAGGCTAATATTTCAATTCAACGGGGCCTTCTCTCGCCGAATACCAATGGAGCGCCGGGTGGCTTAGGCACGTCCTCTTCGAATCAGTCCTCCCCTGTGAAGAACAAGTACAAACGGGACAAGTTCACGGCAGACTTCAGTGGGCTGAAACCCAAGTCGGGCATGCTATTCCGAAGCAAAACGCCCACCGCCGAGATATACGCCACGCAGGAGAAGGAAAAAGTCCCATTGAGGCCCAAGACACCCATCGTGGATACAAGGAACTTCAATCGCTCGAAAACACCTACGTCCATGTTCTCGATTCCGTTCCAAAGGAACGATGTCACTCGGGCCAGTTTAGGCGTGGCCGGGTCCACCTCCCAGTACGACCCCTATGGTGGGATTACCAATCAAATGGGTGGACTCAACCTCCATGACTATAACCGCTCCCAAAGCCCGGGTCGGGAATTGGATGGGAATTACTACAACCAGGGTGGAAACTACCCCCAACCCGGCCTCGACTACCCAGGTGGCTACCAACCCGATCCTCTCTACAACACGACGGCGGCGATGTATCCGGAGTACAACAACATCAACTACTCCCAGCAACAAATGCCATCGCCCGGCAAGATGTACGGAGACACATATCAAAACTACAATGGCAATAGCGCAAACCCCCACTACGACCCAACCTACGGGTATACGCGAGGGGCACCCCAGGGTGATATCCAAGCTTATCGAGCCGGATCCTTACCTCGAAACGGAGGCGGGAGCGGAAGTGTGACTGGCCGGAAAGAGAGTACGAGCTTCGAGCACAGCGAACCTCTTCCCGGCGGGCTCACCCGTTGGCCACGGCCGGAGCGCAGGCCCGTTCCATCCGAGTGCATCGAGCTGACCGTCACGTTGCATCGCCAGGACTCTGGTTTCGGCTTTCGGATCGTGGGTGGCACCGAGGAAGGTTCTCAGGTGGGACATGAAGTGTGTAGAAATGCTTGGTCTGGCCAAGGAGATTGACTAACTCCAAAGCTGTTTCTGTTCCAGGTGTCCATTGGTCATATTGTTCCGGGTGGAGCAGCAGATGTGGACGGCCGACTCTACAGTGGTGATGAAATCATCGCTGTGGACGGGAGCGCTGTCTTGAACACTTCCCACCATCAGGTCGTAGAGCTGATGGGCGAGGCGGCTCATCAAGGCCGAGTCACCCTCACTGTGCGGAGAAGACTGTTTCAGCACGGTATGTCCGTTTACAAAGAGATATTATCTTTTGATGATGCATTCATCGTAATAACGCATTTTGGCGCATGGCTCACTTGCAGATAGCTACGGCCGCATTCCCGAAAACTATCCTTATGATGTCACGGTGACTCGCCGGGAAAACGAAGGATTCGGCTTTGTGATAATCTCTTCCGTGTCTCGAGCGGGCTCGACGATAGGTCGCATCATCCCTGGTTCACCCGCAGAGCGATGCGGTCGACTCCATGTGGGTGATCGAATTCTAGCCGTGAACCACGTGGATATCAATTGTTTACACCACGGGGAGATCGTCAACCTCATCAAGGACTCCGGCTACTCCGTGGTTATGACCGTTGGGCCTCCAATCGGTATGGAAGGTTTTCGCTCATTTCACTCTATTTCTTGCGTGAATTGAACTTGGATTAATATTATTATTATTATTATTGTTATTGTGTTTTTTGTTGCAGACGACACCTCCAGCAACGCTTCCACTTCTCATCGGGTAAGCAGAACATGACTTTTTTCCGCGATAGAAGTCTCCTTGCTTGCTTTTCCTTTTGCGTTTCTATCTCATTTCATCGTTAATCACTTGAAAATTGCACCTTGGGTTCTTACCACCACCGAGTTCGAGTTCTTATTTCGCTCTCCGTTTCCCCTTGCCCCCGCTTCTTTGACAGCTATTAGTTTTGGTTCCTCTTTCGTTGTTGGTTGACCTTTTTTTGTTTGTTGATTTGTCGTTTTTCTTGTGTTCCTTCCCTGTAGAGTTCCACCAGTTCCATGGTGACGGCTCAAGCCATGCCCACTGTTTTACCTCCTTCCGATTCTGCCGGCAGCTCGATCCACTCCAACAATGTGGACCCAAGGTATATAGCCCATTTTTTCCTTTTTGCTCACCGGCACATTGGCATCATCCCCATGAGAAAAGCAGAAAAAGAGGCTTTTCCTAATTCCAAGACGCCATTCCCTCGTTTGTTGTGCCGTTCCCGTCAAATGTTTGTGAAACTAACGTCAAGTTTGTTCTTCTCTTTTTTTCTCCCCTCGCTGTCTCTCTTTCCTGACTCTTGTCCCACCTGAAGGTCTGTTTCTGTGGGAGCGCCACTGCCTCCCTCCCAGCAACATTCGGCCACTTACCACCCCCATCACCCTCCACCACCATCCTACTTGACCAACAGCAACAACACCTCCTCCAACACCCACCCCCATCATCACATCAGCAACAGTCAAGTCCCGTCCCACTCCTCTTACCATCACAGCAGTTCCACCACCAACACGGGGTTCCACCCCTCGCCACACTCCAATAGCAACGGTTCCTATTCAGGAATGGGTGGACCTGTGCCACCTCCTCACACATTGGAGAACTACCAGCAGGTTTGTGCCCTTGACATACTCTGGATCGGGGATAATCGTGAGTAAGCCAACCTGTCGGGCTCGATTGGTCTTCAATTTCCTATCATGTCTAAGTGCTCACCACTCACACACTCTCTCTGAAGGGGTTAAGGGATTTTTGGGGGTTAAGATGACCCGTGGGGGTTAAGATGACCCGTGGGGCCGTGGGGAGATCAATGGGCTGACATGATTCCATATCTTTGTAGGAGGATCAGGAGCTGAATATGCTCGAGTTAGACGACCAATATTACGCTGTGGAGCTGCAACGAGGAGCTCGCGGGTTCGGGTTCTCAATTCGAGGGGGTCGTGAATTCCACTCCATGCCGCTGTTTGTGTTGCGAATCGCGGTGGACGGGCCGGCGGCCGCTGATGGGCGCTTGCGCGTGGGCGACCAAATCATCGAGATCAATGGCATCAACACCAAGAACATGACGCATGGCGAAGCCATTGAACTCATCAAAAGTGGTGGGGCCATGGTGCGGCTCCTGGTGCGACGAGGCAAGATGCCTCCATCTGCATTAATGGGTGAGTTATGAAAAGCATGTCATTTATATATACATAAATATTTTTTCCCGTAGGTTAAAGACGACGATCAGTTGAGCTTTTGCCTAAATAATAACAAATACTAAAGTGATGCACTTGAAGGGGCCAAAAGAGAATAACTCGAGTGTGAACAGAAAAATGTGGTCGATAAACGGTATCAATTAAGAAATCCTTTAAATACATTGATCTTACTCTTCTCGTTACAGAGCAAGTTGGTCTGTCGCCATTGTCACCCACCCCCACTGTATCCATGTCAGCCATGGGGCGGCCCATGAGTGCCATGTCACAGCCCTCTCACACCATGATGGCCAATCCGAACGCCTATCACGCAAACTTGATCAGTAGCCATAGCAATTACAGTAACAATAACAATTTTGGCAACGGCTATTTGCCCCAACATCCGACGCCACCCACAGGCAACGGCATGGTGCCCACGCCTTTCACGGCTGCCACAGCCATGATACCGAACGGTCATCTCAACGGTCCCATGGGCCACAGCTCGCCAAGAATGGCGTTCCCACCCCCTGGAACGGCGGGCGTGGTGCCCACCTCGAGCGCGTCTAGCAATGACCAATACAATTGGTACAATCAACAGAACAACCTGTACCACAATCACCATTAAACATCGCATATTGTCTAAAACATATTCAACAATTCCTCATCTGAAAGGAATGTTCGGAATGCCGATTTTGAGATTATATATCTAAGTCTCCCAAGAAACCGATCTTCTCGGAGTGACCGTCTTCAAAACCTAGTACAAACACTTCACGTAGAAGATGGAAGCCCTGAGGGTGTCAAACTTGTGGACTCAAAAACAGAAAGGGAAAAAAGGAAGATCCCTCGTTCCAATACCGCCAAATTTTTGCCAATTCCTCTTCATCGCCCGGAGAACCGGTCGAGAAGTGACCACCCTTTGCAAATGAGATGTGACATACATACATTTCTATTCTTGTAAAAACCTCAATTGGAAATCGATAATAATGATTATTGATGAAGAAACCAACAACTACACAATCACCCAACCAAACACCCGCCCACCCACCAAGCCCCTCCTCCCAAATTTTGTCTGGCCTGGCTGAAGCATGAACTTAGTTACCGCAACTGATCCATGCGGTGGCGATCGGAGAGACGCATCAAGCTTCATCACGATGGCTATGACAAGGTTACTACGACCTTCTTCCTCTTGTCTTTCTAATTCGTAAATTTTGTGGCGAAGTGAGAAAGATTTATCATTGACAATTTCGCAAGAAATGTTATTACTACTATTATTATTATCATTATTATTCATGAATAAATAAAAGTAAATCTACGTTGATCCTTATCGTCTATACGTCACTCATGAATAATTCTACCGCGCGGCCCTCAGTTCATCGTAAATAAAGAGCCACGTGCTTCCTTTACGTCACTTTAAGAGGGACATTTTATAAAACAAACTCAAATCAAACTTGGTTAGGCTCGTAATCAATATCTACATCAACGTGCTTCCATCATTAGCTCATATTTGGTAAGAAGCTAAAATTTAAAATGCCCATTGGATTGACAACCTTATTTCCACAAGATGAGAACCTGACGTCTGGAAAATGAATGTTGAACACCCGACCGCTTGATTGGCGTAAAAGTGCGATAAATCGGTAGGTGATCATTAAAGACCGGTTCTCATTTTTTCCCCATTTTCAGGGGAAAAAATGGAACATATTTAGATTGACGTTCCATTTTTTGAGTTAATTTTTGCTTATTTTGGATTTACAAAAATCTCGCACGTAAACTTTTGAAATCCTCTCTACAGCAACAATTTATGAGTCCTTATTGGCCTATATAGCGACAACCAAAATGTCGTCTATTGTACGTAAAGGTTAAGCAATTGAATGACTTGTACGATAGAGACAAACACCCTTTCAAGGTCATGGCAACTCCAAACAATGTAATGCTGGAGATGTGGTAATCTTGCCAGTCAAAGGCCAATACTTAAGATTAAACACAGCCATGTTTTGGGGGGGTATTGAAACTCAAGTTACACAGGGCTGCTGGTTTTGACAACAGTAGAGACAACCTCTTTCGCAGCTTGAAAATCAAAGGGACTCTTAGAGAACACATATTAGGAAAGGAATGGGTGAAACATTCAGCTCTTTTGAGTCGTACTTAACAAACTGCTTACCTTAGCTTAGCCTTGTTTGATACAAGGGTGACTATGACTGCAGGCTTAGATGCAGGCTATTAAACCCTTTCATTTTTATAAGAATTCCAACCATGCTTTCACCTTTTTTAATGATATAATCCAGTTTTAGGAAATGAGCATCATTTATTGATTCATTATCCCCTCCTTTTTCAATGTTTCACACATTTTTCATCACATTAAAACACTTTTTTGGGACAAAATCATCGATTTCAAATCCGGGCTCTGGTTGCCAGTTTCTAGGAAATTTCTATCAAAATACCTATGATTGATTTTGCAATAAAAACGGGGATTTCCTTAGCCTTTCCTTTCCTTAATACGGATATTGGGATCTGATTTAATGTAACGAGTTAAAAGTACTCCGTCAAAGCTTCAAAATGCTGCCAGAAGTTTGGAAATAATGCTTCATTAAAGCTTTTAACTTGAATAGTTCAAAACTTGGCCTGAAAAAGGGTCTTATGGATGTGTGGTGGATTCATCATCAGACAGCTCTTGCTTCAAGCTTAAAGGACAAAAAAGTGTCAAAGTTAGAATTTGATTTCTAAAGTAACAAACTGGCCATCTTTATTGACTGTTATGTGAAACGTTTCAAAATACTGGAAAATTTGCACCGCAATAACAAAGTTAAAAAAAATGTACCAAAAGACTCTTGAAGAGAGAACCGAGAATACTAGGTCTGCTGTTATTCCTCGGACAGAATTATTGAGCCAGAGTCTAACCTTCAACTTGAGCAGACTCTTCCACGTCCTTCATGAGCCTCCTGGTTGTGGTCTTGGACATGGTTTGCTCCTTGGCGAGCTTGGTTGAAGATGTAGTCCAGGTTGGTCGCTGCGACCAATCCGAACTTGTCTACATTCTCCTCAGTGCACCGGGACCGCGTCCTTCCGCCCTTGGTGGGTCCGGGATAGCCTCTGGCCTCAACAAGAGCTACAGCTTCATGGCGTTGTAGATAATGCTCCTTGCCAACTGGAACCTTTTTACAACGTCGCTGGGGTGGTCCCGGGCAAAATCCGCTCGACAAGGGGCTCAAACGAACCGAAGAGGAGAGCACTCTCGTTTGGTACATCAAAGGCTA
>NC_081448.1:14662403-14676736 GCF_007210705.1 Tigriopus californicus
GGGCAAAATCCGCTCGACAAGGGGCTCAAACGAACCGAAGAGGAGAGCACTCTCGTTTGGTACATCAAAGGAGATAATGAAACCTCCGAGTCGAGGAGATACCTGTTTTGAATGAAAATTTGTCCAACAAATTTCGGCGGGCCCGGTGTACCCTCTTTCACTTACTTCGATCCAATTTTCAGTAGCTTTTTCGAAAATTCAAAAAAGCTCCCATTTTCTTTTCGGCTTTTTTCCAGTTTTGCCTTGTACGAAAAACCCCCTCAAAGTCTAGTTATCAGTCTGCGGGTGTTGATTAAGCGGTTCCTTCCTCGAAGAAAGCCGGGCAGGAGAATCGAACCGAGGACCTCATTATGCAAAGAAAAATGGTCTAATTGCTGAATCACAACCCCCCCCTCTTCGTACTTAGGTACGAAACGCATTTTGAGTATGAGGAATGTTTTTCGTTTTGTTCGCGTAGTTTCAGGTTCACCGTTTTTTTTCCTCGTCAATTTCATTTTTTGCGGCTTAATCGGATGATTGCAATTGATTTGATTGGTTGACTTTCCTAAGCGCTTTTAGGTTTAGTTGTTCATTGACACATATTATTTGACCAACCAACTGCTATTATCAAGAATCTCATTACCTGCCTCTCTCTTACTGTTCATGTGCTGTCTGGGATTCTACCGTTCACTTTGTTCATGTGAACTGAACCAATTCAAGCCATCATTCGGGTGATATCACATGCCAGTCAGTTATTTTATCGTTCTGACCGTTTCATTTGCAATAAAGGTTACAATGGACTAACCAACGATTTCCGTTTACCGATTGTCAAGAATAACGGATTAACGGTTAACGATGTTATAGGTTGGTTTAGCAATTTCCACCAGCATTGATTTCGCGAACGGAATTCTTGAGATCTTTAGACCATATTCAACGTTGAAACGCGGCTTGAAAAGGAACAACAAGCTCTTGAGTACAAACTTCTAAGACGTCAGATCCTCTTTCCTCCAATTGAAAGGGGAAGATATTCTTTTGTGGATCAATTTCCTCAATTCCCAGTCAATTCAAGGAGTTCCTATGGAAAAGAATCCATAAGTTATCCCAATTCTAAGGATTCATCAGGGCATGTTCATCGAGCATTAAAGTACGTAGAGTGGAAAGCGGAGAGTCGTTAGAAGTGCTTCAAGATTCCTGATATCGATACGAAGGGATGCTTGAAGTGCACAATTCCAATCGAGCCATCCAAATGTTGGCTATGGATCGACTATGAGGCAAGATTTTAAAGAAAGGATATTTGATTTAAACTTGATGCAAAGTTCAAATATAAACCGTGTATTTACAATACATAAATGACCAGAACGTTATTATGCCAGGGAGGACCTACTTATTTCCTATATAAGTGCAGTGGAACCCGCTAATATCGTCTCCGCTTATAATGGGTTTATATGGGTTTTGGTTCTAAAAACTTTCATTTCTGATTACACACCAAGGCTGAATTAGCTTGTTACATTAACTTTTGAAAAAGATTAACTGGTCTTTTCAATTCGATCTTGAAAACAAAAAACAAAAACAGAATTCACCTTGGTCAGGAATTTAATATGCCTCCAAAACAAAACAATATTTCAATCAAACGAAGGAAGCTATTTTAAAAAGCCCAAGGTGATTTTCCAAAGATACCGTTGTAGACAGCTCGGGAACCTCCTACAACCCAAGAAATTGACACTGCAATGTCATTGGTTAGAAGAGGCTCACTCAAAAGGAAGTTAAAAAAATCAGTGGTTAAGACATTGAACCAAAGTATCCTTGATAGTTTCCTTGGAAATCAAAATAGAGTTTCAAGAATTGCAGCCTCTATTGAGTTATACGTATATCGTTTCAGCACTCGAATTTTAAGATTCATTTGCGTATTTGACGTCGTTATGCACCTAATAGAGAAAATTCGGATACATCGTCAATTGGGCTTGGTCCTGAGAGCGACAATATAAACGGGTTCCACTGTACACAATGTTTAAGATCAAATCCATTTTTCAAGTTCGGACCTCATCCGCATTTGGTCGAAGAGCAGCTTTTTATTCTCATTAGGTGGTTTCTTTTCCCCTTCCACTTCAGGTCATCTGAAAATTTAAAAAATCAAAAAATATGGTAGTTCAACTCAAACCCAACATGCACTTTTGGACATAATTAGATCGCCGTTAATGCACTCTCAGAGCAAAACTGAGAGCTATAGATCAATATGATCTCCACATTTACTCTTACTTTCTAAATACTGTGTGTATTGACTCCTTTAAGTAGCACGTGTCTGTTGATATCAGCACAAATTTTGGGAGGTTACTGGGGTACTTTTCAAACAAGTAGGGGCACTAAAAAACAAGATACAATGGCAAGTATAAGACAAAAAACTTTTCCAAGGTTTCAAAAAGCCTTTTGTAAAAATAGAAAATTCCAAAGTAGGAAAATTAAGTCCAAAAACACCTTTTTGAAGGTAAAAAGGATTTTTAAGGCGTATTAATGAGTAAAACTGCGACAGATTTTCAAATTGCAATGCTCCATGACCCATTCACTTAATGAATAGATGAATTGAAACTCTAATTTAATCCTTTGACAAACGACTTTAAAGCCTCAAAAGTGCGAGTGACCTCTAAAATTTGATGGTGACGTCGGCTTCCTCTTCTGCTTCAACGTCCCAAATTGGGACTGGCAGATGAGTGACCCTTGGTGTTTTAGAGGTTACAATTCGCGACCTTGATATGAATTATAAAGTGTTTATTAAAGATCCTTCCTTACCTGAGCTTATTGTACCAATGGAACCAATTGGTTCCACATCAGAAACCATCAGTTTCAACATTTGAGATTCGAAGGTTAATGCGGCCAAGCGACAGAAAAAGTCCACAGCATTCATTCCTTCAACGTAATTAACCTTGTTGGAAAGAATCCACAATTCAGCCTTGATCTCGTCAGCCTTCCATTTGGCACATTGAATCTTGCTCAAAAGAGTGAAGGGCTAAGGATAGAAGAAATCACTTGAGGAGTTCCATAGACGTATCGAGAACCCAACATTCCCGCTAATGAGTTGAACTTTAGTGAACAATGATATAAGGATAACAGAGACTCTTACCGGTAGAAGGTCCTTTTTGGTTCCCACCAGAAATATCAAGGGTGGAAAAGTTATGTTGCAGGATTGGTTGGAAACCAAAGCGTCTTCGAGCCAATCACTGACGTTCTCCAATGATTTGTCGTTGGTGAGGTCAAAGACCAAACAAATCACTGAAACAAAGACCATCTATCATTCCTTTTAAATGGCAAGAGAAGGATTCTTTAGACATCGAAAAGATCTACGGAATGTCCATAGTTTTATTTCTGTACTTGGACGTAATAGAATCTCATGGTTTGTCTCGATCATTGGTTTATTGATGAAAACGCTCCTGAGCTCATTGTTCACATAGCTCCCATTTTAAACAATCTTAGATTTATGTTCTTTTCCATCAAGTGTGCATAGGTATTGGCCTGCTTCTTTGAATGCCCTTATGAACTGATCAAGATTAACTTACCATTAGCATCTCTATAGTATGACCTAGCGATGCAACGAAACCTTTCTTGTCCAGCAGTATCCCATCTGTAATCAAGGCACACGGACAATTGACAAAATGTAATTAAAATGTATTGCGCATTCTCAAGACCTCAAATTAAGTAAGCTCACATACCTTTCTTGTAGCATAAATCAAAATGGTGTCTGCCTCATACAACTCTAGTAATTACTTGAGTTGATCGGGTTTTATGGTGCCAGTCTCTGATTTCAGAATAATGCAAAAACGTAAAGATGAGTAGCCCTAACGGAAATTGACTCCAATTATTCCTCAATTTCAAAATACTTTCGAATGCATTCTCTGTATTCCGACGTATTTATTTTCTACGATTTTCCAATATCAATGGAAGCCATTCCTTCCAACCTAAGTTCTGTCAAATATCCCAAACGAGAGTTTAAACGAATGGTTCTGGATTGCTACATATGTAAATTACTCGTGAAACCCCCGGGTCAGAAAAAGTGCAAGAGCGGCTAAGGCCGACTTTACACTACGATGGCGAACCATGATTGAACCCCGTTTGAGGATTGAAGTGAGACTAGTGTTGGGGCGAGTCCAGCAGAGAACTCGAGTCTTTCTTTCACTGTACTCAAGTCGGACAAAAAAGACTCATATTGCGGAATCTGAGCCAAAGAATGAGCTGTTATTTTTTTTTTCACAAATCCGAACTTGAGTCTTTTAGAAGGACTCGAACTTGAGTCTTTTAGAAGGACTCGAACTTGAGTCTTTTAGAAGGACTCGAACTCGAGTCTGGACTCGCCCCATCATTAATCTTACTTGCATCCTCAAACCGGATTCAATCCTGGTTTTCCATCGTAGTGTAAAGCCGCTCTAAGACTCAATGCGGTTACTGAGTCACTAATAAAGCGTAATATTTTGAAAAAGTGTCTTAGATTAATTCTAATTTACAATGAAAGTCAGCAAATGAATTGGTATTCATGAGCTCTTGCTCCACCAGAGGCCGCCCGTTGGGAACACTCCTAACATCCCGAGTCAATATAATGTTCCAAATTCATTTACTGAATTAGGAACATCGTGATTTTTGACGTGAAATGAAGAACAAAGAAATGAGCTATTTAACCACTTTTAAAAAAAAAGTTGCAAATGAAATACAATAACTTGCTAGAATTTGAAGAAAAATGTGCATTGTTTTTGTAAAGCATCTTAAATGCATGAAAACGCAAATAAAGCCCTGAGGTAAAATTCAAACAGACGACTGTTTTTCACTTTCCCTCCAACTCGAATTGGTCCCTTCCAAAATTAATGATAGAATATCAATTTGATGACTAATAATCACATTTGGAGTACAAACTGATTCCGAAGGATCTCAAATCGTTGAAGCTCAAAATCAACGCCAATGGTTGACTTGTAATTGGGATCGAACACATTGTGGCAGAATCTGGAAAAAGTAATACTTGGTTTATGCAATAATAATCAGATTTATGTAATTTTTCAGCGATAGGAAGACACAGTTTTATAATTCCATCAAGTATATCACCACATTACATCATTCATGTTTGACGAAACTAGTCAGCTTTATTAAGTTTAGAATATTCTAGGACGTAATTCAACATAACACGTGATTAATCGTTGCGATCGATCATATTCTTAGTACAGAGCTGACCACGGAGATAACAATTATCAATGCAATGTTAGTGATCCAATAATCTGTTTGAAAGTGGCTTCCTTTCTTCCATAATTAGCCTAAACGCATTCATGTCAATTATGTTCTCATCCTCTTACAGCGTCAAAATAATATTTGGGAGAGAATTTCCTCTTGGCAATTCAGGGCCAAAACCCTTTGTAGGAATATCAAGAGTAAATTATGGTAATGTAGGTAAGGAAATCCTTACAAGTTCTTGCAAATCTCTGCCGTTTGATCAACTTCTTTTAGGAATATTAACATCATGAAGGCATAATTGGGTGTAATTGCTTGTTATTTTCTTCATTAAGGACATTTACTTCATGAGACGGGTTGCAGAGGCGATGATGTCTATTTCAAACCAAGGACATGCAAAATTACTTTTGCTGTCAATCTTGTTATGTTCGAATATGAAACATAATTCAAGCAGATCATGAAGATTGTTGTTGAAGGATTGGATGGATTGGAGAGAACATGACAATATCAAAAAAAACATAGCTTAAATAGGATAGATGTTGTGGAATTTATTGTTCAGGAGCAAGTGGAGAGTGTCCAAACCTGTAGACACGAAGGGGGGAAAAAGAGGTTCCTAGCATTGCAACACCTATCAGTAATTGGGATAGGAATTCCTGGATCATGGAATGTTGTGTTCATTATCGAATTTCCCTAAATGTTTCGACAAGTTTGGGCAAAAATGCAACGCCTTGAAATCTTCTCATTCTTTATTTTTAATTGGTTGTTTGGGCAGGGACTCTAGCGTCTTTGGTCTTGGCAATTGACCGTTTAGTTTTGGAAAATTCTTAATCTGCAATCATTTCTACTCTAAACGCCTTTGTCATCTTTGTTTTAGCTTAGAATTGCGATGCCTGGCTCGGTGTCCTGACTGGAAGAAATCAACAAATGCACATAGTTGAATGTTTCAAATCCCATATCCTAGATTTGTACCCAAGTGCTCATATCTCATAAAAGGCTCACACGTCAGCCTCTAAAGATAAGACCGCACTTGTAAACAAAAAAACAGCCTTGTTACTCACAAATTAATCTCGATTACTCAGTTTGCAGTGAGGCGGTCGTGCATTTGGAAGGAAGAAATCAATTTGCTATCCTTGTTGAAAACAAAAATCGAGTCAGTACTATTAACAATATAATGAAGTTGTTCTGGCTGCTAATGTTGGTTCCCGCTTGGGTGGGGGCCACGGACAAAAGACGTAAGTACTGTATATAAAAGACATCAAGTGGACCAAAGGGGAAGAAGCTTCGAAATGGGTGATCATTCATCATCCATATTGTTGGATTGGTTTCAGTATGCCCAGAGGGTTACCGCTACGGTGGAGAGGACACCCCTGAACACGCCTTGAACAAATCGGGCAATGCTCTGGTCAGTCGAGATATTTGGTATGAGGAGGCAGATCGATCTCCGGTCTACAGTTGCTACAAAGTCATTGGGCATAGGAAGTCCTGGTTGGAGGCCATGCACCAATGCTGGGACGATGATGCGCAATTGGTGAGCACTGAGGACAATTTCGAAATCGTTAGAATCGTCAGGTTGTTTTTCTCGGAACATCCTAACCCTCCCGAAAACGGTCTCCCTGACGAACCCCGATCCAAGGATAACAACGCGTTTTTCACCTCAGGCCTGTACCAATATGACGTAAAGGAATGGAAATGGTTGGGATCAGGTAAACTAGTTTTCGTTTTCATGGGCTTAGACGCCCAATAAAAGAGCTAGAATTCCAGAGAAGCCTGGACCGAGAAATAGAGATATGGACAGTTTGATGGGGAAATTCATCACGTGAGATGTCGTCATCAATTATAGAGACATACATAAAAAGGCCATAACGACCTAGTCTTAATTTCCACCCAATTGTCTAACAACATTTGAACTATGCATGAATTGCGCAACTAGAACAACACCAGAGATCAAATGGTGATAAGATGATCAATGCACAACACACGTTAAAAGCGGTTGTATCAAAATTCCTCTTTCCAGAGAACGATTTCCGGGATGATCTGGAAATTAACCAAGATTTGCATAATGGCATCGGCGGTGGAACCCAAAACGAATACCGCGATTGTTTGGCTCTCACCCAAGATGGACCCAGCTTACACTTGACTGCCGTTCCTTGCAACTATGAGAACCAATTCATCTGCGAGGCCCGAGTTCAAACCGTGACTTATTACACGTGGTTCGTGGCCAATTGGGTGGACTTCCTGCTCGGCTTCCTCCTGATCATTTTGTTTGTGTCATTGTGTGTATCTCTTTGCTCGTTCTCGTCCACCAAGACCCACCGAGGACAGACCGGACCCATCGGACGTCGTCCCAGGACCACTGACCCCAACTCTCAATTTGCCGTAGGTACCGTGGACATGCCTCCCAGTTATGAGACCACAGTAAAGATTCATCGACCAGATGAGCAGGCCAGCGAGCTCCCCGCCAAATTGAACAATGGGAATGCTCCCCAAACCCGGATGGAACAAATCCAAAACCGCGGCCGAGAAGTCATGGGAAAATTGTACATTTACAGAAAGTAATTCGAGTATTCGTGGAAGAATTTAGTTTCTGATCCAGACTGGATAAATTCAAATAAAAGTTAATTACAGACGGATCAGAAAAAATGGGTTCATTGTATGATAATGGGAAAGGGAAAAGGTGGCAAATTGTTGATTATGAGTTGTATTTTCATTTATGTAGCTGATTAAAACTCCCTCACACCCCGAATCGCAATCGGAATGAAATTACTAGGAAATTAAAAAAAAATCAATTTTATATGTCAATATCTAATAAGATGGTTATGTATTCTTGACATCTTATTCCATTTAGATGTTGCTTTGACTGTCGTTCAGGCCAATCAGGTTCAAGGAGCTTTGCTATTAGGTTGGAACCGACACCTTGGTTTTCAAAACTAATCAGATTCTAGAACATCATGTATTTGATTAATAGCAATCAAGAAATTAATTCACAAAGGTACAGGAGGAATAAAATTTAATAACCTAAACCTTAAGGACTCGGGGAGCTTCGAACTCTGACAATATTGATGTCATTATTTCACTTGATGGGTCAGAGACAAAAGCTGGATTCTTCGTTGATCAGCTTACCCCTCTCGTCTCACCATTGAGACGACTGCCACAGAGGATCAAAAACATATTTGAATTCCAACAGAAATATCCAAGCAAATCTTGTTAACTAATAGCCATATGTGCGACAAAT
The DNA here is from genome assembly GCF_007210705.1 of Tigriopus californicus. NCBI lineage: Eukaryota > Metazoa > Arthropoda > Copepoda > Harpacticoida > Harpacticidae > Tigriopus > Tigriopus californicus. The sequence continues at coordinate 14,670,814 of NC_081448.1, forward strand.
TTGAGCCAGACTTCAATAAATCAATCACGTCAAAATAACTTCTTATGGTTTTCGCAAGGAAGAAGACTGTTGAGATGGATATGCGCATTTCTCTCAAAACCTGATAAGCTTTTTTGACCACCGTGGTGAGACGGGTGAGACGAGAGGAGAGGAGACGACCGTGTCCAAGAATCCAGCTAATGGTATCAAAATACATCGTCATTTGGGGTCGATCATTTTCTACAACGGACTTCCTTCCCAGTGCTTCTTCAGTTTTTGTTTTGTTTTAGGGTGTTAGAGTCGGAGGGTGCACCTCGCCCGGCCAGCGAAGGAAGCCAGCCAACACATTTTCCAAATTCGGCTAGGCAGTTTCAAGTCCAGTATCAAATTGGTACTCCACCTCAGGGTGTGGTTAACGTCTAAAGGATTCCGTGAGAAAAGTCGGGGAGGAGATTAGAACCGGGGACCTCTTTCTTGAAAGGAGACAGCGCTAACCATTTCACCACGTCTCCTCCCGAATATGTTGACATAATATCTAATTCAGTGAAGAATTAAACTTGGCGGCCCATTTGGTTAAAAACTCGTCCAAGTCTGACTTAAATCCTGCTAAAGGATCAACACCTTTACACTCCCTACGAATATTTGTGGGGAGCAAATCAAAGAATGAAGAAGTCCGAGAAAAAAAAGACGAAAACCTCTCGAGGACTTGAAGGTGCTCTCAATACGCACTCTAAGCCTCTATGGTCACTAGAATTGACCCTAAATCCTGGGTTGGGACAAAGCTCATGGATGCTTTTGAAGACGTACAGTATCCGATACCTTTCGTACCTTCTCTGAACACTCTACAGTCCCAACTTATTTAGTTCCTCCCAATATGAGTGCTCTCTCATATCCTGTGATGTTCCTAGTGAAACATATTTGGACCTGCTCGACCTTTTGTAAACCTACTCAACTCATTGGAGCCCAAATGGGCAAGCAATTTGTTCCAAGATTTTGCTGAACAATCGACTTGCACCTACAGGGTTAGCATCGTGATGCTAACTCTGGGCTTAAACGTGCGATACATTCAACCCCACATTTGGAAAGCTTTAAGCACCCTTTTTTTCAACCAACTGTATATGCTCATCAACTCTACTACATAAGTCATCCGCCCATTAAACTTCCGTGGACCTCCAGGCACTTGGCCATTCCTACCACAGACTCAATCATCGCCATAAGAACAGATACTGTTATTACCACCAATCTTCTGAAGTGGAGCAATGAAGATGATGAAAAGGAGAGGACCTAAAAAGGAGCCCCGAGGATCACCCGACTTGACATTATGTGGGTCACTAAAGGTCCTTCGACCTTAACTAATTTTTTTTTATAGAGATCAGAGAACAAATGGCTGCAATTCTGTAAACAATCAATTGAAATAGAGGGAATCTTTTTTTGATCGTTGACAATTTCTCTAGTGACATGTCAACGCCAAATTTGAATCTATTTTCCCCTTTTTGGCATGTTTGACACATTTTGGCATGATTTATATGGTTTTTTTTCGATCGCCCGAAATGAGCAACGGATGCACGGATTTTTTGAAGCAAAGCAAATATTAAGCTTCTTTATCATCACATTTACACTTTGTCACCATGTAAAATAAAAGATCCAACGTTTTTAACATAACAAAATTCAGACCAAAGACAATTTGCCCAATACAAGAGCCGATATCAGACACCAGCATGTTCGTGCACCAGTCAAAAAACTAGTATTATTGTCAAAAACATTGGATTCTCATACCATAAATGAAACATCCTGAACCAGTCCTGTGTTCAATAAGAATTGCTTTCACTTGCTTGAAAACGTTGTCGACGAAATTCGTACTTTTATATTGTCTCTAGAATGGTGTGTTACCTGATCAAACAGTTCTTATCTTTCTCCTTTCCAGGTTTACGTTTGTCTCTTCAGAATGGCTCATCGAGTAAGGTGGACCATGAACAACTGGAATATGGACGGGGACGCTTGGTTTGGGAATTAGCTTTTCGCGATTGAGTTAATGCATTATGTTCTTCTTCAAATGAGAATGATCCCAGGCTACAACAATTACTCATTTCAATTTTCAGCTTGATCGAGCGACTGGATCAAAAGTCATGCCGTCTTAAAAGCCACTACAAAGCTCTTCAATGAATGAACGAACTAGCCCTCTTGTGGTATTACCAGAAGAGGGCTAAGTCATTCATTCTGTGCTCTGTTATGTACTGCACTTTGAGAGGGCATAACTTTTGACCCAGTCGTTTGATTGAGCTGACATTTGAAATACGCAATTGCAGGGATCTGGGGCCAGCCTTATTTGAAGAAAAATTTAATTCATTGAATCGAATTGGAGTTGCTAATTTTCAACCTTACCATCCCAGTCCATACTCCAGTGGTTCATGGGTGGACCAACTCTATCCACCAGAATAGCAGAAGTCCTAAATAAACGCAAAACGATTTAGAACACCCAAGCACGAATACTAGTTAAAATCATAGGAGTAGATAAGTAAGCCATCAAGCATAAAAGTATTTTTTCCCCTTTTGTTTCATCAGACTCGATGGAATGAAAAGGCGAGCTCTTTGATGACATGATGACGAAATCAAATCTCTTCAAATTTCATTTTTCTAACCCTCATTCCAGGAAAATAAAAGCCATTGAATAAATAGTTCTCCCAGTCAAATTACAAAAATTGTCTCTCAGAACTAGCTTTTGTCTCAAGGCACGATAGGGTCAATGAACAAAATATTGGAAACAGGCAAGAATACCATAGAGCATCATTTGATATGCATGGAAAAAAGCCAATTTGACCAGGGGACTACTGGTTTGACAAGTCGTTAGAGAGGCAATTACTTGAATTTGTTCCAATCAGGCTAGATATAGCCAGTTTTTGACATAATGCTAATCAGCAATCAGTGACTGGCTTTTTGGCACGTTTGAACAAGCCCTGCCATCCTGGACGAGGCTGATGATTGTTTTATTGGTTGATATTTCATGACATAGGTTACGTTGTTACAGAGATTTTGCTTTTTTTTTAAATATCAACCCTGGGGAAACTGATTTAGACTTTGGTTATATTGTTTTTCGCTGCCATTTGAAGCTGGCTTCGAAAAGCTTACAAATGTGATAATCCCCGACAACGTTCAATTAAGTGTCTTGAGCATTCTCCAAATATTGAACTTCGTTTTGAATGTTTGAATACGTTGCTTTTGGGGGGAAAACATTCTTTGAGTATTCAACATCTAAAATTTGGATCTTTTCCTTGTCTCTCTACTAGGAACCCTGGATCTTTACTCATATTTGTGGAGCATTTGCAATCATGACATAAAGAGTTGCCATGGAAAACAGAACACGATTACATTTGCTTATCGCCAGCGTTAAAAACGTGTTATGGACGGCTTGATTTGTTTTGGGTGGTTGATACTAATTTGGCCCGATTAACCGCCCAAGTCAGCCCAAACGACCCATGGTACGTTGTCGGTAAGAAACAAATGGAATCAACCAAACCTTCAAATTCATTCGTTGTCATCGAACATGGCGGTGAGCTTTGATCCATTGTAGAGACCTCGCAAAACCGTTGGTTTTGACCCTAAATTGGGCCCGCTGGACCCTCCATTCTTTTGCATAGTCTACTGCTGATTGCTTGAAACTATTATGGCCAGACCTTTATCTCCTTAACACCTTGTAAGGACAGCTTGATTGGACTTTGGGAATCTAGGATCATGACAAAATTGCCTCTCTTTTGCTCTTTAAAAGTTATGACTAGGGCCGGCCAAAATTTGCATATCAATATGGTCTTTATTGACAGCAAATTTGCATCAAAACTCTCCTGAATTTGCACAAAAAATTGCAAATAAACTTGTCAAAACATGAATCCTTCTGGAGGGCTGAAAAGGCTAATTTTGCCTTCTAAATCAAGCAATAGTCGTTGAAAAGTAAACTTCTGTCTTAACTCTCAGGGCAACAGCTGTGGTACTGTCATGGTAGAGCATCTGCTCGCCATTTTGTGAATCCTGGTTTGATCCCAGGCTAGTCAAGTCAAGCGCCTTTGCAGTATTTACTGTAGACTACAGCATGAGTTGCTACTCTGACAGCTTATATAGTCAAACCTGCAGTCACGCCTGGGGGTGAGGTAATAATGAATGTTGGTTGTGACGATGAAGAGGGAGTATCCCTCCATTGAGAAACCCATCATCAGATGATAGCCCAGGCTAGAGAGTTGTCTTCTGACTTTTTAACAAACAAACAAACCTGGGGAGAAGATACTCGGCTTGTTCAAGCTGCCTCTAAGCCCAATGAGCTAGACGAGCATCTTGTACATATATCTGTAATATTGCATGATAAAAAGATACCTGAGTTCTGCAACAGCATATTGATGCCTTATTTATATGCCCGCTCACATTCAAATCTCTATTTCTTTTTTGAAGATTTGGGTAAAGTACCAAGGTTACATGAGAAATTAAGCTTTCAATTCCCATGTCATCTGTTTTTTGGGCTCGAAAAACAAAAAAGCTGCAGCGTCATGGAAGAGCTTTGTAAAAAAGTCATTGCCGGATTGTGGGTGGAGGCAAACTCGTGGACATCGCAAAAAGGTTCGACGTCGACGTGCAGATTATCTACTCAATCAAGAAGCACAGAGGCCACCATCGAGGCCGTCAAAAAGCCCATCAATGACAGCCCCAAGAAGAGCATCAGCAAACTGGCCCGAGATCATGAGGTGCCAGAGACCAGCATGAGGGACCTCTTTTCTGATGAAAAAGACTTTCACATCAACAAATACTGTAGCAGGCAAAACTCCAGGTACATTGCCAAGTCTCCCAATGACATGGACCCTCGATGAAGGATGTCGGGGTCTCTAAGTTCCCAGCCAAAGCAATGGTACGTCAGCAGCAACGGAACAGCCTTTTCTCTTATCTGGATCAAAGGGAACATGGACGGTGCTATGCGCAAACAAATCCTTATCCAACAGGTCTTCCCCACTCTGGATGCTATCTATGGCAAGGGCAAGTACATCTGGACCCAGGATGGTACCAGCTGTTGCACATGCAACGTCATTCAGAACTATCTCAACCACCAACTTGGGTCAGGGGGATTCTGGTCCAAGTATATTTGGCCTCCAAACAACCCGAACCTGAACCCCCTTGACTACAGTATGTATCTGGTCGCAAGTCGGAAAGGAGGCCTTTGCCACCTACAATGTGCAGCAACTTGGCCAATCTGAAGGCTGCAGTAGAGAAGACGTGGGGCGGAATGTCCAAGGTCTACATCAGGGACACCTACTCCAAGTTCAGTTCCAGGTGAAGAAATGCATGAGGCAAAGGGTTGAGTCACTGAAAAATAAGTCTCCAAATATTCTGAATCATAAATGTTAATTGAATAGTTAATGTATGTAATCAACACTTTCCTATGTATAAGGCCACAAAGTCTGAAAATAAAAAACTATATCACTTTACGCGCACCTGGTAATGGCGTAGTGCAATTGTGACACAACATTTTTGTTATTAAGATTATGTTTCATTACATGTTAGAGATGAGATTACACTGGTTTTGAGTTTCTTGAAAATGATAACAGGCCAATTCTTTCCCACATTAATCATCCATCTCCTAATCATTTTCTGATACCTCATGAAAACATGCTAAAATGTATCTGACTTTCAAAGGAGAAGAATGTTGCACAAGCAAAGTGCGTCCCAACCTTTAATATGGTGGATCTCAAAAATCTGCCATGATGAAAGAGACAGAGCTATTCAAAATGGATGGATGCAATATTTAAGCAGGCGGTTATTAATATATCTGTAACCTATTTTGTACTTTCATGTCAAACAAATTAGAAAAATGCGAAAAACTTCAAATCTCACAATGTTCTCCCCAAACTTTACACAAATTTATCCAAAAAAGTCCCAAATTTGCAGAAATGTCAATACTTTTGTTCTGAAG